>NC_090883.1:2970765-3003265 GCF_036669925.1 Montipora capricornis
TGATCACTGCAATAATTTAACTGTTTTTTTTAATATCTCTAGCGCAAAAACCTCGTTTTAAGAAAAGACTAACTGCTTGACTCGAAGTTACAATCCCATCTTCATCTCGCAGTGAATGTTACCGGTTTTTGTGAACGCGTTCAAAGGAACGCGTTCTTTTTCTTGTAAATGCGTTACATGGAACGCGTCCAGTGGAACCAAAAGAGAACAGAGCTGGAACGGATTCGGAACAGGTATAGAACGGATATGGAACGGATAAGAGAATGGAAATTGAACGAATATGTAACACGTTCCGTTCAGCGTTCCCTGTTAGGTTAATTCTGAGCGGTACTGTATGTCTTAAAGTGGCTTAGATAGGAAAGATGCCAATTTCGTAATAGTAGCACTTTTAAGGGACACATACATGCTCCACGTTGGATGTCAAAATTGGGTGTACATCTAATTTACGTGCATTTCTGCACGTAAGTGAGAATTTGATTGTATAGTAGGAAGTGAGTCAGTTGGCTTGTCATTTGGAGGAATCTGAAGTCAGAATTCTTGGAATTGTCTGACAGTGAAGGTGAGCTGCCGGAACATAATTACGGTCGTTTTCTTCTAAGCATGGACACATGACAAGATAAACTAAGAATAAAGCCAGGATCCGAGCCAGGATTCGAGCCAGGATCCAGGCGAGGATTCAAGCCAGAATTCGAGACCTAACCGCGACCTAATCTAACCTAACCGAGACCTACCCTAAGGGTAACTAGACCTAACTAGACTAGAACCAACCTAAATAGACCTAACCTAACCGATTCAAGACCTAACCTAACCGGAGAAAGCTCATCTTAGCTCAAATCCTGGCTGGAATCCTGGCTCGGATCCTAGCTCAGATCCTAGCTCGAATCCCTGCTCGGATCCTAGCTCTAATCCCGGCTCAAAGTTTAGGTATCCTCACACATGACGGGAAAACATGTTCTTTGAAGTTTGAGTTTGGCAGTTGTTATGTAAGCAAACAGTGTAAACTTTTGCATGCGATAGTTCGAAAGTATTTGAAGCACACTCTATCAGATTAGTGTCAATTACTTGGAAAAAGTCTTTGATGTCCAGTCTTGCAACCATTCTAGGGAAACTTGCATGAAGATCTCTAAAACTTCGAATGATCGAAGACAAAACGTGTCACGTTTGCAGCCAATTAGAGCATGTTTTCCCATCACGTGTCCACGCTTAGATGAAAACAACAGTAAAAGAGGGTGGAGCAAGCAGGATGCTAAAATGTTGTCCCATTGCATGCACATGTATTATCCCTTGAATGTATGCTTACCACTTGACAAGCTGTGATGCAATTCCTTGAATCAGCCTTGCAGCAGTTCCGGGATGCTGTTATTGAAATGAACTGAATTAGCAAAATTTAAAAAAGGCCAAAATCCACACAGGCAGACAGACTTGTAACTTACTCCATTGCTTATAGATAACCGGCCTCTTTAAATAAGATCTTTTGCATTTCACAGAAACCTCCATAAATAAAGTTTAAATGCCTTATTTCTTTTGGATTTTTTGAATTGTATCTTACCTTGATGCCTTTCCACACATCTGAACATAGCACCCTGAAAAAAGTCAACAAATAACGTATTATTAAATATGCAAATTAGCCACCATTAAAAACATCGCTGATAAAACCAAACAACTTCAGATATGTTCAGCTTACACTAATTTGAGAAACAAAACGAGACGACATATATAGGCCTAATCCTTTGTTGAAACTGTACGACTCATCCGATTCTTTGGATGAGCGGCAAATCAAAGAATGTGGAAGCGGCGAGCAGAGTCTACTTTCCTCTTCCCTACTTATCTAGGAAGATCGAAAGAGACTCATCATGTTTAAGTACATTCGAGATAACAGAAAAGTTTTCATCATGTAATTCCTTTTCAATGTATACTTGTAACCATGCAAAGAAAATACACTTGAAAACCGGAATTCATAATAGACGCATACTTCAATGATTCCACCAGGTCACCAAGATCAGACTTTAATGCTGTCCCAAATGGCAAAAATAAATTCTGCCCATTTGACGTTGTTGCCGTGGGCCGCTGTTTCTGTTTTGTGACATATCACTCGGAGTACGCGCAAGTATAGTTAGGTGAAAAAGCAGAAAGGCAATTCAGTCGCACTTTACTTGAGCTTTTAAGGTGTGCAAGTGCGATCACATGATTTTTTAGGCACACAACCAAAAATTTAGTCGCATGTGCAACCATTTGGTCGTTAACTTTGAGCCCTGACTTTAAAGAGCATCTATAATATCACTTTGACATTGATTCTGATCTAATATGATATCATACAGGGAATGGCAGACCATTAATAATTCAACAGGAAACTTTCAAGGGAAAAAAATCAAACTTAAAGCTGAATTACATTTTACATAAAGACAAATCGTGTGTGATTGGAGTTTTCAATTCAAAGAAAAAGAAACTGCATGATTTCTTTTCAGTAGAAAATTCAACGATATCATTTCGTGGGCTATTTGAAACCCTTTATTTAAATTTACATTTCAGTATACCTCTTCTAATTCTGAGCACTTTTCTCTCAAATTTTCTGGCTTTCCTTGGCGACATGCTTCGCGGCATTCCTGAGATTCAGGAAGAAGGCAACAGGTTTTGGCACGGTTGGATGGGTTTGTTCCAATGTAAGAATTGATAACTGTAAAAAATAAAACAGTCAAAAATGTTATATTAGACATAATTAACCCAAATTAACAACGTACATGTAGCATTTCCTTTGTCTCGCGTTGCTGAAAGAGGACATTCTGGTTATTTCTGACCTAGCTTTCATGCAAAAGCATTCACACTGCCAAATGCATTATAGATCAGGAAGGCTGGTTAGCGCTAACCATTGGTTAAGAGGTATCAGAACCTATAGGTTTTCATGGTACATGTATTTAACGCCGGTTAGCGCTAACCATATGCTTCCAGCAACCCGGGCCAGAAACATGCAAGACTGTGTGTATCATACATGTACATCAACCATTGAACGTCTGCAGGAATTTTTCAAATGGGGCGGTATAAGGTCCCACAGGTGAAGAAATCTTTTGCACAGATAAGGTCCCATGGCTCTATATGATTGAAGAAAACTGAAGAAACCGTTCCAGAGGATTCTAATTAATAAGGTCACACAGCTGAACCCCTGAAAAACCTTTGTTATTGTAGGGATGTTTGCAAAAAAATTACAGAGTCTGCTCAAGCAAATATAGAAAACTCAAGTGAAAGACATTCTACTTGTTTTTGAGGAAAACCTCAGGTTCATGCAAACATCATTCCCCACGATGAATTCATTGACAAATTATTATTTCTGGTGTATTTTTAAGTTGAAAACAACCAAGTTTCCCGCTATATCCTTAAATAAGGAGTGGGACATTGGGAGATATTCAAACCACAAAACCACAGAAAAAAATCACCCAAACTCACATTAATGATACCTACATGTACACAAACGGAAACATGCAATAAACTGGTGACACTTGTATTATAAGGACAAAAACTTATTAATCCTATCATGGTAACATTTTTGTATTAAATGAAGCCTGGATATCATTGTGTCTGGTTTTGGTTTAAGAGGGAGAAATACTAGGCAAATCCTCACTTTTGTGATCATATATTGCATAGGAATTTGGGTAGGTTGCTGGGGCTACATTCTAGTAGTTCATTGATGCTTATAAACTAATATATTTCTTGGATTGGCCACCTTCGTAATGATTGAAGGTTAGGATACGTAAGAAATTTTGAGACCATAGCCCATGACTATCAACATAAAATCACATGGCTTAACATTGTAAGAGCTGGCATCATTGCTGATGAGAGAAAGAAAACCAAAAAACATAATATGAATGAAACCAAATCCCACAAATCGCTTTTTAATACTTTTGACAGAAACTGAAAACCTAAATTTCCAAAACAAAAGATGCAACAGACAACCAGACTGACCTACGACCTGCTCTAAAATATCTCCACAACTGCAAAACTAAAACTCCTTATGCCTCCCTGAATAATTAAGGGATTAATATTTAAAAGTTCTCTGTGGGAGCATTGACTTAAATGTTATTTGCACTTCAGAATATAA
This sequence comes from Montipora capricornis, assembly GCF_036669925.1. NCBI lineage: Eukaryota > Metazoa > Cnidaria > Anthozoa > Scleractinia > Acroporidae > Montipora > Montipora capricornis. Next base: position 2,974,856 of record NC_090883.1, read on the forward strand.
AACTTATAATCCTAAAGTGTTAATATTGTTAAACAAAATTAAATTATTACTGAACAATGTTTGCACAAAATGAAATATACACAGTCCGCTCAGACGAGTGTCCTGCAATTGAGTCATTTCAGGAAGAGATACTGTACTTATCAAAGTTTGAGACAAGTTGAAGAGTGCAACATGGCTGGCTTCCAAGTGTTTAATTTTAATCACAATGTTTCTTCTTAGTAATAAATGTACATATTTGTAATAAAATTGAGTTGGAAAATCATCCTACTAAAATCTAATCCACATTTTAATACAAAAGATTTTAAAATAAGTAAATTAATGTCTCTGAAAAGTAATAATAACTTAATTTACAAGAGCTTAGACAATGTGGTGCAAAATTCTTAACTTAATTGACAATGACCTCCAAGGATGATCTAGATGCACTGCATGGATCTAAGCCCCTAAAAAACAACTTGAAAAGGCTACCTTTAGGTTAACAGCAGCAGACACAGTTTTGTCAAGATTACACACGTATAGCATGGCAGCTAGAGTTAATTACATTAACTGCCTGCTTGGATTTATTATTTTTTTTCTTCAATTGGATTCTTGTCTCATCACCCATATGGCTTAATCAAAGTTAACAACTATATAATTAACAGCTAATTGAAGAGTAAAAGAAGATGAATCTTAGGGCCTGTTTATATGGTCTCAGTTAGCGAGACAGCCCTCCTACCCAAGACAACTTTACCGAGCGTCTATATGAGGAGACAAAGTTGCCTCTACTTATTTACGCATAATTATACTTTAAGACACATCTTCAAAAAATATGCATCATCATTTGCCCTTCTTTCTTTCTAGGTAAAGGTAAAGGTGAAGGTACATGTTATTTAATGTCAGAAGTTCCTTTACTCTCTAGAGAGCACTCTCCCAGGAAGCCGACGGTGCGCTCATTTTAACCCCCTCTTTCCATCAGTGCTCCGTTTTAAGGGTATTTAAAGCTACTTAGGCTACACTGAAAGGAAAGAAGTCAAAACAAGGATGTGAAATCCAGGGATCGAACTCTCGACCTTATGCACCAAGGCCACGCACTAACCGACTCGGCCACCCTTGCTTCTAGTTCGTTTCTAGTTTGTGAAATGGACTGACAATCCTAACGAATGAATCGAGAGTTTCCATTGACTGCAGTGAGAATTCTGGCGGGAGAAACCTTTTCTTTTGAAAGCAAACGCTAAAAACATGTATAGGCCCCAAAAATGTTGCTTCTTTGATTTGTATTTTATGTGTGCGCATTTAAGATTTTGCTGTATCATCTCAGGTGGTCAAGCCAAACTGTTTACATGCGGAAAAGTTGTCTCATGTAAACAGTTGAAAGAATTTTTTAAACAAATGAGTGGAAAAAATCTCTTGCCCAGGGTAACTCGGGTGGTGGGGGGGGGGGAGGGTTGTTTCGGGCACCCGAGACCATATAAACAGGGCCTTAGTTGATTGAAAAAGACCAAGAAATCAGTCTTTTTTAATTTTATGATTTATACAATCACAACTCCTACATTATATATACATGTAGATGTACATACCAATAACTACAACCTTAATTTTTTGGTATGAAGGCTTTTGAAAAAATTTAACTATATGTAGTAACAAGTGTAATATACTCCACCCATATCTTCTTCATAATAATTTATGATGGATCGCAAAATAAAGATCAGGACATGATATCTCAAAAATACAGCATTACAATGTTTCAACCAGGAATATCCTTTTGAAACAAAGTTATTAATCTATCAGACTCTTAGTATATCCTTTGATATAGTACAAAAAAATCTCAATTTAGTGTAATGTAAGAGGACAACAAACCCACACACTCACCATAAATAATGTTCTGGCCCCAAGCTGATTTATAAGTGCTCTATTCATAGGCACCCTAGAGAGCTGGATTTTGTCAACCCTCAAGTCTGTCAGACTGACAGTAATCAAAGCTGTTTGATAATTAAATTATTTAAAAGCTTCTGGAAACACCACTGATATGACAAAATTGAGAGGAATGAACACAGGAAAGACAAAAAAATTCAGACTCCAGCATTCTTTTCAGCATTCATTTTTTAAACAAAAGTTCAAACTAAATGTTTCACTGCATGCTCAAGATGCTACATGTAGATACAAAAGGTAGAAATTATTAGTAAGTTAGTTTAAAAGTCCTTTTGATGTAATAAGTTCCAGTGACTTGATTTCTTTCAAATTTGAGAACCTCCTTGTTAGCAAAAAGGACCCAAGTTTCGCATGACTCTCTTTGACAGAAAACCAACTTTCTGTGCTTCACTCACACCACAGTTTTTTTAAAAGCTAATAATTATTATTTTTTGTTTAAGAAATCACAGCAAATTTCTGAGCTCAATCAATGTCAACAAAATAATCAAGTGAACTGTCTCATGTTGTAAGCAAAAGGATCAGAAAGAATGGTATTGCTAGTTTTTTGTTTCAGGGGGTGCAATAATTTGTAGTCTGGCTTTAAAAGGAACAATTTTGTATGATAGCTAGTTGTTGTTTTTGAATCATTGTAATTATATATATATTTTTTTCTTTCTAGATGGCCAATGTTTTATTTTATTTTATCATGTATATAGATAATATATTTTTTAGTATCTCAGTCCCGTTTACGTGAACTCTTTCGGTCTATGTTCAATATGTTTTTTATTATCTACATTAATTTATGTTATATCTTCAATTAAATAAAGTTCATTATAATGCGAAAAAAAAAAAATTTAAAAAAAGGATCAGAAAGAATCCAGTTCTATAACCATTTCTTGTCATTTAAATGTATTTATGTCTACCATTATGTCTTTTAATTCTCCAAAGAACATTTCTATTTAATCAAAATTTAACCAAAAAATAATGAGCTTATAAACCTATTTAAAGTAAGTCCTTTCATCCTATTATAAAGCTTTCTTTGACACTGTGAAAACAACTACTATAAATAAGTTGTCTTAATGAGTAGTTCACTTCAAAACTTGAAAACAAAGAAAGAAATTGCATACCTAGATAATGAAATTACTTTTTGTTGGATACATTACATTTTTATATTGTCATAAAACTACCCATCAGTTAACATCCCTCTCGTCATAATATGCATGTGGACTTTGGTATAAGTACAGGATCACAACTTATTGTAGGCATCAAGGAACAACATCACATATTTGCTGTGTGTCAAATCTGAATGATACCTACATCAAACTTTTCACACACCAAGAAACATACAAGGGTTTAAGTTCAAGAGGTTTGGCCTGGCGACTGTATTGTTGAAGGGAAAATAACAATTTTTGGCAAAAGAAGGAAGTAAGCGAATAACAAGGAACAACCAGACACGGCAATGTTATCAACCAGTAAATTTGACTGAGACCATGTGCTTAATTAATAAACCCCAAGACCTAAGAAACTGCCTTCCTGATTAATGCTTTTCAACAGTCTTTCATGATAATGGCCTCCTGCCATTGTTGAAATTAATGGACTAATGTGTTGTGTCTAGAAGGTTCATTCTAGAGTACCTACAAAAGAGCCAGGACGTGGTCTTAGCATGATGTCTTTTTTCTGTACGTTCATGACCTGACAAGGTTGACCACACATAAAGCAAAATTCCTAAGCAAACGTGTCATATGTACCAAAAGAAAAGTCAATACACTTTCATGGAAAAGTTACCCACAAGGCAGCCATGAATTTAACTCATTTTGATAACAGAGCCTTAAAAAATAGTGTTCATGTTTATTGTTTGAACATCTGAACAATAAACTTCTTTTTCAGTATCCACTAGAATAATAAAATTGCTATAATTCTTACAAGCAAGCATGCCACGTAGAGTGTGAGTCATCATTATAATGATTTTCCCCTAAGATACTCAATTACTACTCCTTTAATTTAAGCCTACCACACACATGAATGAAAGAGCACCATTGCAAGGAAGCTACAGCTCAGTCATTTCCTCACATGTGCAGGACGATTCAGAGAGATATTTGCCTTGTGTAGAAACGACAAAACTATCCAACGTGTTTGGGATCCTGGGCATTTAACTCCCTTTACCAGATTAATTAGGCTATGCTCCTTGATGCTCACTTGTTGCAATACATTCTTACAACTAGCTTTTCGTTTGCGACTAACTTGTCAAAGTAAAAGAACACTAAGAAGAATAGTCAAGGCTGTTGCCTAACAGGAGCCCGGTAGCCAGGGGCTCCCAAAGAATAGCTCTGGGCGCCTTAATTTTTCACAGCAACACCTTTCACTTTATATGTTAGGCTCCTAAGTTTTCAGCGTTTAGCTCTGAGGGCCCCTCTAAAGTTTTCTTAGGAAGCAGCCTTGATAGTTATTGTTTCCGTTTCCATTTCCATTTCGTATTATCACCATCTTGGACTCCAAGACATGTGATTAGGACATGACATTTTTTGGATGATTGCCTCACCAGGCACATGCAGTCAGATTCTCACAACGGCCGCTCATGATGAGGAATTTGCCTTGCAAGGAATAAAATTTTAAAATGTTGGGTCTACTGCTTATGACCTATAGTGAGGCAAAATTTAACTGTAAATCTCCCACACTCTGGAGGATAAGGCTTCAGGAGCTACATGTAATAATTAATGTCTCAGAATGCCCTTAGCTCAGCTCTTCCAATTTTTCACATGTATCACCACAGACTTAAAGGGTACAGTCGTGCTAAATTTGCTGTTTCTAGGTCAGAACTGGGTAAAAATCTAAATATTAATACTTTAGATCACATGTACAAGTTTCAATCCACTCCATGCTCTCCATCCATGGATGACAGTAACAAAGAATTGCTCCAGTGCACTTCAATTGTTTATAATTGCAACAAAATACAGCATTATTTTTTGGTTTTCATTGATGCAAAGACGCATTTTTGACCAAAATAGCTTGACACTTCATGTTAAAGTACTTTTCTCGAGAACGTTTCAGTTCAAAAGATATTACAGGAAAAATACAACACAATATCACTTTATATGTCAAGGAGCACAAGTCATTATATAATTTGCAACTTGATTAGTTGAGGTGCTATCAAAGGAGACATCTAGAAAAATACCATTAACAACTTTTTTTTCAAGTTTAAAATTTATAACAAGATATTAGAGGTAGGTTACAGGATAATGTCTTTTAAAACACTTGGATGCTTAGTGGTTAATACCTCAATATCTTAATGGAATCACAAAAGCTGCAAGACAGAAAATTTGTGGGGAATTTATCACTTCCTAATACCAAAAGGAAACTAAATAATTGATATCTGGGAAGACCATGATAAGATTGGCTTAAATCCATTTCTAAAGAGATTGATGGTGTAAATGATCCGAATTCTGCATACTTGAAAAAACAAAGAATTCGAAGTCACGTCAACCTTTTATCTTATGCGCTTTAATACTTAAAATGTTGACCTAAATTCTCGACGATTACTGCAAAAAGAGGTTTCAAATTGTCCATTGACCAATAACTAAACAAATTCACATAACGTGACCAAAGGGAATTCAACATTTTTTTCTAGCAAAGGTTAAATTTCTACGTCGCTTTCAACAAAATATCGACTACAATATCGCGTTGAACTGTACGTGTAAATCAATACGTGGATATTCGAAACTTCGCAAATGTATGAAAGATTTTCTTTCCATTTGAGATGCCATGCCTTTCCCAAGAGCACGGCACGCTGGTTTGTTTTCAATAATCCGACAATATTTTTGGAACTGATTGGTTAAACCCGACCTTTCAAGGAGGCGCAAAAAAAAATCCTCGGAAACGACACTTCTGTGATGAAAAACGAAACACTGTCGGTGTCGCAGTGTCGCGTTGATATGAACAAGACCAAAAAGAACTATCCAAAACTGTTTACCGAGAAAGCAAATTACATCGCAGCACAAAACAGAACATAAGCACCCTATTAAAACGCATGAATTCTTTTCTTCTTTCTCAACAAAAGGTTACAGCCAAATAGCGCTGTGGGGGAATCTTGGACAAACAGACAAAACAGTGTGGAATGTGTTCACGCCTGGTACGAAATAAAGAAATACGAGCAGTACACCAAAGTTCAAAAGCTTTAATCGACAAAAAACCGGCCTCTCCGAAAGGGCATAATTGTGGCAATCTTGCTTTTAGAGGGTTAATTATTCAAACTCGCCTCTGGCACAGATCAAAAACACGCCTTGGGAGTAATGGCACAAAAAAGCATTAAAGGATGTCATTCGTTTCACTGCCGATTTCTTAATTTGTCTTTGAAGAGAATTTAGAAAACGCTTAAAATTCGTTACGATACTCACGAACGCCAAAATGTCGTTCATGCAATCATAAAATCAGTTAATGGCTAATGCTCAAATAGGAAACGAAAAAAAATAACTATCCTCGTAAAAAACAATGAAACAGCCCAATTAATTTTCCATTAGCCCGCTTTACATCCGAGATGATGCCATCTTAAAAGGTTGCTATTAAAAGCGGTTCATTGATAAGCAAAATCGCGATCAAAACATGTGGGGTTTAAACCCTGTTCATTTCAAAATAATCCCTTAAAACTATGTGAAGGAAACTTCAATTTCACAGCAATCGTCAGGTTTAAAATTTGGGGCTTATAAGGCAGGGCAAGTTTGCCTAATCCGGGACGCATGGATAAACACTAACAAACACAGCGAAGTTAATGCGCGACCTTTCAATCTAAAATCACTTGCAATTTAATTCTCACCTCGTTTAGTTTTGGCGCAAACGACAATACTCCCTTTTAAGGCTGTTAAGCACAAATATTTCACGCGATTATGCGTATCTTTACGGTTTGCAGCGAAAGCGACGAAACTTATACCGGAGCTAATTGGCCTATTATCCAAAGCAAGGCCTTTATTTGCAGAAGTTATTAGTAAAAATTAGATGGACAATGCATACAGATGGCTTGTTACTCCTGCACGTTTCCTACCTGGATTTGAACTATTGAGACAGCGCCAAAAACGAATCTGAAGAGAAAAGATTGAGAGGCATAGTATAAGTGTTGAGGGCGGTAAAATGTTCGGCTATCTCAGCCATTTCTCCAGGGCAATGCGTAGATTATACTGCAAGAGAGCAAAGCTAAAAAGCGCTCTCTGAAACATGCTGAGCAAATATGAAATATTTTGCTTACCAAATGGCCCGGGCAATGTTTGGGAAGTTCGCGGAGTTTTTGATAGCGTAAACTGACGTCTGTTTCGATCTCCAACTGGTAAAGAAGAATCAAAATAACATCCACAGATGTTAGCGAATGGCATTTGAATTCAATTTGCGCGAGGTGTAAAGTAAACTCGTGCGACGTATTCATGATTTCGTTCACACAAGCTAAGTACAAATTTCGTTCTGAAAACGATCGAGATCAAGTGGTCATTTATTTCGCTAACAACAATGAATGCTTGCTTTTTAGTTTGGTCTTGCAATGTCCCGCCGGGCAAGATAAAAAGAGATCGTATGTAGCATGAGCACTACCTCATTACAGCGGTCCTTGCAGGGCTTGAATCCTCCAGCATTTCGACAGCAACTGATGGCTGAAAGATAAAAGGACGAAAATATTACTGTGGTAAAATCTTTGGGATCATTTCGCTCAAAAAACCGTGGCATTTCAGGCTAGCCATTTGCTGCAAATCTCAACTAACCCGCAGACCAAAAATCGAGCTACCGGAAATTTACATTCAATTCAATACGAAGAAGATTCAGTCGGATTCGCGTGGTTGTGTTAATTATTTCGTCTGTTAAATCCACAAACCGTGATTAATTCTAACAACCTAAAACCAACAGAAATTCCAACTCACAAACGGACCGACCGAGGTACGGGATTAAGCCGCGCGTAGAGCAAATAAACGCCAGAATCCCTGCGAAGCAAGATTCTAGCGGTTTTTAGACGAATGACTGGCAAGAAGATCAAGTCGAGGAAAAATAACAATGGAATCGCGCCGCGAGAAACAACTCACCTTGGCCTCTGATGGCAGCGATGGCGAGGCACAATGTGCTAAAGAGCACGATCATGTTGACGGTAAGAGATCAAGTGCTGCATGGACGTAGTGGAGTACTTTCCAATCTAAAGAAATCAAGCAATGCATGGATAGTGTTAAAGCAATGAAAATAGAATCGCCTCTCAAATGTAATCCATTGAACGGACCAATCACATCAAACGGCCAATTATCGAGAAATTGTTGCTGCAGAAATGAACCAATCAGCTACGCCCATTTATCTCGACATGTGACGTTTGGTGTAAAAAGCAACCCACTCAGTTTGTTTTGAGGTCAGGAGCTGTGATCGGGCATTGTGACAGTTCACAAAGCTCAGAAAATGATCCGATGTATTGCTTGTTTTGCACTGCCGTCTCTATTTTTAATTCTAACCGACTTGAATATCTTTAATGTGGATTAAGGAGTATTAACTATGTAAGCGCCAAATAATGTCGACAAGTGAATTTTTACGCCTTGTCGATCTCTCAGTCGAAAACTGGTTTTGCGCGCACGCGACACTCGCCAGATATTATCAAGAAGAACCTTTATAAAAACTCCTCCGTTTGAGAAATGTCAAAAGCAGATAATTCAAATATTGCCACATAGTGTTTGGATTTGATGTTTTTTCCATTTTTTTATAATGTCAATTTTTTTCTGTCAATTTTTTCTTCACGCGTGCCAAGATAAATTTTATCATTGGCATATCTTTTGGCGTCTTGACAATCAATGCACTGAAGGCGATGGAAAGGAAATGTTGGGCAACATAATTATGCATTTTTCGAGGGCTACAACTGTAGCGTTATCCATGCGACAAGGTTCGTGACATTTTCGCAAATCTTAAGAGGTCGCGTCGCATGTAACTCCGGCTCAGAATTTCTGTCAAAATCCGAGCCCAAACTCGTCTAAAAATTGCCGTTAGATTTAAGAATGGCCGCAAAGATGTTGATGACGTGTGATGGGAGATTTAATGAGCTTCATAAGATAAGACAAAAATGCAAATAGTACGATAAGAATCCGTTCATATTTTTAACTGCCATTAAATGCTTTGTGTGCACTTAACGCTTTTCTCTCAAAAGCCTCATTTGCATAGAAAAAAATTACTTCTAAACCATAAAACAATTAATACAATCGCCGTGTCACTGACGACTGTGACCACGAATATTTAGAATTTTATTCTTGCCTTTTAAAACAAGAAAAGGTTAAATCTCTGTCTGTTTGTTTTTCCAAGCGTGTTTATCTAATAAACATAGTTCGGGCTGCTTTCTATACAATTTTCTTTTTCCCCCGAGGCGATGAATATTTGCGGACAGTGAACTTTGTTGGTTATAGGTGCTACGTTTCATTTCCCATTTAAAATATTGATCTCTTTTAAAACCTAGTTCACCCATCTTTGCAAATGTGAGGGAGACTAATTTAATCCGCAAGCAAATGCCTTGAGGTTTTGTCGATAACTGAACTACTCCAGTTTTATTAGACACCAAGAATGACGTATAATCTAGTCTGCCAGCAGGCTGATAACATGAATCGGCTCTCCTTACCTTCTCCAAAATAAGGGGTAGTTTCAACTACACATAGTGGAATTAATAATTCTTTACCTTTGTGTGGTTTTGCTGGTCCGTTTTAATTGAACCTTCAGGCTTATTTTCGATTTATTTCTCGGCCACACTTTTAACCTTCGCGTCCTGTGTTTAAAATGTAATTATTTCTCTTCTCACAGCTTATCTCTCCCACATTACGTTTATCCCATTTTACTTAACAACGACTTGTTACGCCCATATTTGATTTTACTTTTCCACATCGTCGACTACTCTCAATGCTTTCTTCATTCTCACTGTGACTTAACGTCATATGCACAACGCGGAAAATACACGGCTCGCGAAAACTCCGACTCGCCAGCCATTCAGTTTTCGAAAACAAGCCGGGAAAGCTTATTGAAAAACTCATGAATCTTTTTTTTTTTTAAACTTCACCGCCTTCCTTTGTTGTTTCTCACAGCTGTGGACTTGCAACGCCAGCCCGGTTCTTGGTAGTCTTTTATACCGAACAATTGCTGTTTTATGGGAGTCATGCCACAATTATAGTGCTCTTCCATCATCTTGTTGATGTCGTTTTATTTTCTCGGTTAAATTTAGCTCTTTGATTTTCCGCGTTTAATACAATGAGGTTTCTTCCTGGATTATTATACAGTTTAACATATGTTGCAGCTTTTAATCATTCTTCTTCACGACCGAATTATTTGGTTTATGTTCAGATCCGTTCTCACATACTTATGTTGCCGAAAATTAGTGAAAGTTGCGTTCGTATCCAGTCGCACTGAAAACCTTGATAATCCTTTATGGTTTGCGGCACAGTTTTCCTCTCAGTACCTGCTTGAGTTTTGTGTCTGACGGTCAAGAATTGGGGGCTTCATTGAATTAAGCGGAACTGACACAGCAGCTCAGATCGACCGGCGTTTGTCACAGTGAGATTTAGCAGATAGATTTCAAGTAGCTGCAGTTGCGTTTACGTCAAACAGCAGGTAGCTTATTGCCATCCTCTGCCATTACTAAAGCGTGAAAATTCTCTTCAGTGTTCTAGGCTAGTTATCTCTCTCTTCAGTGAATTTACTAGATGTGGTAGTAGTTAACAGGCAGGATATGAACTAAAATCAGACAAGTCTCTTTGAATTTTGCCGAAGCGCAAACATGATTGCTGTTTGGCGTAAACTCGACGTGAAATCTTTCTCAGCAGCCGTGTTAAGTGAAACGGATATTCGATTCGCAGCAATTATAGCGTTCCACCTCTCGAACTTCTCCAACGGCCCATTAAACCTTTGATCGTAGAGCAAAGAATTTGTCGGATGTGTTTTGAGTGGTTGCTGGTAATGCATTCCGTCATAGTTGATACGATTCTTGATTTTCCGGCTTAAAGGATAGATGTTGATCGCTGCTAACTGGATAATACTAATACTCATGCAAGTTGGTACCATGTTACGTCTTACGACGCTTCAGGACAGACTATCTGACATTTCAGTCGAACCAAATCTGTAGTTTTCATCTCTCATTTTTCAGATCAAGCTCTAATCTCAGGCTTTACTTAATTGAGAACAACGCAGATACGTTTAGGCTAAAAAAACAAGACCCATGATCGAGGACAATCGAGACATCGAATACCTTTTTGATGAATAGCTTACAAAGGAAGCTATTGATGTTAGGATAAAGTGAACTTGGAAATGAATAAAGAAAATTCGTCTCCTCTTATTGCATGTATGGCGTGCAAAAGCGGTTTTTTTTTGTTCCGAAGGGGAAGTCGCTGTTTTTCAGTCAGTTGCAACTGCGAAAAATTCCATAAGTGTGAAGTACACAACTGCAGTACACATGAAGATTCAGATTGTCTCACTGACCTGTGCCGATAAATCGTTGCATGATAATAAACAACTGAGGCTGGTTCCTGAAAGGCGTCATCACTCTCTTCCATGGATAAATGTGCTGGAACCAAGGCATGCACTTATATCCGTGGAATATAGTTATTAAAACTTTCATGAAGAGGCCCTTGGCCGTTTGTAAATGCTAATTATAACTGTTGAAATCTCCCAAAGTTTCAAAAGCAATTGCTCGTTACTGAGCCGGTATGTTTTGCGACGAAAATCAGTTCCACCTCACACTTAAAAGAAACTCGTTTTTTGACTTAGAAAGATTTTCCAAGGCATTTGAGCCGCACTTGCTAAACTACAGACGGGCTATCCATCTCGAACCCCACAAAAGAGACTGAGACGGGATGAAAAGTTAGAAGGTTTTCACTATTTAACAGATAGACACTCATTTGCAGACTATCATTTTCAAGGTGTATTGATCAAAGGAAATTCTGGCTATCGGCGCTCTTTGAGTGAAAGAGACAGACAAAAAAAAAATGGCTTTCACTTTGCTTTCGCGAACTTGATGAGACGATCCGCGAAGGACACCTCACCGACATACATCATCGATTTCTTAAAATTCACTGATTATGTTACAAAGTTCAGCCAACAAATGCCAAAGGAATTAAGTTCCGTTGAACAAGTATGAGTAAAAACTACTCATAGACAAGTAGTCATAAATTTTGTTGACAATCAAGAGGGAGGATCGACAAGCAAAATATTGTGAGAAGCGAGGGCGCCGAACTTATGAACGCTAACCTTCGCGCAAATTCCGTCGGAGGCTGGTCTGTGGCGATGGTTACATTTCCTCAAGAGCAATACCTTTTTTGCATATGCTCGTATTCTTTGGAATCATGTTTTTTCCAAGGATAAGCCATGCAGTGCGAATTCTTGAGGGCTGGGACACGAAACATGTAGCACTGTTTGTTTTTCTGCTCAAGTGATATGTTGACCGGGCATTTTTACTTCATCCCCCAGTTACAATTAAGGGCGCGTTCGATTGACCGTATTCCGGAATAGGAATACATGGAATAGAAGTTAGAAATCCTTCGTTTTTGCGGAGATTCATATTAATATTGTCAAACATCTGCTAAAATGCTATTTTAAACATATCTTTATCGTCCTTGTTTCTGCAAAACGCCACACATAGTGTTTTAAATCATCACTCCGCGTATATGGGTCAATCGAACGCGCCCTGTAAATGTATCCTGCCCTGTACCTATCTTAGGCGCGATTTACACCGGTACGATTTTTGTCGCATGCGACAAGCTTACGACAGGCCTACAACTCGTTTACGATTGTCGCGTACGTAAGAAAAAATGTCGTAGCATTTTAAAACATGTTTTTAAAAGGCTGCGACAATCGTATCGTAGGTCTGTCGTAAGCTTGTAGCATGCGCCAAAAATCGTACCGTGTAAATCGACCCTAAACGAGTTGTAAGCCTGTCGCAAGCTTGTCGCATGTGACAAGAATCGTGCCGTGTAAATCAGTCCTTACATTAGCATAGATTATCAAATTCTGGGTGTATTTTGGAAAGCCACGGAAAGAGTATCTGTTCGGATTATTCATAACCTAAGATAAAGAAATATTTTTCTTTTGATTTTGTCTATATTTGTACGTATTTACCTGAAACCTGCAATGTCGCTTTTGTGTAGAAAATCCGCAGATCCTTAGAAAAAGTTGGAATGAGCTTTAGGGTGGATGCAATTCCTCAATAGGAATACATCAAATTGAAGTTATATAATCCTTCGTTTTACGGAGATTCCAATTAAAATTGCCAAACACCTGCTAAAATTGCTATTTTAGACATAACACCAGAACTACAGTTTTAAATTAACAAATTGATGTCAGTTTTTCATGCGTCTGTCCTGGATCCGCAGACTACTTTGACAATGTTATGACGAAATTCATTGTCAATAACAGGACAGACGCATGAAAAACTGACATCAATTTGTTTTTTACAATAACAAAAAGGCAGAGGGGTCAAAATTAAGTCAAAACACGAGAAGAAAGCGAGAAAAAAGTGCGAGAAACTTCCATCTGACGCGAGCAATATCGCGCGTCATTATCGCATAAATTATAAATGCTTATTGACAATAAAAATTAGCCAATGAGCGCGCGAGAATTTTTGCATTCCAGAATAGGGTCAATTGAACGCACCCTTAGTTGAGACCAGACAAGTCTTGTCAAGCAATTCACGTGAAAATAACCATTTTTATATCTTCTACCCTCATTTTTCTCTTTTAGATTGCCTAAATAGCATGTGTGCTATTCTGTATTTGTAAGAAGCTGATCTGTATTTTTTCCCCTAAGGTTATTTAACTTGCAGAATAACAGAGGTACACTATTCACGATTTTTCCATATAGGTCTAGATAGTGTTGTTTGCTGAATATAATAATAATAATAATAATAATAATAATATAATAATAATAATAATAATAATAATAATATAATAATAATAATAATAAGAAGAAGAAGAAGAAGAATAATAATAAGAATTTGAATTAAACGCAGTAATTTTATTTAAAATGTCATCGCTAAAAAAAATTCCGTTTACAATTTTTAAGAATCGAAAAACTAGACAGAAAGTTACCTTGTTTTGTCTCACTACGGCTGGGGGACTACAGGTATTATTTTAGATGTAATAAAAATTTACACCTTAAAAAGGAAAATATACAAATATAGAAAAAAATTAGAAATTCACTGATGAAAACCACGGTACAATTCATGAGCAATATAAAGACCACTTCTACAGTTAAAAAATATAACTGAACTATACTTGAACTATCCTATCCAATATCATAAAATAAAAGCTGCTTTCCATGAATGCCGTGTTTAAAATAATGGCTTGATTGAGGGACTCTGCATGCTTACCTTGGTTCTAAAGGCAAAATGTTCCACAAAACTGCACCACTAAAGCTAAAGCTGTTTTTGTAGTAGTTTGAGTGCCGTTGCAGAACATTTACCTTATTCACAGAGTCTCTCAAACAATAAGCAGCATCGCGATGGACAAATTAAAGAGAGAATTCCTGAAAAGACCGGTCCCCCAATGATTTTGATCGAAGGAAGTGTCCTAAGTTGGGAGCTGGCTGACCTCCAATAACATGATGTTCTATTCAAAATACATGTAAAGTGTTTTTTCTCGAAAATATTGGTTCTGTGCGATTAATTTTCATGCACTATTAAATCCTCCTCAATTGAAACAAAAAGCTATTTATAACAAAAGCTATTAGTCGTCTTCCTGCAGGCACTTTTTCGGATCCTTCAATTTAAATGATAATTTGCTTCTAACCGTCAAATAAACACTTAATGTGGCGACTCTGATATTCCACAGTCTGATATTGAGATGATAAACATCCATAGTGCACTTATTTTTTGTGTGTGTGTGTATGTGTGATTTTGTTTGCCATTGACTAAATTTTAGGCAAGGAGCCATCGCCCATTATTTCTTACTCAGAGAAATTAAAAACCGTCATATTATGCTTACAACCACAATTACCAGTAGAGAGATTGAAGTCGAGATTTCCGAGGGTTTGACAAATGCGATGTCTAGCTGGCGCATCTAGTTTACTAACTGCATGATAGAGCAGCTGAATCAGTTTGAAACCGCATTTCATCAGCAGTTAAAATTTAGATAAATTAACTCTGAGATAACCATTAAAAAACAAAATCTATAAACAAATGCGTTCACTACAACAAAAAGCAATTTAAAACCACTCTCAATTTTCGATTAGAGAGAGCCGGCGACCTGCAGCCGTAAAGAGGTTATATTTATAATAATTATCAGGTTATTCTCCGTATCCACACTTTTTCGACGGCGAGGTAGACCAAGTGAAGGAACTGTTCGCGTGTTGATGTTTCGGGTTGTAAGTTAAATTCGTCTTGCCCAAGAGGTGTGTCTATCTCCAGTTTTTGTCATCTTTTGACGTCAAATTGAAAGCAAGGGCGTGGGGACACCGTGTGTAACCCTGTGAGAGGCGCGGTGGCCTCATGGTTAGTGCGCTCGACTGCGGACTGGCCGGGGATAACGTGTTGTGTTCTTGGGCAAGACTCTTTACGCTCACAGTGCATGTCTCTACCCAGGTGTATAAATGGGTACACGCAAATTTAATGCTGAGGGTAACCCTGCGATGAACTAGCATCCCATCAAGGGGGCAGAAATACTCCTAGTCGCCTCATGCTACAGAAACCGGGATAAGCTCCGGCCTAATGGGCCACTTGGCTCGTAAGCAGACTTTTTTTTACCTTTTATCATGTAACCCTGGCCCGGGGCTAGCGCTAACCAGCGTTAAATATCATGGAAACCGTTAACCAGGCTTTGAGCTTTACTTTTTTTAAAGCCAGAAGATTTGAAACGGGAGACCTGCCAACTCTCCTGGTTTTTTCTCTTTTCTCCCGGCCTCCCGGCAAATCCCTGATATCGCGAAATCTGGGGACAAAGTTCCTCGATTTCATGCATTCCTGGGCATGCTTTCGTCATAAGTGCGCGCATGTTGAACAAAATGGCTTCAGGGAAGCGTGGTCCGCGTGTGATCTTGTGTGAGGAAGATTTGTCAAATTCAGATTCTGGCAATTAAACTGGCATTTTGAGAGAATAGTACACCTTGCTACAAATGGAGACCTGGCTGAACTTTTAGCTTCAGCTGAGACCGTAACTAGCTTTTAGAATCTCTGTACGGTGGCCAATTTACATTATCAACTCCGTTGATAAAACCAAATTTTTGTAAGACCGTAACTGCCGCGTATAACAAAGCAAACTACTGCGCTTGTGCCAGTTAAATGTAACCTTTGTATGGATTTGACAATTAAAATGAGGCAATTTATAAAATCTCTCGTTTTTTCACTGAATCTCCAGATTTTTTGCAGTCCACCTCCAGATTTTAAGCTCTGAGGGGTTTGCAGGTCTAAAAGGGCGATAGAGAGCCCCTTGGATATGAAAGCGAAAAGACGCAAACGCATTCAGCATAACGGTCCATAACGCAAACGCTGTTGCAAAAGGCGTTAATTATTCTAAAACATATGTGCAGGTACTGTAAAAAAAAAAATGACTAAAATGCTCTTAAACAATTATGTAAACGTCTTGCACCTATTGTTTATAGAAAATTCGGGGACTGCAGAATATCTTCGGGCCTTGTTTTTAGCTTTTTAGGATACAAGTAATCTAAGTATAATGTACCAAAAAATGTACTTCCTCGGTGTGATACAAGGACATGAAAAATACCGCAGCACGCGTGAACATATTCGTTGATCATGTTTCACGGCAAATTAAGTTTTCAAAGCTCATGACCACCTGAAGGCGGCACCCTGACGAGAGAATAGGATTTCTACTTCAACAATCGTCTTGAAAAACATTCTATCGACTACAAATCACCGTCTTAAAGTTGCGTATTTAAAAAAAAAAACGCGTTCATTTTAAGACATCAACGTTATTCAGTGTATTCAGTTATGGCGGCCTGGCTCACCCAGCTCGCAAACTGTCACGTTATAACAAATTACTGGTTTTAACCACGGGAGATATGAACCTTTGGGTTACCGTGAAAAACCTTGAAAAATTATTAACAGGAAATAAAAATTCAGGTGACTTGAATCCGTCCACCTTCACGGTATGAATAGCTCGGGGGTTTTCTATATCTGTATTATTTTAGTATAGGCTTTAATAAGGCTGGGTAGACTTTCATGAACCGGACTAAAATGGCGGAGGACAAAAGAACCTCTTTTAAAAGCAAATCGTAACCTCGGTTACGAACGATTTTTCGCCGTCATTAAACAATGAAGCATTTTCTTCCAAGAACGTCATCTTCGAGTACAAATTTCAATGCTTTTCCATGTTAAAACATACAGAGAATATTTTATCTGAGTCCTAGATGGGATCGGAAATTCGCGATCCACCAAGCTCCTTTCTTGGTTCGCATCCACGTGATAAGACGGCCACGTTGGCGGCGGCTCTAAAACAATTGAAGGTCAGTCTCTCTCAGCTGCAGCTTCATTGAAAATTACTGATGAATCCTTTATCGACTTGATTTGATGAGCACCCCACCTTTGCCCCATTGGAACAAAGCTATCGTTTTAAAATCAGTCAGCCGAAAAGAAATGCATATATTTGAAGTGCGAAGGGTTATAGCAACCTCGTTCCCAGGGTCTCCCTGTCGAAACGACAACGGAGACCCTGGGACTGAAGATGTTGGGGTTATCGTAGCAAGAAGTGATCCCCGCACTTAACTGGACAATTTAAGCAATTGCCTCTTTACAGACACCTGAAAACTTCAGGTCAACGGGAATCAAACCGATGATCTCTGCGATGCCGGTGCAATGCTCCTCCAACTGAGCTATGAAGCCATACAGTTGGGAGCAGGTCAACTTCTTGGGCTTATGTGTTCCCGTGAAAGGACTCAATCAATGAAAGAAATGCATACATTTTAAGAGATCCTTGCACTTAACTATAAGCTCTCAACATTTCGTCTATAGATAACCCACACTTTAAAATGTAATACATTTATTTCATTAAGTCCTTTCACGGGAACAAAGGACCTAGTCCAGCAAATTGAACTTCCCCCAAATTTGTGGCTTCATAGTTCAGTTGTTAGAGCACTGCACCGCCGGCATCGTAGAGGTCATGTCAGGTGTCTATAAACATGTAGAAAGAGACGATTTCTTAAACTGCCTAGTGAAGTGCGGGGTCACTTCTACATTTCGTCGAAAATAAACTGCTGAATATTGAATGTGCACTGCATAATGAGCCATCTCTGAAAATTGGAACCCGATGTACCAGATAATATCGAGTTAAACAAACATATTAATTGTAACCATGCATCCTGCGAGATCCTTTTATTAACGTCATTGAAATCCTTGAGGCCGCCAGAGCTTGCTCCATTGACAAGCTTGGCCGGCGAACTCTGATTTTGCCAGATTGTGTCGGTTAAATCAGCCTTTGCCTCAGTTAACAGTAACATTCAGAATTTCAGCCGAGACAAAAATATCTTCTGGTTGGTTCTGCAAATAGCAATCTCTTTTTATACTGTATTTTCTGCTCGGCATCCATGGCCAATATATTTGAGATGTTGTGCATATATATCTAGCTTCGTGATGGGACGGTCCTCACAAGATTCCGTGTATTTCGATGTTAGTGTCATGATACAGAATTGTATTTACCTTCATCGCATTTATCACTCGTGTCCCACCCATTCAACCAATAATATTTTCTGAGAAACTGAAACCAGCATGCTTCCATTTTTCGGCTGAGGAAAAAATGTTCTCACGGCTCGGCACTATTGTTTAAACGAGGTGTTACTAAGACAGAGGTTCTTCCGCAATTATTTTATGTTCAGAACCTTCTAGTAGTAAATGCAACTATATTAAATTACCATAATATAGCTGCATTTGTACATCATTTTCAGGCTAAACACATTGCCCAGTCTATAAGACTGTCTCAATATGAATATATAACTCTGCAGAAATTCGTGCAGCTTACGGATAGAGTATCCAACGGCTGTTGAGGTTGTTGTAGACTTGAATCCTGCTTGGGACTCTGAACTGACTTTGATTTATGATAATTCTCAAGAATTTATTTCATCATATACCATCCACAGTTGCTTTCATTCCCAAGGCGTTGGCCAAAAAGATCGCAGCTCTGGAAAATGAGAACGAGTTGCTTCCAGTAACACATTTGAGGCGCATGACAATGCCGAGCCTGCAGACCAGTGAGACTCTGTCTAATAAACTGCATTAAAGTGTTAAGTGTATTTAGCGCTTGGACACTAATTGGGTTCACGCGGTTGGGAATACCGGAGTCAGACCCGAAGAAAAACCTCTTAGAGCAGAGTAGAGAACCAACAAGACTTTGCCCACCTGTGACGACGAACCTCTGTACCTTGCGTAGCTAGTGGTAGTAGAAAGCTTTAGACCCCGTTTACACGGGTCCGGACACATTTTTGCACAGACAAAACCTTTCACGGTTCTACCTTGCATTCACACGGCACCGGTGGAACTGGACGAATTTTTGAACGACTAAGGCTACGTTTACACGGGTCCGGACAAATTTTTGCGCGGACGAATTTTTTACCTGGACCGCCTGTTTACATGGAACAGTGCAAATTCTGTTACGGATCGTAATGGTGTTTACATGGGTCCGTACAAAATTTGAGACCAGTCGCGGCATTTGAATGGCTTTTTTTAACTCTCTGCTGTGATTGGTTAGAATAATGCTTTTAGCCAATCACATTGTAGCTTGCTGAAGTACGCGGTAAATCAAACATGGCGGCAGACAAAAACTTTCTGTGGACAGATAAGATAAATGCGTTGTTGCATGTAGTTTTAGACTACATAGTCCGAAAAGCAGGCGAAGGAGTTGACTGGGAGACAGTGAGGAGCAAGTACGAAGACATAAACAAAATGTCTTTAGAAAAGTTCCCTGATTATAACGACAAGAACAAATTCCCCCGAGGATGCGGGAAGCTTCAAAAAAGACAGAATCCTAAACAAACTAAAAAGTATCGTGCTTTTGGTTTTTGTCAAATTTGATTTTAAACAGAGGGAAATGTAACTTTATGGAAGTAAGAAATTGCGACCTTGAAACATTTTTGCTCAGCGACCAAAAAACATAAGTAGATTCCATGCCTTAACCACGCTAACCGTGCAAAATCTTGCACGGTTCGAGTGTTTCACGAGTTTTGGAACCGTGTCGGTCAAAAGGTTGACCTGCTTTCCTCAGGTCCCAAACTTGCCTACTAAAGCTACGTTTACACGGGTCCGGACAAATTTTTGCACGGACGAATTTTGAACCTGGACCACCTGTTTACATAGCCTGCCCCAACCCCAGTCTCTCGGAGAGCCTGCTCGCAGGCTACTGTTTACATGGAAACGTGCAAATTCTGTTACAGATCGCTATGGTGTTTTTGCATGGGTCCGTGCAAATTTTGAGACCAGTCGCGGTATTTGAATGGATTTTTAAAAATCTTTGCTGTGATTGGTTAAGCTTATGCTTTTAGCCAATCACGTTGTAGTGAGGTGCAGTACGCGGCAAATCAAACATGGCTTTCTGGTCTGAGACTTTTTCAACGACCGATTGTTTTGTGAGCTGTACATGCTTACCAAGAAATTCAGTTAAATGTGTACGTTGACTCGATCGGTGAAAATCGGAGACAGTGGCCATTTATAACAACGTGTATTGCAGTAGCCCAGCTAATCCGGCTAAAAAACCGATGCATGCAGCTGCCACGCATCTCCTCATATCTATATCGTGCTTTTGTTAATTTGTTTTGTGTCAAATTTGATTTTAAACAGAGCGAAATGTAACTTTACAAAAGTAGATTCCATGCCTTAACCGCGCTAACCGTGCAAAACCGTGCATGGTTCGGGTGTTTTCACGAGTCCGTACGCATATTGGAACCGTGCCGGTCAAAAAGTTGACCCTTTTCTCAGGTCCCAAACTTGCACACTTGGCCGTTCAAAAATTCGTCCGGTTCCACCGGTCCAGTGTGAACGCAACGTAAGTGTGCAGCTTAACCAATTAAAGCAGAGACTGGTCTCAAAATTTGCACGGATCCATGTAAACACCATTGGTGGTCCAGGTACAAAATTCGGCCATGCAAAATTTTGTCCGGACCCGTATAAACGTAGCCTTAGATTCTTGGACGAGAACGACTACGAGTACGAGATTTTCTCAATGAACAACAGTGAGCGCGCGCAAACCAGAGTCATTCTGGTGAGAAAAACGTGATACCGTCGTCATTTTAGTACGAGGGTTTGCAAAAATGTTGTCGTGTAAAAACAAGTCACCAACACGGTAGCAGTTTTAGCATTTTTCGATCAGGAAAGGGCTCAGTTACCAGCTTAAAGAATAACTGAGCAAACTATGCTGCTAACAAAGGGTAAGATTAATTGTCCGGGTCATAAATTCACTTAAAACAGGCAGTCAAATCTATCTCGTTCTCGTCTGCGTACGAGAATCTCAAGGTCCCACCAACAATACCGCCAGCTACATTGGTGGGAGGCGAGTACTCTTACCATTGCACTATACCTGTGCCATCCCTGCTGTCCCTGGTTCAGTATTGCCATGGCTCCATGGCTCTCTATTGCCAAGCCCAGTCACCTCGTCTGGCTTGCTTAGAGGGGATTTAAATTATTCGCATTTCTTTGATAGAACTTGATATTGATTTTATCTTTCGAAAATGGGCCCGGACACGTTCTTTTCAGTCAAGAAGTAAATCCAAGTTCACTTACTTTATCAGTGCGAAAAATAGAATCCTTTGAAGATCATGTAGAATACGATTCAAGATGAATTTTTGGGGCTAACGGAATCCCTTCCTGATGAAGGAAGAGAACCCGAAACTCAAGCACATGGTTGCACAAGGGAAAGTGGGGCGGTATATCTACAATAATTTAAAATTGGCAACCCCCCCCCCCCCCCCCTTAGTAGTGCGCCGCGCCGCCTCAAAGTCAATCACGGTCAAACATGTGGAGACTTATTATTGCATAAAGCCGGTGTTTTGATGCTCAGTTTAAATACCAGTCCTTCGCACACAACAAGAAATCAACAAAGGCAGGTAGGTTTGTTTGAAAGGACAGTGACAATGTTTGCCGGCTCTGTTATTACAGGCAAAGTTTCAGACTTTCTTTACCTAGCCGCATTTTTAACATTCACAAGTTGTTTGAAACCTTTAATTGGATATTTTATGAAACTCTAAATACAATTTCGTTGTATTGCAGATAACATATATGTTGACCCAGGCAATAGTAATTTATTAAGAAAGCATGACTTCGCGCCGCGATAAAACGCAAAAGTGACGGTAACGTTAACCAAGGAACGATTTTTGGCTCCTTGGCCCTTATTAAACAACGAAGCTTTCTGTTCCAAGAGCATCAACTTTGCATTACAAATTTCAATGCTTTTTTTCGGAGTCCTAGATGGGATGAGAAATTCAAGACTCTCCAAGCTCTATTGGGGTTCCACAATTTGGCGTACTTTAGCAAAGAACATCAGAGGTCACCCACTCTGTCATCTTTTGATAATAGGATTCATAAGGTAGATCTCTCTACTCTTCTCAATGTTGGTAAATGCATTAGCTGCATTTTATGCATGGCCACTGTCATTTTAATTACATCGTACATAGTTCGATTTTCCGAGTAAGTAAGTAAGTAAGATCACGTCACGTGACCTGACGAATCGCGATGTCACGATCGACGGCCTACAGAAACGGGTTGAGGTTTTCTCGAGTCGCTTTCTGTTATTGAAATACTATTTTTATAAATAGATATTTGTCTTTTTTAAGGGACAAATTGTCATCATTTCGTCAAATATGGATATTCCGATAAAAACAGTCCCTTTCTCAATCAATACGGTTTCTACGAAGTGACTGATAACACTGCTGACTGAACGTTGTTGGTACTTCTTCATTGCGGTCTCGTGATTCAAAGGAGTGCTGATACAAATGAATACGTTTATGAAGTTTGAAAAGGGTTCTCAAAAATTTGGGTCGTATGGAAAACACCAGTTAGGAGAATTTCACCAAACAAATTCTGCAAATTAATTGCTTCTGTACTTCCATTGCGATATATAGTGCCCGACGTTGTGTCTTTGATCCGCGTTAGGGAGAATTCGTTTATACTCATCTATTCATTTCTTTATTCAATTTTATTCAGAGTGGAAACTTACCGAAAGCAACAACTAACCTCACAAAAATAGAGTACACCCTTTGCGCAGTCCTTGAGCAATGGTGCACTACAAAACCAGCCACCTCGATTACAAATAAGACCCACAACAATTCAACATCCAGATGGACAATGTTAATCGGTTTAATATTCTTTACCAGTAAGCACATGTCCCGGCTCTCAGGGAAATATTTTTTATAGTGTCTCCATTTAGTGGTTTTTAACTGCTATTTCAGTAGATTGACACGAAATAAAACTACTTACCTCTCTAATAAGCTTAGCCGGCAACTGGCGCGAGAACAATCTGTAGGCTAGAACCGCAAAGCGCAGTTACGTAGTACACTCAATTCATTAATGGCCTAAGCTCTAACTTTGAATTTAATATTTTGGTGCTGCCCCCATCGCCAGTTCGGGTTTATAACTTATTAAATCGATCACATGGTCTCAACTGGTTGTCTTTAAATGGGGTATTCAGTGTTTGTAGTTTTTTGAGGTGATTACTTTAAATTCGAAAGACTAGCGAAAAAAAACACAACTATTAAAAGCGATTGAAAGGCGCAATTTACATTTTAAAATGCGCAATTACAGGCTTTCAATGATAGTCACGTGGGTAGTACCAGTGTCGAAAACGGAGACAAAAAGAAGAATGAGCCCATCGAAAACTCGAAAATGGAGCAGCCCTAAGAGCTTACCTTTTTAAAATCGGTGTTTAGGTCTGCTGAAAACGGCTGCACATAGGCGCCTTTATCCGAGTACTTGATGTAATCCGATTTAAGCACAGATTTCAAAACAGCTTCGTTTCTAAGGTGCTCCGGCGTTTTTTCTAAGGTGCTCCGGCGTTTTTGATGCCGCGTGCTCCCAGCTTCGGTCTTCAGTTTCAATATTGCACTATGTCCGGTGATTTGATGCGCTTTAATAACACATCCATTGCACACAACAAAACAAAATTAACAAAGGCAGGTAGGTTTGTTTGGAAAGACAGTGACAATATTTGCCAGCTCAGTTATTACATGCAAAGTTTCCTTTATTTAAAGTAAACCTCATTTTTAAACGTTCACACGTACAAGTTGTTTGAAGCCTTTGCATATGCACTTCTTTCAGGTTTTGAGAAAACACGGAAAAAACGAATTCGTTTTTTGTTACAGATAAGATAAACCGGCTTAGACAATTCCAGTTTATCAAAAGATTTCGTTTAGGCGACGATTGCATCCCTTTACTGTGTACGGTGTTGCTGAACAATCACGAAAATGAATTACTAAAAGTAGCCGCCATAAGCTCGGAGTTCTCTGCAAATTCCCCTAAAGCCCCTAGGAGTTCCCCGCTAGCTCTGAGTTCCCTCTCGAAGAAAAGGGTAGACTTTCATAAACCGGACTCAAATGGCGGAGGACGAAGAAACCGGCATTATTATTCCGATTACGCCTTGCTAAATTAGGTCTTTTGTTTCATGGACATAACTTATTTCGGATCCGATACATAAAAGACCAGCCGAAGAAAAGAATATCGTTACCTCGGCCGCGAACGATTTTTCGATTTCCTTAGCTGTCATTAAACAATGAAGCAAATTTGAATGCTTTTCCATGTTAAAACATACAGAGAAAACTTTATCTCCAAGCTCCATTCTTGGTCTGCATCCACGTGATAAGACAGCCATGTTGGCGGCGGGTCTACTGGTAACACTGCTGACTGAACGATGTTGGTACTTTTTCATTACAGCCTCGTGATTCAAAACACAGGCCACATTCCACAGGTCGTTGTCGTTGCTTAAGCTCCCTAATACTGAGAAAATGGCCCCACAAGTCTCTCGCATAATAATAGAGTCCAATTTTAGTGCATTGTTCCGTCCACCAACATTGCTGCCGTGACGTCAGATGCAAACCATCAATAGACCATATTCGTATTCTCGGTATTGGACTGGAACTAGCTTGCAATGGAGGCTATTAAATGCGGGGAATAAATTAAAAAGTATTTGCATTTGAAAAGAACTCCCCGCATTAGCCTCCATTGCAAGCTACTTCCAGTCCACTATTGAGAATACGAATGTGGTCTATTGAGATTCCCTCACAACTCAGCTAATTGCGCGAAGGTTACCCGTAGGTTAGAACCGAAACTCGTAGTCACGAAGTCCATTCAATTCTCCATAACCTTAGTGGTTGGAGCATTCGCTGGCGTTTGTGGCCATCCTGGGCAACAGAGCTCGCGTGACAGGAAAAACAACCGATGACTGAGGGTGCCTTTTTTTGGGAAAATCCAAAAGCAAATTTCTGATCTCGGATCAATGGATTTTTCAGCGTCAAAAAACCGCAAAATCCGAAAAAGGATTATTTTCCATGACAACGCAAACAAACAAACCCAGAGTTGTGTACAAATTTTAAAAACAAAAAAAAAATGCGTTTATGTTTGTTTTGGAGAAATTCTTACAATGCGACGCGCCTTACCGTGGCCACCCAACAAACATTTTTTTCAAGTTAGCCAATCAGTGAGCGGATTTGATTGACAGACAAGCCTCCATTTGGTTCTTGCGCGTTGAAACTTTCTATGGAGGTGTGTCTGTCAATCAAATTCGCGTATCTTGATCAGTAGCTAACTTGCAAAAATGTTTGTTGGGTGGCCACGGTATGGCGCGTCGCACTGTAAATGAAAATGGCATCAGAAAAAAAAAACCTTAGCGATTGATAAAAAGAAATGACGAAAAACATGCATTTTTAGCTGTAGGAAAGGTGCTAACAATATTATTGCTGTCAAGAAACTGTTAGTGTCATTTCTGGTGTGAAATTTGCAGGAAACCTAACTACTTTCGATCGTACGGTAAAAATGGCGCGAGAAAAACATTTGGACTAAACTGTCACGTACGGTAGCTGTTGAGTATCATTTTTGCATGGAAAACCGCTTGCCAAAAATCCCTTTTTCAAATCTTTTCCCAAAAAAATTGAAGTGATGAATCTCAAAATCTGGATTTACATTTAATCCGAAGTAATCTCCTCGAGTGTGGATACTTTGGATTCATGATCCGTTTTTGGATTTTCCCAAAAAAACGCACCCTGAAAGTGGAGGTTTTTTTTGTCACAATACCGACGTGACGTTAAGCATTCCATGCTCGTTTAGCCCTCATCGACGCGTTGAGTAATATAAACACTATGTTCAAGGGGCGTGACGTTTGAATGATGGAATTACTCAAATGTTTTTAATGCAGAAATTGGAAATCACGCGAGTTGGAGATCATTGCAGTTGCGAAGAAAGCCTGCTGGAACGGGCCTCGAGCCCATGGCCGTGAGAAGACTGAGATCAGTGCATGCGCAGTCGCAAGGTCGTGGATTCGAGGCTCGTTCGAGCCTGGGGCCCGATAACTTTTCGGGCCCGAAAAGTCATGTGTGAAACTACCAACCGTTTGTTTTGGAAAGCTGATCTTTTAACATGTTTTTAAGATAACATAAAGATAAATTACTGTGAAGTTTGACGGCTTAAATCCTCTCCGTTCTTAAGATACAAAGGGAATTGTGACACCCGAAAATGGCCCGTAAAGTTTCGGGACGTTCGAGAAACGGGCCCCTGGTCTTTTAAGTTGATCTTGAACTCATGATTGGACATAATATTTGAATTGAGTAAAACTCTAGCTTTAATTTTTTATATTTGAAGCGCTTTTGGTGCTGCCCTGGATCGCCAATTTGAGTTTAAAACTTCTTAAATCAGACACATGGTCTCAACTGGGCATGGTAACTGTAAATTGGATCATTGAGCAATAAATATTATGTTGCTATTTTTTTAAGTCATTAGATTAAATTCGATGGACAAGCGAACAAAAAGCAAAGCAATTGTAAGCGAAAAAGCGATTTACTGTGAAAATGCTCAATATATCATTTTCAATGCCAGTCACCTGGGTAGTGCCGAAAACGGAATCTGAAACAACAACCACACCGTCGAAAACTCGAAAACGGAGCAACCCAAAGAGATTACCGTTTTAAAACCGGTGCTTGGGTCAGCTGAAAACTGTAAATATGCGCTTTTACGCCAGCGCTTTGATCTAACTCGATTTCACTACTCGCTTCAAAACAACTTCCTCTCTGAGATGATTAGCATTTTTAACGCCTTAGTTTGCCTGGTCACGTGCTCGATTCTCAAACTGAGGCATTCTTTTAAAAGGAGAAAGTTAATCGCTGCCGACGGCCGAACGAATGATGTCTTTCAAATTCTGCCAGCCCTTAAAGTCAAGATTTGTAAAAGAAATTGCTAAAACAGAATTCATCGCAAAATTCCGAATCTTAACGACAAAATCCATGGTTGCAATTAAAAAACGGCGTTCCTTCTTATTCTTTGTTAGCTGTTAATATTGCTAACAAAAGCAACAAGAAAAATAAAAAAAACAGCGAAAAAGGAAACAACGTACTTACCAAATTAAAACGACAAGAAGGCTCTCCGGTTGAAGACAATTCATCTCTTTTTTCGACGTCGAATGGTCGACGGTGTCAGTGGACGTGGACAGGAAACGAAACTTAGCTTAAAGTGAAATTTAAGAAAGACGACTGCCCTCTCGGAAAAGTTCTACAAAACGGGCATTTGAATGACAGAGCACGTCGTTTTCATCCGGAAAATAGTGGATACAGCTAGAATTGATTATTTATCTCTTGGTCTATGTCAAAACTGTCAACATCTTTCCCAAGTTCAGACAGATAGACGACAAGAGGTGACAATTTCCCGGTACACCTGCTGTAGCTTCCCATGAGCTTGAGACAACAGACACGTCAAAAACCAACCAAATACGAACTACATTTCAATTTTGAGGCCGCAATTAAGTCAAATAAGGCCAACACTTAACGCAAACAACAGCCTCAAAGCCGATAACCGAACGAATTCGACGTCACACTTGTGAATTGAGATCTTTGTTATTTCAGATTCGTAATTATTGTAGATTCACTCAACTCGTTTATGCTCGAACTTTTCTTCAAACAGCTTTAAATAGATACCCTGTAATTAGTTCGTTCGTCCAAAACCATGGACATGTTTAGTCTTTTTCTCACCTTTCCTTTATTCTCGTTTATTATTTTTTGTAACAAAGGCTAAGTTGAAACTGATCAGGAGTAAATAACATTTCACAAAGTATACGCAAGCGAGAAAAAAAAAACAAAAAAAAAAACAAAGAACCATTTACGAGAGCAAAGTCACGTTCATGCTTTTCGAAAAGTAAATCGAAATAAAACGAGGTGGGATATGTAAATGTCATGTACGTTAACTGTTCAAACGAATAAAGTCTACTGAGTATTTAATACCCAACTGCACATGAGAAATGAGATGTTGATAGAACCCACTGGGAACTCGGAAAAAATCCGAGCCCCAGATGGGATTCGAACCCACGACACTCCGTGATCTAGTCGGATGCTCTAACCACTGAGCTACTGGAGACTCTATGGCGAGCAAGACCCAACTAG
>NC_090883.1:3008265-3010765 GCF_036669925.1 Montipora capricornis
TTTTCAGGACTAGTTTACAATTCTGTTTGAGGGACTTTCGTCAAACTGCTTGTCACGCAGTTTACAATCGCCGAGGATGAATGCCCCCATATGGAACGACAGACCAGATCGCAACATCGGCAACTCCGTGCCCGGCTCTTATCGAATAGTGTGTGGGATCTTTGATGTCCCACAGAGTTTATGACCATAGGTTATGAGACAGGGCCTAGAGTTTATAGTTGTTATCCGAGAAGACTTGAAAGTCAAATAGCTATTATGGGATGCTCGGAGGGCAAATCCCCTGTGTCTTTCGCAACAACAGAAATCAAAATGGCCGCGGTATCTGCGAAAAAGGTCTATTCTTCAAGATGGCAGTGCCCGGGAAATTTGAAAGTGAAACTTTTAAATTCATTTTTTTCTAATACCAACACATTGTTTAAAAATCCAAGAACGCAGTTGATTGAAAACGATATTTACTCTAGCTTTATGTTATTCTTACGTAGGAGAGCAAATTGCCTTAACTCAGCAAAAAAAAAAAAACAAAAGAAAGAACTTACATTTGTGCGACTTCAATTTATACTCTTTCATTTATACTTAATGCGGTGTGCAATAAATTATCTTTTTAAAGGTCGTTCAACGTTATTATTTAAGTGGGGCGCTTTCACGAGCGCTGCTACATGATCCGCCCTGCCCACAGCAACAACAGAGACTGACAAAAGAAACTGCTGCACATGCGTGGGGACGAGCTCTACCTGGGCGAAAAACGCGTGCGGGAAATTGCGCGGCACATGATTCACTGAAAGCTGATGCCAAAATCTAGCGAGTGTTGCGACTGTTTACAAGGCTCATTAACTGTTTTCCCACCTTTGACGGTGATCCTGCCGGTGATGACGTTCCAGACTTAACAGGGGACGTCACGGGAGTTTTCCTGGGAGACCCCCTGCCAGGAGACGCGTTCGAAGGTTCTACGCTCATTAGCGATGGAGGTGGCAAATCAGTCCACGAGGAAGCACTTGGAGCTTCCACTGTTCCTTGCGCTATTGATCCATAAACGTCATCAACATCATCGTCACCTTCATCCGGTTCTAAAAGCACAAACGACAATAGCAGTGCACGAAGCTTACACAGTGGTGTAGCACTCAACTTTAACCGGATTGCCAATTTAAGATTTTCAACTTCTGTTTCGCTCCGGAGAACAATCCTTACCAGGAAGATCCTTCTCAGCAAGCCATGCCTTCTTGATCATAACTTGTTGGTATAATTCGCAGGAAGCTTCATCAAAACCCTTAGATACAGCGCCTTTAACGGAATCCTCAAAACCCTGAAATCAAAGCCACGAAAATGAATGAGGAAATCATCAGGCCAAAGTTGACCAACTACTTTCAGACTCCGGGGTGAGAGGGTTGGGAGCAACTTTGCTTCGTCATGATTTCGCGGGAAAAGTACCAATGGAGTACGATGGGAAGAAATTGAAACATGGGACCCGACTGTTAATAAGCCTAAATAAAGCAGGCTTTGAAAATAGTGGCGCAAAGTGAATATGTGGCTACTGTTTTACATCTTAAGAATGCGCTAAAAACAAAATTTACTAACGATAAAGATGAAGTAAAAAGCTAAGGAAGTGTAGTCAGTCCTCTACATGACGCAAATTAAATCAGTCTTGTGATCTATTTCACAAGGGCGCTGAAATGGATTACACGCTCGCCTAAAAATGTTGAAAGCTAAATAAATTAAATATCTCATACTATATTACCCATAAATAGACTATTTGAAATCCCGCTTAAGGACGGTGCCCACTATTGTTATTGCGCATACGTTCTGCGCATCTCAAGATATTGGGGTCAGTTCCTATTTGTGGAGCTTACTAATACAAGGGTATTATTTTTTGTGCGGTTTAAAAGTATGCGGAGAAAGCAGAACTTAGCAAGCGCTCTTGGTATACAAAAGGAAAATTGGGGTAACCACGCATTTTTCAGAGATAATTAAGCTTCAATTTGGAAAAGAACGCCATACATATCTTTGCACTTTAAAGCTTTTTACAAACATTGTTGATTAATTATCTTTGAAAAATGCGTGGTTACCCCCCCCCCCCCCCAAGTTTCTTTTTGGATTTCAATAAGACTTGTTAAGATCTGCTTTTCCCGCATAGTCAGTAAACTGCGCAAAAATACCTTTGAATTAGTAGGCACCGTCCTTAAAGCGTTGACGTATTACAACCCGCTAATCTGTAGTTTTGTGGCCACGGTAGGTTTGAAATTGGAAACTCAATGAACTATAACTCAAATCCGGTCTTTATTTAAAACGTCAAGGATCTCTACAGAATGGGTCTTTCCATTTAATTCCTTTAAATCGTTCTTGGATATTTACCTCTTCCAGTCTTGAAACCGAAAAAGAGGTCCTCGACCCTCTTGTTTCTTGTCAACACTGACCATATCGCAAGAACGTGAGTTGTTCCATGCCGTGATGTGCGACCAGTCTATTGCTAGTGATCTTGCCGTTGTCTTTGCAAAGAAGTATATTT
>NC_090883.1:3015765-3018265 GCF_036669925.1 Montipora capricornis
GCTCGGATGCTGAACTAGTATTCTACCTGAAGTAGTAACCAGGTGCGATGCATACTGTCAAGCTGCAAAAGACGTCAATAAGAGACTCACACGCTTCTGCTCGCAGAATGGGTGCAAATTACTGAGCCCCGCCAATATTGATCAATCTGGACTAAACAGAGGTGGTCTACATCTAAACCCTCACGGAAATCCGAGCCCTGTTTGACAATTTCGCCGGTGTGCTAGAAGATACAAGTTCTTGATCCCCTATCTCCGTGGATGCCGAGTGTGCTTCTTCTCCCATTGTGATAGGTAATGTAGACAGTAATTATCGCGAATTATCCCATCCGGACGAGTGAAATCAAGTAAAACGTAAACATAACTACTTAAAACATCAACGAAAGGATTGAATAAAACGACAATTACCAAAGGAGCTCAGTGGTAGAGCATCCGAAGTAGTAATCGGAAGGTCGTGCGTTCGACTCCTGCAATCGAGCGCTCGGATTTTTTTCCGAGTATCCCCGAGTCACCATCGATTAAACGATCCATTTCTTCATTCATTTACTGGGGTTAACATTTCACCATCTCCTGCACTATAATTCCGAGAATAAACTTTTCAGACAGTTTCAGTCCTAACAGTAGTGCGTGACAATTATCTTCTGAACCAGGATTTATTGGCCTAGCTCCTGCGAGTATCCCATTATAGCTCAGTGGTAGAGCATCCGAACTGGAAATCTGAAGGTCGTAGATTCGACTCCTACATCATCGAAAAAAAGAACACATCTTCGAGTTCAAGTTCGTTGTCACTGAAAAGATTTCTCTTAGCAACCAAAAATATTTGACTTTAGGTGCACTTGTTACCTCCTTGCAAGCTATTTGTTGTTCATCAGGTCTAAACACCACGTTGATAAAAATTGAAAATTGTTTACTCGCTTTTAATCTTCCCTCACTCTACGAAGGCGGAGATTTCTTAAGTGCCAACACCAATTTGGCCTCTGAGGTAAATTATCCCCTGTAAGGTTAATTGAAAATTGGGCCTTCTTACCATTTCCTGCTGTCCCACAGAACAATGGAACTCCCAGAGAAAAGGTACTCCAGCTTGTAACTTGGTTTTCATTTTAAGAATGCACTTGCTGTCATCATCCTATAAACAGGAAATGATCTTATCAAAATGTAACTGGTAAATTTGGGTGCGCTTACAAGGAAAGAGGAAAATCACCCAAGCACATTAACTTTTCTATTACCAATAGAATCTAAGTTGTCTTCTAATAACAATACTGATTCTTGACTTTCTGTGAACAGAACAACATGCGAGGGATGTTACTCAAACTCTGCAGGCGTAAGCACTGCCTAGCCTCGGCCCCAGACCTGGGACTTGCAGACTAAGCGTCTTCTGGAGGATCAGGGTTGTCCAAATGACTGCAGAGGCCTGCATTTCTCCCAACACATCCAGAATACCAAGATCTTTCAAAAAACCCTTCAACAAACCAGACACCACACCCAACCAACCAACCACCAATGGCAAAATCTTCATCAATACCTGATGCATCTTCGTGATTTCCTTTGCCAGAGGGAACTAGTTGGTGATTTTCTCATCCTCTTTATTCCCCACATTCCTATCCCAAGGCACCGAGAAATAGACAAACGTCCACTCCTGATCCACTCAATACACCACAGTAACGTCTGGACGATTATGTTCCATCTTCTGTGTTGTCTCGATGCTCCTATCCCACCAGATCTCCACATTCCCATCCTCCGACACACCAGAACCTCCTCACACCCCACATCAGCACACCTCACACCATACTTCTGACAAAGCTGCAAGTATACCCTCGACCCCATCTGATCATGTCTCCTCTGATACTAAACCAGTACAACCACTCGCCACCTCCCTGCCACACACTCTACGCTTTGGATCTACACCGTCCTTCTAAATTGTGGCCTGAAAAAACTTCACTCTCAAAGCCTTTTCCTGAAGCAAAGCAAAAACATACTCTTTTGTGCTCTTGACGAAATACCTAGCTCTAAGCCACTGCTATGACCTCTCACCAGCCACTTCACTGACATCCCTCATAAACATCCTATGCAAGCTCTCCTCCCGAAACGTCTCCTTCCATGCATTCTCCGCCCGCTTATTGTACTCATTCTTCGTTTCTCCCATCTGCAACGTCTCTCCAACAACCTTCAACATCCACTAATCACCCACCATTACATATTCACTGAAACAGCTCAACAGACCAAGTTCCTCCTTTTCCACACAATGATCAATCCCCTCCGGCCACCCTTCCTCTTCATGTACAACCTCGCTACACTCCCCTTCTTGTGAAATGCCCAAAAGATCGTCAACTTCTTCCTCGTCTTCACACCCATCGCCAACAGGTCCTGATCACCTCAATCCAAAATCCCTGCACTGTATCTCACCATACTGGATCTTCCTCTTCAACACCGAATTCACAGCAACCCTCCCTTTCTTGACAACCTGATACCTTCTATTCCAGCAATCCATCACTTTCCTCCCAAC
>NC_090883.1:3020765-3030765 GCF_036669925.1 Montipora capricornis
CCATAAAGCCTTCACCTTCTTGATATACCCACCTCTCATAACAAAACAATCCCACAACACCTTCCTCTCCTCATGCATCCACTTACATGGATTGGATTGCATAACACAGAGCAAAAATCAGCTAAAGTCCGGAAAAAACCGGTTTAACTGAATAAAAACAAGTTAAGGCCTGGCAGCAAAGCATGTTTTTTGCTATTTCCTCTGAGGGAACGTTTCGAAACGTGATGGCAGGTCTGCGAGGGGAAAGCGATTGAAGTGGAACTTTTGGTTCTTTCGCACTCAATAATCACTTTGTCAATCTCTGAAACTCAAGAAGTGTTTCAGACTCACCTTCTTTCCACTTGTTCTTCCCTCTCATCCAAGCCTCTCTAACTTTCCCAATCACACCATCAACCATATCACCTTTCCTTGTCAATCCTTAACAGCCATACAGCCATTGGTCCATCCGTCCCCACCATAATCAAAACTTTCAATAACAACGGCTTGATCCCTGACATAGCTTTTAAAAAAGCTCTTTCCTTGTCAATGGGGTTGAAAGTAGCCGTAGGCTGGTCTACCCCTCCATAAGCTAGCCTCTTCTGAAAGCACTGGCTCATGCTGGAAAAGTCTCAAGAAATGCCTTAACCCTTTAAGCCCCGAGGGGTTCCCCATTGACGAGTAAAATCGTCTGGCGTTAGACAGAGTAAAATCTATAAGTGCCATTTGGCACTATCGGGGCTGAAAGGGTTAAAGCCATAACAGTAACCTTTCCAGATAAGAACGATAACAACAACGGCAACGAACATGTTGGAATTCAATTGGTATGCAAAAAGGTGATAACTGTTCTATTGTATGAACTGACTTCTGATTAGCTTAAACAGCAAAAGTCAACAAAACTTCATAAAGCAGTATTACATTCATCCTTACTTTCCAACCATCTTCCATCTTTCATCTGGTCTCAGTTTAAATGAATTCCACAGAAATCGTATGTGGGGAACATGTAAAATTGTAAACGTTTCTTGGCTTTTGTTTTCAACTCTTGTGATTGGTCAAAATCTTTTAACACAAAAAAACACCCTTTCAAAGTGGGCTGTAAATGAATTTTATTGCGTTAACGGCTTTCCTATAGGTTTATGCATTCTCTGTGTAACAATGATAAGATAACAGTCCTATGTGGGGACAGCCCCGTTGCCGCATCACAAAGGAAATTGCTATCCACCTTACCCGGATCATTACTTAAATCTCCAGGCTGTACGTTCAGTTTTCCTTTTAGGGATATCCGCCAGCTCCAGTAGTGAGGAGTATGCTTACCAGCATACTGATTATTATTATTATTATTATTATTATTATTATTATTATTTTTATTATGATCATCATCATCATCCAACTGTATTGGTTATAATAGAAGTACAAATAATCCACGATATTGTACAGTTGTAGAGAACCAGTTTGACTAGTTTAAGTTACTGACATTTGCCTCGTTCTCCAGCTCTGTCACATGTTCTCTTTTGCTAAACCACTGACAACACAATGCAGTGCGACGATTTAGCAGCCACAATTTTGCGAAATTGTAACTAAATTGTATCTTGTCACAAAATTGCGACTGGATTTTCTGGTTAATTTCAAGCCCTGAATCAGCAAGCAGAATCATCTGGTGTTAGCTGCAGTTGTACAAGTGGTCTAATAATAATTATTGGAAGACTACCATATAACTGAATTAAGGCAATAATATGTTGCTGGCTTTTAATGAGCCGGTGAAATTGGGGTATCAAGAAAAGTTTATTTCGTTATCAAATTTCTCGACTGTGCACTTAAGAACAATCTCACCTCAGTCATTGTGAATGTAGCTTCTCCACTATGTTTGTCTTCTTCAATACTCTTCTTCACAAATTTGACCAAATAAGAAAGCTTTGCTTCCACATTTGGATTAAGTTCCTAAGAAGAAAGAAAAAAACTGAACTTGATTTTGTGTTATGCATGTTCAAGCCTCTGAATCCCATAAACTTGATAATGTCCACCTATCAAGTTTAAAAGTTACAGAAAAGTTACAGTGGCAGGCGTGGTGGCCTATCGGTTAGTGTGCTGGACTCCGAATCGAGCAGTCCAGGTTCAAGCCCTGGCCGGATCATTGTGTTGCGTTCTTGGGCAAGACACTTTACTCTCACAGTGCCTCTCTTCACCCAGGTGTATAAATTTGTTAGGGTTAGGGTACCAGCAAATTTAATGCTGGGGGTAAACCTGTGATAGACAGGCATCCCATCCACGGGGAGTAGAAATACTCCTAGTCGTTTCATGCTACAGTAACCAGAGATAAGCGCCGGCCTGATGGGCCACTAGGCTCATAGCAGACTTTACAAGTTACAGAAAGCAACAATGTGCTTTAAGGCCCCTGATCATTCCACACCCTAACTATAGTTGACATGAATCAATACTCACTGGAGGTTAGCCATGGCTGACATAAAAATGGAGTCACCTAAAATAATACCAAGACTTGGACAAAGATCTGAATACACTTAGCCACAGGGCAGATAAAGGGCTGTATGTGCATGCCCTTCATAATTTGTTTCTTATGTATTCAATTCAACTTCTGAAATCCAAGCCAAAATTCAGGCAATAAACCATGCCTTATCAGGGATCATCAGGGACTTCCTGGTAACAGTAGCTGGTCAGGAGAGGGCAAGGAAGTCACAGATAAAATCAGGACTAGCTAAAGTTTACAGGAAGAGCTTTTGCCAGTGTGGATTCTACCCATGACTTAAGCACCTCATCCCAACTTGGTCTCTGTAGCCCTAAGGTAAAAATTTAAGGTAATAGGAAGAGGAAGAAAATCTATGGACAAAAAGATTGGCTTTTGAATTAACCTGTGCCTTAATTACAGAAGTCAAAGGGACAAAGTGTTTTTGCAAATCATACTGAATGTTTGGTGTCTTTTTTGGATGCATATTTGGTGCATTTTCAATAGACCATATTCGTGTTCTCAGAATTGCACTGGAATTAGCTTGCAATGGAGGCTAATGCGGGGAAATCTTTTCAAATGCAAATACTTTTTAATATGTTCCTCCACATTAGCCTCCATTTCAAGCTACCTTATTACATGAAATTTTCGCAACACGTTAATTTCGCGAGATTTTGAGGTTCCCATATTTCGCGACACCTTAATTTTGCGATTTTGCCAAAATTTTGCATGTTGACTCACTTTAATTTCGCGTTTTTGAGTGAGACACACTCAAGGAGCCAGTAAATGGACAGTTTGAGGATTGTACAAAAGAAGTGCTACCTGGAGTAGAGACCGAAAGCAGTAGCGATGGAGGGGACCAGAACATCACCACAGAATAGCTCAAAATGATTGTTATAAACGTGTGTAACAAAGTCACTGTTTTAGTTATTGACATAATGTGAGTCAATTAATTTTCGCGTCATGTTATTTTCGCGACATTTAATTTTCGCGTCACTTAAATTTCGCGATTTTTTTAAAATCGTGAAATTAACGTGTTGCAAAAATTTTATGTAATATGGTAGTTCCAGTCCAATTTCAATAATTATTAATAATGGTCTATTGACCTATCAGCCATTTGCATGTCGCACAATAAAACTAACATCCATTTTATTCCAACTGGTTCTTTACTATTAAAATGTTGTCAGAGGTTAACAGCAGTGGCTAGCAGAGTTGTCAATCTGTGAAGACATACATTTAGAGACATCATTTTCTTTGAGTCCATCTCTCGGTTATTTAGGTGACTGGTACCCAACCTATGAAATTGTCTGCTTTTGGAAACATTTTCGTACATAACTCATCAATGAGTTGTCCGATGCAATTATACCTGCCTGTTCACATGCGTTAAGCTTTTGTTACATGCCTACAGATGGAAAGCTTTGATCCCAAAGCATTATTACAAGCCAATAAGAATTATTGTTCACTCTTGATTCATGATAAGACTAGAGTTACTTGGGAATAGAAAAAATGCATTTGATTTTCCGCTTGAAATAGCCCAATGAACTAAGCTAAATAATTGTCTACAATAAAAAGGTAAAAGGTCGATGTTTATATGGAGTCAATAGTTTTATTATTAGTAAAATTCATAAACCTTCGAAATTAATCGGAGCATTTCCGGGAATCTTCGGCAATTTCCGGACTTGTCAGGAAAAATTAAGGATACGAAATCTCACTCCTTTGTTTGGCGGCTCAGGCCTTATGTGTCGCGATCGTACTTAAGAAAATGATGGAGGTCTCGAAAACATCCACTCTTTAAAATAGGGGAAGATGAAAATGTTTAAGGAGGTTTTGCTTATCAACGAAAAACGTTTTCCCGTAAGCTTCATCAAAACAGCAATAGGTTTAGGCCCTAGAAAATACCTTTGCTCTTGCTTTAAAGGTGTCCTGTTCAACTTTTTCATACCACAAGGTTGTGAAATCCCATATGCACAACTCATAAGAGCAGTCTGTTTCGAAAAACATGGACTTGATAAGATATTCTTTATCTGAAACACTGAACGGTTTCCATGGTTGAGATTTCAGGTCCGGCTTCCAACGTCTTCTCCAAGAGGTTTCTCTTCGAACAGTAGCCGCCATTTTGTTTTTGCTGCAATGCACCGAATGTATGGGTTCGCGATTATTCCACGGGAAGAAAATAGAGAGAGCCTAGGTTAAGGTTTTTGCACGGCAGTGTGTAAATGTGAACCGTCTCCCACTGAGCACGATGTTATTAGGGAGCCTTAACAAAGACAACGGCGACGGCAACGAGAGCGAACGTCACAAATTTGCATGTTTAGTGAGAAAAAGCAATAGCTGTGCACGCTCTGCAATTGCATCTTTTCATTTTAAATCGTTCATTTCTTTGCCGACGTCGATCAGCAAAACAACGCGAAATGACCAAATTTGAGGTTTTAGGGAGAACGTGAGCTCTTGGGAATAAATTTTCATTTTCTCCCCTAAATTGAGCGCCGTTCATACCAGTTTCGTTCTTAATGATTTGCCACACCTTTGTCAATTTACAATCGTTGCCGTTGCCTCTCCTAAAGCGCTCTCTTGATAAGTCTATTGTGGAAGGCTGTAAGCGTCTGTTGGCCAAGCTAATTAAGCCAAAAGATCCGTTACCTTTTGATGCTTTTACCAAGCTTGTCCAAGCTCTCGATGCAATATGGTCCCGAAGCGGACTTCGGTAGTCTTCGTTCTTGTTTTATCTTTGGTTTGCGCATAAGCGAGCTTTTGCAAGTTAAATGTAAGGATATTCAGTGTTTTCACACGCATAATTGTCTATTTTAGTCCTGAGCAGGAAAAATGACCAGTATAGAAAAGGTCATGTTGCTAATGTTAGTGGAACTGGGAACTCTACGTGCCCAGTGGTTATGACGGAAAGGTTCATCGCGAAGTCAGGTTGTCAGGGCTGTAAAGTTCCACTATCGGATGGCTATTAGAAACACACGATATCTTCGGATAAACACAACTTTAATAACATTACACGATACTAGTCATGCCACACAGCATGGCGGATCTTTCTCTCCGTACCCACAACTCCGCGCGTTATGATAGATCCGCACAGAGTACTTGTAAGGCACCACAAGGGCAACTTCCATGCTATCGATAAGCATGCCGGCTGGCGTTCGAAGAGTTCAAAGTTTAGATATATTAGCGATTCTGTTTCAAGTAGCTTGTCAGTCTCAAAAAATTTAGGTCAGTTTTTGATCATGTGTAGTATTTGTCTCCGTAACGGCCTAAATCTCGTTTAATTGGGGTTGTAAGTGAAGCGTGTTGTTAAGTACAGAATTGTAAGTTCTCATCGTTTTTTTGCATAAAGAATGTACTGCTGTTATAATTTGCATTTTTGGTCTGCTTTTAGACAGGGCATTTATTGATCCTGCATCCAAGTTTTTTTTGGGAACGTGGAGATCAGTGTAAAAGGCACATGTGTTTGGCTGGGTACCCTGGGCAGAGGTCTTATGGAGTCCACGGCAACTTTATGTCACAAACAAGCTATGATGCCATCTCTTGCCATCCACCTGGCTACAATACGTTTCATCTATATTCAAAAGCTTACATTTTCCATCATCTACCTCATATGCACACCATGCTCGTTCACCCTCTGCTTTCATTTACCGTCATCCGTATTCATTTAACCTCATTTGCGATCATTTCCCTTCATCCATACCCATTTAACAGCCAGTGAACCAGGACTCCGCAGTGCGGTTGCTACCTTGTTAAAAGTTGAATATACGGCGATTATAGTTGACCACAGGCGTTTGCTATTTATACATATTTCGGAGTAGTTCATCCGAATGTTGAATAGTTATCATTTTGTAGCATTTTTTGCTACTATTAGCGTACTTTCTAAAACTCAGTAGACCCTTTATCTAGGACCTGAATGGAAAATCTGTTCCGCCGGCCTGCGGGCTTTATATCTATAGTTGCATTTGAAAATTTGTAGGTCCATGACATTGTAGAGCCCGCACTTGGTTGTTGTAAAGGACGAAGGGATTGGGGGCCAATGTTCGCAGAAACAGACTAGTGAACTCAGAAAAGACATTAGCAGACTGCATTGTATCTTAAGGCCAGGGTGACCTATAAATGAAGAGGTGAGATCGCATTAAAATGTACAGTATAAGACCAAGGAAAAGGGCTTCTAAGTTGTTCTAGAGGAGTTAAAGCAAAGAATTACAGAGAAAGCTGCAAAATCAACGATATATAAAAATACGGTAGCAGAACAGCTTATTTGAAAAGGATAAGAGCCATTTGTTTGTGGAGCAAGGCGGAAAAAATATAGGAAGAGATGCTGCACCGGAAGGAAAGTTTAATGTTCTGGAACAGTATGTAGAGTGTAACGAAAGAACAAAACAAAGAGCCAGAATGGTTGTCACAGCTGACGAAACAAATGGGAGGTAGATGATAAGGAAAATCTCTCAATCACCCCTCCAAAAGTAAGCGTTCGACTAAATAAAACATCTAACTTGAAGGGACCTGGTCCTGATGGGATTCAAGGGTACTGGCTTAAAATCTGAATATTGCTAAACAGCTTGATGAATCTCCACAACAAAACATGACAACGTTACAAAATGGATAATTTTTTTGAAAAGTTAATGCTTAAGTCTGAAGTCCTCAAGTCACTCATAAGACCCAATCAATTTGCCTATAAAGAAGACTCTAACACCACAATGGCGCTTGTGAAGTCCCAGCATTACTGGCTGAAATGGTTGGATAGGAACGCAGATTTTATATACGGGTATTGTTATTCAGTCGACTTCAGGATTTTTTTTAGGAGGGAGTGCACCATTAAAGAATGGCGTAGCTGACTGTTAACGTTTTATTTTTGCAGGATATCAGTTGCATTAGAAAAAAAAGGGGGGTGCGCACTCCCTGCAGCCTCCCCCTAGATCCGCCCCTGACACTGTCCCTCATGACATTCTCTCGGATAACGTTAAGGAAACAGGCATAAATCCCTATGTCATCAACTGGATCCTTGACTTTTTGAACCACAGAAAAACAGAGAGTCGTAGTTGATAGAATAGCAACAGAGTAAACATGTTCCAGGCTGTCAGATAGTAGAGGCGAGGAAACGAGCGAAAAAAATCGAGCAGGGTCTGCTGGATTTTTCCACTCGTTCTCATTCCCTCGCCTCCACTATCTGAGGGCCTGGAACGGGCTACAGCAGAGTTTGTTAAGGCGCACCGCAAGTAATTGTCCTCGGCCCCACCCTATTATATTTAGACTGCTGGCAGTCTGTTTTTCTCTCATAATTCAGTACGGGTTATGAGGCGAGACATTTTGGCTAAAGGGGAATGGGACGAGACATGGGCGCGGCGCGCACGAGAAGAAAAACTCTCGTCTCGCCTTCTTCCCCACTCGGCCATACCACCCTTGTCTCGCCTTCTTCTCTACACGGCCAACGCCATACCGCCCTTTCGAGTTCGCGAAGACTAAGCGCTCGTCCTAGTGACCCTTAAAGGAAACATCGGCTGCCAGCAGACTATATTATATTTGATGGTTAACAACATACAACTGGCTGACCCTTAGAAGAAACCTTATGGTGAAATCACCATCAGCATCCCCGTGAGCAAAGACTTTAACGCGACAATTGATGAAGTCAACAGTATGAAACATTGGGCTGCCAGCAATATAATGAAGTTGAACCTTTCGAAAAGGTGGGAAATGATGATATACAGCAAGACCACCAAGCCTGATCCACACAACCGGTACCTGGCATTGAACGTAAAAGCTGGCTCAAGTTGATTGCTTCAACAGAACCCTTGCTGCTGAGACCTCCACTTTGACAACCTATTAGGAAAGGCAAGCAAGGTCGGCTGTACACATTGAGGGTTTTATAGCTATTCTCAAGATCAGCTTAATAAGTTATTTGACTCTTTCATTTTATCCTTATTTGCATATGGCCCAGGTTAGAGGTTTGGGGATCTGCTTTTCAGAAGTATTTGAATCGAATTGACAACTTCTGTAAACGAGCCTACAGTTATGGATATACCACCAATGCTGACTGCAGTATATCGACCTTAATTGAGCTTATATTGACCCAGTATATTGACCTTAATTAACTGTTCAATAAGATCACCATCGACTACTAAAAAAAGGGGGCATGAATTCCAACTCCCTCAGATAAGAACTGAAAGATGAAAAACTCGTTTATGAACACGTCTTTTTAAACTCGTGTGATGCGTGATCTTTGATTGTTCGTTTTTATATATTTTTACAACTGATTGAAGTTTTTTAAATTGTATTTATTATTCGTGATTTCGATTGCAAAGACTAACGTATGATGAGTCTGATTTTTTCTTAGTAAGGACTATTACTTAACAATAATCAACAAAGGGAAGGACACACAGGACAAAGACTTGCCTTCCCCAGCTTTGGAAAATGCTCAAAATGGTGATTGGCTACAAAAATATATAAACCTCTTCAGACTTCAACCCGAGAAGAAAGCTTATTGAACAAAATCAAGGGAACAATTAGAAAACTGCTGTAAAAGAGTAACTAATTATTGATAAGGAAGTAATAAAAAAAGCTGTATAAGCGT
This sequence comes from Montipora capricornis, assembly GCF_036669925.1. Taxonomy (NCBI): domain Eukaryota; kingdom Metazoa; phylum Cnidaria; class Anthozoa; order Scleractinia; family Acroporidae; genus Montipora; species Montipora capricornis. The sequence continues at coordinate 3,029,762 of NC_090883.1, forward strand.
AAGTATGGCGTGGATTGACCACGAAGAAGCGTCCGATGTGATATCATAATCGCGGATATTCGAACGTCTGAAACTGTTTCGAATAGCTGCTGCACCGAATGTCAGTATAATGTTTGAGAGTAAAAAGAATCTATGAAAACCGTTATTACGCTCGGGAGACCACAGATTAAGTGACGTAAACATCGGGCTCCAGTTGTTCGAAGGGTGGATAGCGCTGTCCACTGGATAAATCAGTATCCACTGGATAACTCAATTTGTATTTGCTAATGTTTATCCGCTGGATAGTGATTTATCTGGTGGATAGCGTTATCTACCTTTTAAACAACCGCGACCAGGCCTGGGTTGCTCGAAGCATGGTTAGCACTAATTAGAGTTAAATGGCATGGAAACCTATAGGTTTTGATACCTTGTAACCAACGGTTAGCGCTGACCAGGCTTCCAGAAACCGGCCCCTGCTGGAGAGGCATAATTTAAGGTAACTGCTTGTCACCTTTATTGCATGTTTGTTGCAGGTTTAATCCGGTGATCCTCATTTTACATAGGTTGCTCCCAGATGAATTGAAGACTGAAACGTTTTGGAGCCTAAATTAAGCCTAAAGAAAAATTAGGGTCAGGTTAGGATTAGTTTTGGTTATTATATATGGATATCAATTATGACTTATTACACAAAAGTAAATAATTAAAGGAACTGTAGTAGGGTGGGGAAGACACAGGACTATAGATCTGGAGTGTCCGAGTTCGAGTACTGGTAAGTGCATGGTACAGTTTGTTGTTCCTTTATCATTTTGTAATGTTGAGACTAAATGGATAAATGTAGGAATGCAGGTAAGGACTGATACGATAATAAGAAACATTGAGAAGATATGTTGAGACGGGAGGTCCGGTATTATTGTGGAGAAATGATGGCCTAGTGGTTAGCGCCCTGGACTTCCGATCTCAGAGTCGCTGGTTCGAGGCCTAGCGCTGTCGTGGTGTTGTTTCTTTGGGAAAAAAGCTTTACTCCA
>NC_090883.1:3035765-3070765 GCF_036669925.1 Montipora capricornis
CGCTTGAAAACCGTCCGAATGTCGAAATCTATTTGGACTACGCAAAGTTATTTGGAGTGGCTTACAGCATGGCCTATTTAGACACACACACATTTTAAGCCGTTTTGTAATTGAGCAGCTTTTTTCTTAAAGGATCGATTATTCAAAGTAAAAGTGCATTTTTCCGCACTTAACTTGAGGCTAAAACACGGAAAAAGAAATCGCTCTCTTTTCAAACGCTCTGTTGTCTGTTCGCACAGCAGATTAAGTTGGAATGGGTCACAAATTACGATCTCATGTTTCTAATTGAAATTTAAGTGTTAAAAGGGCCGAGGTCTTAAAGCGAAGTCTTCCTTTGACTTTAAGTGTATAAGCTGACCTGATTGTCCCACGATCTCAGTTTATTTGCCTGCGGTATCTACAGAGTTACTTTCGGCCCTGTGCGCAGTCTTAGTGAAAGAGACTGGGGAAAATAAAACTGCATGGTATCGAAACGACATATCTTAAAGGGAAGATGTTAAATAAGAGCTACCATTTGCATTTTCCCTCCCAGTCAAAGTACTAAATACAGTTTCAATTCATCCAAACTAAGTGATAAGTGTAACCAAGTAAGACGAACCGCTGAAGTGGTTTTAATCCCTATGAAACAAGTTGTTTTGCTTATTTTTGCGTCAGAACACCGTAAAATAATCCGCTAAAAGAGATAAAAGGTAATACTCAATTATTTGTGCAACTTTATGGTAATCTGAATGTGAAGTTTTGACCTACAAAATCGTGACCATGTTTGTCTTTCTCGTCTTATTATTGATTTCTGTGGCAGAATTTATTCAGTGAACACCTTGCTAGGAAATACGAATTTACAAATGCTTGACTGAATCAACAAGGAAGTAGAATTTTAGCCTCAAACATCGGATGAACTGAAACTGTGTGTAAATATATGACTCCGAGATGATCCGATTAAAGGCTTTGCTTCCTTAAACTTGTCAAGAGAATCGGGTTTCAAAGTGGGCAAACATTTCATGCCAGTTGGCGACAAGGAAATTTCTCCTTTGATAGCTGGTAACTTGTGCTGCCATATTGCATCGTCAGATAACTCCGGTCGCCACAGGCAAGGAATATTTGAAGCCAAATCTGGAGAACAGAAAATCTCTCGCTTATGATATCCACTAAACAGATCGGATTGATTTATCGCTGGATTGATTCATTTTTTAAATCCGCTTTTAAAGGCTTAGGGCAGTAAAAATGTATTTACTTTATTTTACAATCCACTGTATACATACAGGTGGTGTTTGACGGTCGAAGCGGTTTAATTCATATTCCTATGGCATTCTCGTATTATTGAAAGATAAATCAAGATAATCAGCAAATAATAGTAGCATCAACCGCACTTGACTCTTTTAGAGCGATCGTTTTTCCGGCTAAAAAGTGTTTAACATTTGATAGCTCATTAAGAGATTTTTTCTTTTTGTCATTTAGTTCAAATTCAGCTGTGAAATTTTTGTAGAGCCGCAAAGAAAATGAAAACAGAACCGATCAATGAAAATATTAAACCTCGTGGGTATATTATTTCGCTCAGTTCTTCCTTCGATACAAAAGATCTGCATTGTGTCTGACTTGTTTCAATGGTTGCTGGTGCCATTAAACTTGTATTCAGAAAGAACCTGACCTCTTTTTTGGACCATACCATATATTATTACGCATGCGTGACGTAACATCTTTGGACGAAGCGTCTTCGTCCTAATGTCCTTGCTGAAAACATTAAATTTACTAGATTATTTTTTATCAAGCTGGAGTATACAACTCAGTGACTCCCCCTGGGTATACCGTGTAATAAATTTGTTCGAAAGATATGAAATGCTAGTCTTCAAAAGAAATGCATTTTATTCAAATGTTTTAATACAACCACAGCGTCCGTCTTGTTTTTATAGAAGCTAAAACAATGGTCCAAAACAAATAACTTTTAAACGTTTTTCACTGAATTGGACCACTGAGACAGCTCCAACGGTCCGGAAAGGCTTTCAAAAACATTCCTGAGCTTCGCCTAGACTTTTTGCCTCACCAATTGTTTTAGCAGCTTTCATGCCTTGCACGCCCTCGCAATTATGTTTCAGGCATGATTTATGTGGTTCGCCATTTGATAAATGTTCTGCAATTAACGGCTTCCTGTAAACCTGTCAACACCGTCTCGTGGGATGGTCTTATAGCATCTTGACAACGGCAACATGTACGCTTTTCGGTTATTGCCCTCGCAATATATGATATTTACCACAATCTCTGCACGAGTGTTAAAACCACTTAACACCCTTAGAAATAACGTCAAAGAATTTTTTCACATGCCGAACTGCTCAACGCCTCGGCAATATTCATGACTTCGACAGGGCATATTAAGTGCAGGCAAAGTTTACGATACTTTAAACGAAATCGTTTTAGATTAAATTCAGCTTCCGCAAAATCAAGTAAACAAGAATAAAGTGGCTTTGATCCGTTTTCAAATACAAGCACATTAAAATTTTCAGATCAGTTTAAAGTCAAATTGTCATTGGGCGTCAACTTTCAAAATTAATCAAAGATTAGCCTGTTAAAAGATGATACCCTTGTTGCGGAAGACTTTTCTACCACGGTCAGCGAAAATTCTAGAATAATTTTACCTATTCGCTTTTTTCCGCCCACTCCCGGCTCTCACGGTATATCTGAACCTGTCCACAGTTCATGGCCGGCCAACTGACCCAGATTCCAAAGACAAGATTGGGAGGAAGGGTTACCTTCTTAGCTCAGTCGGACTGTTTGTTCCAGGGCTTTGCGACAGAAAAAATAAACGCAAATAAAGACGTTTACAAAGCTTCTTCTGTGCATCAGTTTTATTACGTTTGTCAATAATCAAGTCCACTTTTTCTTGATGAATATGTTTTCCACAAATCCAGGTTTTAATACCTGTTGGAACTATGTCATCAATACATCCCGGGCGCAATCATAGAAAGGAAAAAATTTCCACTTTGATTAACTATGCTTTGAGCAAAGTCAACGTTTGTGGAGAATGTTTCAAAAGAATCCTACCCGCGCTACAAAATATGATTTTATATTGCCGCACACTGAATATATGTTGACTCCAAAGCATTACAGTTAACTGGCTACAATAGTGAACCAATTTGTAAACGACAAGGCACCGTATTTCTTAAAGACCGTATTACCATTTATCTTTTAAAGTTCTCTTTCGAGCAGATACAAATGACCGCTCCACCGCGGCTACAGAAAGTCAACCACTACAAAACCTTTCTTACAGCTTTCCTACAACCACTAGTCTTACTTTTTTATATAATAGATTCATTTTCAGTCCTCCTCGACTGGAGAAAGCTAGGTTAGTTCTCAATGTAAAATACATCATAGGTCCTGCTATAATAGATGTTATTTTTTTTACAAATCTTCTCATATATCTTCTTTTCGGTCCGTACTTTTGAAAACCAAATGTTACTGACCTTCCACTTGTAATACGGTTACCAGCCGTATCTTATATACACAAAGTACAAAACTACGTATCATATTTTACAATATACACATAAATAGATGTTTGATTTATCTTGGTTCAAGCCCTAACTTTTGCTCGAGCTACGTTATGCAATTTATAGTGATACACTTGATATAAAACACCTTTCTCAAACAAATATTTGCGAGAAAAAAAAAACTTCCCTTAAAAGGATGCAGCAAAGTTCTGCGCTGTTTGTCAATAAAGGAAAACCAAGACAGTTTGGAAAAACATCCGGAACTTGTCTAGGCAAAATGATACTTGTAATCTTTTGAATCTCCCTTACTGGAGTCTTCTTTTACATACAAATAAACCCCTTTTGCCACAACTTTGCATTGTCTTGGGATTTGTCAAGTAAAAATCAGAAACACGACACAACAGGATTATCAGTATTTTGTGAGCGCTCACATATTCAAAATCCCCGTGAAACGTCTTGATACCCAGCGGCAATGTATCTCCAATGATTGTTAAAAAAAAAAAACAAACAAGGAATACCCCGTTATATCAAGATCACAAAAATTTGTGTGAAACGCAGACAACGAGGTTCAATTAACACCAAAACGTTTGCCTTAAAATAATGTGACCAAACTTCTAATCTGGAGCATTAATTGGACAATACACCAATTGAATATTACAACCTTTCACCAGGAAAAACGGTCGTGAACGCCATAACTAAAGTAGAACAAACATGACGCGAATTAATGAATTAACCACGGAAAATCGGATGAGAAATTAGTCAAAAAAATAAAGAACTCTGATCACAAAACATTAATTAGGAACGCGCGGGTAGCGAAAAGGCCATTGTCTGAAAAGCTAGACGTTTAAAGAAGAAAAAGAAATCAAAATTTAACGCGTTGAAATGTCTTTCTTTCACAGGAAAGGTTATATTTAGGGAGATTCGAAACACGAAAGTTTTTCAGAGCTTGAGAAACACGACAAAATGAAGAGAATTTGTGCAGATTAACGGCATTAGAACGTTTTGTCCGAGTTTTCTTTCGTTTTATTTAAATAACGGTACAACAAATTAACAGCCAAGTTATGGTTGAACAAGCGCCCAAAGACTTAAGCTTAACCTCTTAGGAGAGAATTATTATTTCTGATTTCTAAGTTTAACTTCTTATTTGTTGACCAGAGTCGTCTAAATAATGTTCGCGCCATGTTTTGCCGACTTCGAAACGGGGGTCACGACCCACATCAAATGTTCTTTTCACGAAAGCTTAAAAAGACCCAGGGCATTGTTGATTTTGATCAAAAGTTGAGGGTACCAATGCATTCCATGCTGAATGGTAGACGAGTCCACGTTCCACGCCCTCGATCCGTAATTATGTGCGATTCTCATGGGACCAAAAGCTAAGTGCGCGCTTTCATGGTCATCGATCACGGCGTAACACGAAGACAGTACGCCATCCACTATAATATTGCCTTCCACGGTAACTGGAGCAACCATTCCAGTCAGTTCGACCATAGAAAGGTTTGCCACTTGTGAGGGTATCAATTGTCCACCTGACGAAACCAGAACAAACTCACCGATAGAAACCTTAATCGCCTGCTTCGCTGTTAGCTCTGTCCCCAATGAATTGCTAGTGAAGAGAAGATGCGATGGTGTCATAGTTATTCTTTTCGCGGGTTTTTTCGTCTCGATCAAAATGTGCGATACGTTTGAGACGTCTGGCAGATAATCGACAAACATCATTACTTCACTGTATCCAATCTTTCCATCTTGTGTCATAACTTGAACGCTGTCGCCGATTTTCAGATGTCTGATTCGTTTGACGGCGCCATTTTCCAATTTTACGGTGGAATCCGAGCTGAAACATCCATCGTCGGCCGGCTGGTCTACATAGTTATCTGCAGAAAAGACACGATCGCATTTTATCTTAACCGTTTTGAGATGAAGAGGAGGCGTGAGGGAGGAAAGAAATTATTATAATAAACCAATTAAGCTTAATTACCGCTCTTATGTTTAGTGATTCAACACGAAGGTACAAGTTTGTTTTGAGGAATGAAAAGGTTCTCTTGGGTTGGGATAAAGCTTAAATAACCACTCTTGTTGAGGCCGGAATGGCTTAGCGCACTTTCATTGTGTCTTGAAAATTGGATTTGTGCGTAGCTTTAAGGTGATACAAAAGCTATTACGGCGGCAAACCACAACATCACCCACACGTGTTGGATTGGTTATTTTAACTCGGCGTATGAATACGAACTGAAAAGATGATGTCTAATAGCAGTAAAACGTCAAAGTAAATACCGTTTCGCTGGAAATTGATGCGTAAGGGTTAGAAAATGATTTTATCTTAGTGTGAATAAACTCAAAAAGTACTTACCTTCACGGACTGAAGCGTGGATATGGGTTTCTGATTCATATTTTACCCAGTCGAATCCTGCATTGACAGCTAGACGACCCAAAACGGCAATTTCTGGATTGCTTTGGTAAGTGTCCGAGAGCCTTAAATCCACTGCTCGTCCTTCGTAGTGAAGCGAGTCAGTAGAATGTTGACCTTGTTCATCCCAAGCTTCTGTCACCACAAGCCTCAATTTAGGCCATTGTTCTTTCACCAAACTGGCTAACCTGATCAATTTCTCCTTGCATCTCTGGGAATGAATCGACATCACAAATCAATTTTGGGCTACCTTTTTTTTCGCATGTTTACAATGTAAGAATGAACGACTCGAAAATGGCATGCACTCGTGTGCACTCGTGTGCAAACCGCAGAAGAAACTTCATGCTGAGCATTTAAAGTGATGAAAAGGGAAGATACAAAATGTAAACAAAGAATGAAAATCTTACCTTCGACATCAAACGATCGGCACCGGTGCCTTCTTCGTCTTTGAAAATGATTGCAGTGTTGTAACAAGGTTCAAGTTTCTCAAACTCTGGCGAGTTTCTCGTTATTTTTCCTTTTGGAGGTCCGCTACCCATTTGGCTGGTTTCTATGACGTCTGGAACGCACTGGTGAAGCATGAGGCGTTCTTTTCTGGGATCTTTTGAGCCGACACCACTTCTAGAGCCGCAGGAAAGTGAGCACTTCAAGTGCGCTGCGACGAGTAATGCAATTAAGTGGTACGAAATGATGTATTTTGAAATTGCCATGTTAGACGTAGTTCACCAATCGACGGGGCGGTCGAAATGTACCCTGAGGCTAAATTTTATCCTCTCAAGAAAATTTAACGGCGTCTTTTTCATCCGATTAGTTGTCCTTTCTTCGACGCATGTTACTGTCAGCGCGAAAAGTCGTGTTCAGTTTTTCAATGGCGGAGCCATGACGAAGAACGCTTCTGATTGGCTAAACTCTGTTGATGACTGGCATGGCGAAGCAAAGGGTGTGTTTTTGAATAACTTCCTCACAAATCCACACCTGTCTTTTTCTATTTTTCGTCGTCGAAAAAAAATGTTTCACCTTCTATTAGAAGCATTCAAAATATTTTATCAGTGGCATTTCTCCCTGTTAATGAGTCGGTAAGCGTTGACCTGACAAGCTGCTACCGGCGAACATGCCAAAATGGCTACCACTAATGACACCCAAAATTGATCTAGTATTCATGCTCTTCACACCACCAATCAAAGAAAAATATTTTAATTGTTGCCTTGTAGATTTCTTGTCAACATTAGCTACTAAAATTAAATCAAGCCTTTCCTTAATGTAAGAAATTATTTTACTGTCCACTAGCCGGCACAAATTATCTAAACATCGACTAGACTCTGTTTGTTTTCTGACTCAGTGAAAATTAGTAGTGTCATCCAGTTTGCCTCGAATAGCTGAGTGTACACGGGCAAAGTTTCAAGAATGATTCTTTTGTGGGGTTTTTAAAGGGCATCAGCATTTTTATAAAGAGTGTTACAGAAAAAATGCGATCCTTCTTGGTTATTGAATTGAAAGAAAGATGACATGTCAATCACATAATTATCCTAACGCAATAGTAAAATCCTGATTTTATTCAAATCACTTGCTTTCTTTGGTTGTCACTGAAATTCGTGCTCATTTTTGGTATCCATAGAGTTCATTGCAAACAAACACAATCTCTTTGACATACACTGGGTTTAATTAAACTTTATTAGCTTTAAAAGTTGACATATGTCAGAGAAAACTGTGTGCTTTTCCGCGGCATCTCTTTTCCAACTTTTCTAACATTCCTTGGGATCTCGAAACCATAATTTCCGCATGTTTTGGAATATTTCAGACCTCCTTGGATATTTTTTTAACGATCTTTTATTTCTTCCTGTTTATTTTCCGTCGATATTTCAATTTGCAGCTATCAAATGTGGAATCATACAAATTTAACAAAAATTCAGCGTGAGTACCTACAATTGGACAAATCGGTGGCCAAGACGCCATCGAACTGAAAACATTGTGCGCTAAACAGAGGAAAGGTTTGTAGAGATTGATAGTCGCGTGCATAGTCTGTCATCTGCATTGTTAAAAAATTAAGCTCTGCAGTGGTGCTTTTGAAAAAAACTGACTACATCCAGACCTGTGAAAAATGCACTTGAAATCTATGAGTTTGGACGGGTATTGCGTAATGATGAAGAAAAAATATATATCTTCTGTCTTAAATGTTGTGTTACGTGCTGTTCTTCACCAGATAGTCTCTTCGTTTATCTATTCAACTTCTGGAGTCTTTTTAGTTAGTGTAACCGAAGGCTATTAACGACTTGCTGATGTTGGGGGCTGGATGACTTCACACAGCTGCGTCTTTAGAGAGCTCCAGACTTCAAAAGATAGCGATCTTTTTATACTTTGTTCTTTGTTTATGGTACTAGAGCTATTCAAATGTAGATTACAACTGCATCATTTTAATGTTTTCTTATCGTGCAGAGATGAAATGGCTCTACGCGCAGTAAACGCGCGCTTTTGTCTTTGTCCCCTTGCAAGCATGCCTTGTTCATAAACAAATCATTCGCTAAACAGCTCGCTGAACTCGCTTTAGCCACTCTTGGCTATTGTAGCAGCTTCAGTTTTTGTGGCCGAGGTATATTGGAATCGATCAAATGAGACGTTCTTATTTATCACTGTCGACGAATTTAATTAAAGTATAAAATATGTCAGTGCCCCAGATGGATTAGTAAGCCAACTTCCGGAGTTAAATTGAAGACTCCCCGATTCTTTCGAAATGTTATGCACTTCATCGCCCAAATTTAGCACTTTTAAGGCTTTTCGGTTGTTGCTCTAAGTAAAAGCAGGCACCCTAATTGCTAGCTTGTATTTGAGTAGGCGATTTCGGTTGACAACGCTATTTATTCAGCACTATCACACGAGAAAAGGGCGTGGCATGTTCAGTAATCGTTACATCGAAAGCGACCGTGCAAATTGATGAAGGCGATTAAGCAAGGGGTGCTTTTTAGCTTTTAGCGCGTCAGGCTTACATGTAAACTACTTCGGCGCTAATTACTTGGAGATGATGCGAGCGATGATTTTGTTTACAGGAAATGCCAAAGTCTCTCTATTTGAAGTGTTCGTCCGTTTGTCAAAGAGCACGATCTTCAAAGTGTTAACGCGACAATATGGCATCCGCGAGTGATGAAAACTTAGCTAAATTGTACCAATCGTCACTTAAGGATTTCAAAACACGTTTTAGTATCAAGGAAAACTAAAAAATAACCACGTTGTGTTGAGTGGCAAAGGCAAAGCCAAGAAGTGGGCATGCTGTTGCCATTAACGTTTTGTCAGAATTTTTTAGTTCTTCACTGATAATGAAAGGCAAAGATCTCATAAATGTTTTTTTTCTCACTTAAGAGAATTCCTTTCCTGCTGGTATGTCTGTTGTAGTTCATTACTTAAAAAAAAATGCAATTCCTTCCGACGTTTATCGCAAACAAAATCTTTCATTGCTTACAATTAGGTTTAGTGAAACAAAAGGCCGATCACTTTTAGCACACGAAAGCCAAGCCTATAATCCTTACCCGAAGTATAGCATCCGTGCCTCATCTCCAGTTATGTCAAGATAACATGATGAAAGAAACCGACTTGGAATTTACAAAAACCTAGGAATCCCAGGTTAACACGAAAAAAACTATTTAACAACAGGCGCTTGTAATACTGCCAAGTAGCTTTTTCCTATACACCCTAGTTTTTCCTCGAAACTTTCAGATATGAAGAACGAACGCATCCAAGATCATCATGTAATTGGTGACAGACGTAATGGCTTTTCACATACATAAATGAAAAAACCCGCTTTATTTTGAGTATACGCTAGAATATAACATATTTCTCTCCACTTCTGTGAAAATTTCGATTTTGTATAGACCGAGTAGAAAGTGCAGTCTCAATCGTAAACTTGGTGGAAGTCGAAAAAGCTTGAAAGGCATTTGAGTCGTGTTTTATCGTCAAAAACCAAAAGATGTAAGATATATATAGTTGGTGGCAGACCTTTCCCGATTTCTGAAAACAGCTGCCTGTTGATTTCGGTTACATATTTTGCAGTTCGCCTCTGTAAATTACCTCCTCGTAAGACATTGATTTTATTTGATACTTGGTTTAGAACAAGGATTATTAATTAACCTTCGCAACAAATTTTCTCTCCAGCAGCTAAAGGGACAATTATTAAGCTCAATTGCTAAGTCCTGCTCACGGTACTAAGATGTTGATCGTAAAGTTACAGTAGACAATTCCGACACCACGAAAATGATTTGCTTTTGAAAAGTTAGCATTTGCAACAGTGAAAAACATCAGTCATACAAGATGTTTTATTAATTGTATTTTCCTAGATAGGGAGACACCTTGGAGCCAAGTAACTGATGCACCTTTTAAATTTAGTAGGCAATATAGTATTGTGGTGGAACTCAGCAACGTTAGTCTCCGCCCAGAAACCGGAACAAGAAGTGATTATATCCCAAGACACGAAAAATTTTACGCAGTTTCTCTACTTTTCCGTTCCCCATAAACCAGATTGTTAAGCAAAGTTAATTGGATCGTATCATTTGTATAGAAACCGTTCTCTTAAGGAGCTAATACTTCTGCTTCCAAGATAAAAAGAATTTTATTCATGCATAAATTATAGTCTGAACTCTAAAAATATCTTAACTGCAGAGTCAAACGAAAAATTGCGTGTTTCGCACGAGCGAATATACTGCGTTTTGGCAGCGGGCTAGTCGGAGCTTCAAGAACACTGTCCCAACAAAACGAAACTTAAAACAGCTCTTAAAATAAAGTAAATTTGATCTAATATAAATTTGACTTTAAAAAATTGTCTCTTTTGTACGAAATCTTTAAATATCCCTTTTCGCATTCATATTTCATGACAAATTTTGCCCTTACAAATTTTGGAAGACTGCCTTACCGATCCTTGCTTATCAACAAAAACAACACAGATATTTTATCTGAACGGGTTTCATTGCTGAGTCTTCAGCAAGCTTATTGCCGTAATTAAGTGTAGAGGAGATATCTAAGAAACCGTTTGCTAATTGCTGGGTGATACTTTCTGAAGAAAACTAGTTAGAAATGGACCAACGAGAAAGGCCTAGAATTTGCCATTTCGTCAGTTTGGTGTAGGAAAACTGCAGGATGTAAGCAGCTTCGATGTGCCGGCTGACCAATTGGAAAAAGGATTGATAATTGAAAGGTATACCATGAGCTAGATCGTTGACCAGTCATTTAATTAAAGGCCTTCTTCACAAATTGATGGAATAACGGCTGACTTATCGTCTTTAAATCTAACCTTAAATTTAGGCATTAGAATGGTGTGGTTTTAGTGGTGGGCAATCCCTGATTCAAACGTTTCCTGATAGATGGCATTTTTTTACACACAGGATAAACCTTGTATACGGAAGGTATGTCAGAATGCATTCTTCAGTTCCGTCTTTTGGAATGAAAATACCTCGTGAAATATTCTTTAATAATCAAGTTCTTCTAGGATCTTTCCATACTTGGTAAAAGAGGAATAGGATTCCCCGAAAAGGAGACAAACGTTTTACTAGAGCTAAATATGTGTGGAAAATTCTGCGCCGCCTACCACTGAGAGAATTATTCTCAGGGCTAGTGTCGTTGATAACAAATCCCGTTCACTTGTTTTTCAAAACCCAGTTTTCCTACTTCTCCGGGAATTCGTAAAACCGAATAGAATAAAAAAAACATAGTCCACTATAAATGCAGACGCGTTTTAGTCTCAGATATTTTTCCCGGTCGTTTGCTAAATGCACTTTTAGGAGCTGTTTCAAAGCAGGACTTCTAGGTCATGTTCTTGTAGCAGCTCTCGTAACTGTACAAATGAATTGGCTTGGTACTTTAAGAACGAAAACAAAAGATTCAGAACGCAACATAAACAATGACTTAGTCTAGATTACAATAGAAGCTGAGATACAGTATCAATAAAAGCTAGTCTATAAAAGCAGCTATACTGCCCGGTCTTCTCGAAGCCGACGCCCTGTTGTACAAATTAACCAAACGGGCTCATGACTTCCAAAAAGTATTATTAAATGAACACAGTCTCTCTTATCCTCATGCAGGGCCTGTTTCTCCTGAATCCACGGGTCCGAAGACGGAAATTCGTGAAACTAAGATCTTCTTATTTTGAAAAACTTTAAATAGGTTTTTAAGCCATCAACAACAAGAATAACAACAACAACAAAAACAAGTGCAAAATTCCCCGTGACCTTGTTTGACATTTTTTTTTTCGGAGATACAAAGCATTTTATACCACCGAAATACGCCTAAAAAGTTTCGGGACTTTTGACAATCGCCCTGAGGCAGCTCAAAACGTTGCTCATAAATGGTTCCAACAGAAAGAATCGTATCAGGACCCATTCAACTTGTTCTTTCAAAACGGAGAGACAATTGATGAGAATATTTGACAGATTCAGGTTAAGAAAGATGAGCTACCGAGATAAAACAATAACTCAATTATTGCAAAATTTACCAGCACCTATAGAACCGATAGCAACATATTTCCTTCAATTTGTCCCGTTAGTATAACTAAGTTGATCGCTGAAACCGCGATCCTAAATTTGAAAACTTGAGGACTCGATAGGCCGGGCTGAGGATCAGCAGATTCGGAAACAATCTGTTACGCAAAGCTATTGGGCTTCTATGAATGTAGCTAATGTGCTCTTGATTCACTAAAAGTGCCATTGCTTGCGATTCGATGTCTTTACATAGCGGCTGATTCGATGAAAGTCCATATAAACGCAAGCTAAAAGCTCTCTAAAAATTTGAGCATGTAATTTATTACCTCCCGCTGATGACAGGAGCAGAAGTTAAACGCTGCAAAAATCGATAAGGGAAACTTAATTACTCCTTCAACACCTTTGTCTGTTGGCGCAGTTGGCAAATTAACACTTTTTAAAATCACTTATCAATAATTACACTAACATTCTTTGTGGATGTTAATCAAATTAATTATAAGAACTTTTGATTGTCCAGTTTAGCAAGTGGTCATGAAACTGCTCACCAACCTTTTGCGGATCGAGACTACGAAGTGATATATAATGTATTTAAAGAAATGTGGCATTTTCTCGAATGAAATCTTCTTTTTCGAAAGGTTGCCAGTACTTCGTGAGGAACATAATCGTACCTTATGCTCCCTAATTAACAAAGCGAGAGTCGTGGCCTTTAAAATGACTTCCGTTTTAACAAAGATATCTTTTGAGGAGTGGCACCAAAGGAACGAGTGATTGACGTCATATTTGAGGTGTTAAAAGGTCTTAACACATTTTAAATCCTCTGATGGATTTTCGAGATCCGCTCTTGAGATAGGAGAAGCGTGTATGGCACGCTTTGCTCGCGAGAATATGGATCACAAATAGTTTCGAGAATAATTTAAATGTAGGCGTTGACAGCAAGAAATAACGTTATAAACTTCGATCGCGTTGCACCCTTTTAGCTTTAAAGGTACAAAGAAGACAGCAGACTTAAAATAAAAGAAAAAAATGAAACGTGATTACGAAAGGAATTCAATTGATTATTATGAGCAGTTAAAGTTAAAACCATCCCTTAAATTACATATAGATTTTGAAGGTACGGAAATGTGTTTCGATTTTCTATAGACGTAGACTATAAAATGAAATTAATTGAAAGTATGTTTTCAAAATAAACAATCTTTTTTTTCCCTAAGCTTTGCTGACTTTGCTGTGTTTTGAAATCCAAGCCACGCTGCTCTTCGAGGCTGACCGAACGCATGCAGGAGGTTTACACGAAGGGGAGTGATGTAATCCGAAGCTGCCCCATATATGCAGCCGTCTCTATTAATCATGCAAATTAACACATGCCTTTCTGGCTTCGTTTTATGCACGGAAAAAACAGTTTTCTTGATTTTGAAGGAAGAAAGGAATGGAGCTAGTGTCTCGGGTTTATTCAACGATTGAGTCGATCCGTTTGGGTAGAGCGCGTTACTCCCTGAACCGCGAGTCCTTTCATGAGCAATGTTGCTTTGCGTCCCACCAAATGGAAGCTTTGGTTCAAGCCAAGATTAGAAAGGCTTGTTCATTTTCCCTTGATCCAATTCCATCATGATAGGGACTCTAGGAGAGCGTTGTTTTGGTAAGTGTACCGCAGCTTTTCTCGTGATCTTAAGCACTAATCATGATATTCGCAACGCCACGTGAAAGTGTTTTTTTGAAGGACAGTGGTGCATTTTCCACAGTTTGAAGATGTTTCGTCGCTTTAGAGCAAACAAGATTCACGGAGTGTCAGTGAACAAGGATCCTAATCAAGATTGCGGTTCATCTAAGAATTCTAGCTACACCACAGAGGACAGACCGCAACGCCGGGACTGAATAGGCCATTTCCGAGTTCATGTCTGCCTCTTCTGCAAAGTTTTTGTGATGCTAATTAGTTCTACTTTACATATGAATGAAAACTAATTTTCATGAGAGAAACTTCGCACTTAGACTCGCTTTGAAGAGAAGGCAGATATGAACTCAGAACTTTGAATTTGCGTGGAAAGCGACATGATCAGTTTACGATGCTAGGGACTTCAAGATTTACTACTGCGACGTCGACGAAAACGTCACTTCAAACGTCGTTGGTCTTTCGCGATTAGATCCAGGTCATTTCCGAGTTCATGTCTGCCTCCTCTTCAAAGCGAGTCTAAGTGCAAAGTTTTTGTGATGGTAATTAGTTCTACTTTAAACATGAATGAAAACTAATTTTCGTAAGAAAAATTTCGCATTAGACTCGCTTTGAAGAGGAGGCAGACTTATTCCTTCTGTAATAGTGTGTGCGGTCTTTTATGTCTTTTAAGGCCCACGGGTTTATGAACATTAAAGGGTCGTAAGACGGGCCTACGGTTTATCTTCCTTATCCGAGAAGACTAGACAGTCTAACCATTTGCAGATGCCATTAAAAAGGCAGCACTTTCTGCTCAGTTATTTTAAGACCCTTGAGTTTTTCATCCCGCGACCTCCCGCACGAGTACACCTATGGCAACAAACTGAGCCAACAGGTCAGCTGCTTTTTCAACAGTTTGTACCGTTATTGTGGCAGGGAGGGGTAGGCGCCACTCCAATCCCGTTGCATGCAAAACTTGCTCCCAGTAAATACTAGTACTCATTTTACCGCCCTACATTCGATGGAAGGCTGAGCGCTGGGATGCGGTCTACGAGCGATATCCACCGTACACTACGCGCCCCTTAAAGCCTAGGCTTTGTATAGAAGGAAAAGAGCCGCCTATCGAAGAGATTGATTGCACTCTGCATGAAACACAGAAGTTAATATATATATATATATATATATATATATATTTAGGCAAGCCTAAAAGAGGAGTTCCTCAACTATTATTTATTTATTTATGTTTTTGTTTTCAGATATTTTTATAACAAGTCCGCTTACCATACGATCAGTCCAGCCGGCAAAAATACTATAGATAAGTCTATTTCCCTGTGCTCTTTTTCGCCGTTTTTCGTCACCATTATTCAGCCTGTTTTCTCGTGCTAGTGCTTGCTCTTTCTTTCGCTGCTCGTAAATATAAGTTCGCCTCTTTACTTGAGCTTTTGCCGCCAAAAAAGCGGGTTCCCGCAATGCGACACTGCGCGTATTGGCTTACATGAAAAGGTGAACGCACGGACGGACGGTTCTACGATGACGTCGTAACCAAAACGAAATTAAATCTATCGGGGTCACCATATTTTCTAAACCATGGTGCTGCGCTATGAATGACTGAAGGAACCCATAATCACGAGTTGAAAATCAATAATATCCACTGCAACCCTAACGACAACCGATAACTATCCAAAAGAAACACGAAAATATCATCATCATCAGGTCGAGCTTGCTCGGCATTCCATGACACGTTTCCTCCATCTGTCTCGATCTTCCATTGCATTTTGGAATTACATGGCAACATGCCATAAATCTGCAAATCAATACGACAACAAAGGATGCGATATGCTGGGCATTGTTGGCGCAATACAGATGAACTTGCTGGGGATGTACCTCTATGGAAGCCCAGTCATGGTCATGGTAGGATGCCCCAAGAAGACTTACATTGACTAATTGATAGAAGATACAGGATGCAGATTAGAAGAACTACCAAATGCAGAATATACCAATAATAAATAATCAGTCTCTTTATTATTTTCTAAAAATAAGTTAATTAAACAATACTTGTTTTACACAAACTCTTTGCATGATTAGTACTTTCAGAAATCGATGACAAAAGGACAATCGCTTGTTTCACACTTCTGCTTTTGTATAGAACAAACGCACGTGAGCTTCTTTCATTTTTAACCATAGAAATCTCAGCTCTGAATTTCGAAGTACATTTCCAAAATCAGAGGCTTTAAATGGAGAGAAAAAAAATGCTCTGACCAATTGTTAAAGATATTGTCGGCCAAAATTTTGAATGCGCTCAACGAGTTGCCAACACGATTGCAAATGCAAGAAGAGAATCGGAAATAAGCTGCGCTAAAATGAATACTATTTTACAAAGAACCGCAGACGGTTTTTGTCGGAGGGTGAAACTAGAGCCGAAAAAACCGTCTGGGCTCATAAACGCTTTTGCCAACTGATAAATTTGTCCTTTTTTTTTTCACTTAATACCTACATTGCTGATTATAAAATCGTAGAGGGTTTAAATTGGAGAGGAAGGTTAGTTTAACAAGTTTTCTAACTTCCGTTGCCAATTTGTTCTTAGTAATGCGCCTTCTTGAAACAAATTCAAATGCTAATGAAACAAAATGTGTAAGCAATGACGTCATCAAAGATTTCCCTGTTGCCAGGCATAGAAACGTAAAAACAAAGAAAACAGGAATTATCTCCAGAACATGGCTCTTGGCTCAACTAAGGCCGTGATTACTGCACTCAGCTATTTGTTTACACACGAAATTGCTAACATCGGTCGTCTTTTGTACAAGCGTCATTGAACTAGTTGCCAATCTGCACGCCGCCGCCTCTGAATGTTCAGGCGAATGGTCGGGGTAGTACTGGGGTGAAGTCTGTTGAACTGGCTTGTGACTTCGTGCTTTGAGAACCAATTATCTTGCAGCTTAAAAAGGAAAAAAAAGAAGATGGACTACTTTGAGCATTGTTTCGTGGAGTCAAACCACGAGAGTCAGTTTCGGATTCAAGAAAACCGATCTATCAAAAAACAAACAGTGATTTTGTGCAGGTTTAACTTCACACAAAAAAAAAATTCCGAAAAATAAGCAGAAATTCCTCACAGAGAACAACAAACAGAAGTGTGAAAATCCTTGCTAATAAGTTACCGGGTATTCTCACTGCCTGCTTCTTCCGTATTTTTATGCAACGGTTTTGGTGAACTTGAAACTGAGTGGAATACATTCTCGAAATGCGCTGGAAAACGAACCTACCAGCCATTACATTGTCAAAACTACCAATGCTGCGGTCTATGTACGTTGATTGTGACGACACCCAAGCGCCCTATGTCACACAAATAGAAGGCTAACAGCTATGGAAACTGTTATCATCAGTGCAAAAAACAGTTTGGCCTAGTTGAATAATTTATGCGTTGTATTTCACCCCTATTTTAATTAAGAAATTACACTGGCTTCGAATTCACCAACGTATTGTTTTTGAAGTTATATTGTTAACTATTGGGTATGAAATAATCTATCACCTGCCTACATTAGTGATTTAATTGTCCGCCATAAACCATCATGTCACGTGTTGCCGTTAAAATCTGGAGTGAGATATCAACTAGTCTCAAAGACTTATCCAAAAACTCTTTTTGAAAAACCATTTGAACAAATTTAAACTAATTGAAATTCTAGAAACTGCCGATAACTTAATTAAAAAGATTGAATTTCTAATTGAGAAGTTAAGTTTAGTCTGCAGCTGTAGTTTTCCTTTATACATATTGTTCTTTGAGCAGACACAAGGGGTGATGTTGCAGGGACATGGTGCAGCGACAAAAAGGTGTGTTGTACACACTGAGACGACTTGCATTAGGTTCGTGTTGGCGACACGTAGCAGGGACAAAATCACAACATTTGCACACACATGAAAATGTTGCGGGTACATGTCCCAGGGATATGTTGCAGCGACATGTCCCAGGGATATGTTGCAGCGACATGTCCCAGGGATATGTTGCAGCGACATGTCCTAGGGATATGTTGCAGCCACATGTCCCCTCGTGTAAACTGATACTTTTGTAACTGTGCAACACCAATTTGGGGGGTATTTTGTCCCTGCGACGTGTTCCATGAAGTTCAACAAGTTGAACATTAGAACCACAAATGACCAGCTCCCAACGTCATTGCCTTATAGCTCAGTCGGGTAGAGCGCCGTACCGGTATCGCGAGGTCACGGGTTCAAACCCCGTTGAAGGCCTGAATTTTTCAGGCTTCTCTCAGCAATTTTGCTAAAATTGTGTCCATAACTGCGAGGATCATAGCTTCACTTGATTTCATATCCGCAGTTCATATGTGATCCATTTCATATATCATTTCATCGTTGATTCATTCCTCACAGGAACATTGGAACCCACAAATGACCACCTCCCAACGTCAGTGGCTTGATAGCTCATGATCAGTTGGTTAGAGCGTCGCACCGGCATCGCGAGGTCACGGGTTTAAACCCCGTTGAATTCTTGAATTTTTCAGGCTTCTTTACGCAATTGCAAAAATTGCGTCCATAACTGCGAGGATCATAGCTTTACTTGATTTTCATATCCACAATTCAGTATATGAATCGTTTCGTTTCATATATCATTACGTTCATTGATAAAGCGATATAGTTTATACAGTTTTGTATAAACCGAACATAAATAAATTTGTTATATCGATGCATTTATAAAGGCGTAATGCGATCGTCTGTGGGAAGGATGGCAAACAAGTCGCTTGGCGACGAATGAGAGAACAACCTGGCTAAGTAACCACTTTCCCATTCTTAATATAATTATCACCTTACTTGTACTGGTTGAGCTTGGTGTTTGGGAGGTGCTGCTGTTCTTGAATTTATCACAGGAGTGATGATTTCCCGGCGACCAAAGCTACCCATTGCTTTGTTTAAAATGACAGGTGGAGGGGCTGGTGACAAACTCTGTTCTGGTTTGGGAAACATAGCTTGACGGGACATATGTGAACTCATTGGCGACTCTTTTGGAAAAGGAAGAACTATTTGACCACCTCTGTTAAAAAAACAAACGCATCAATTAGTTTGAGTTTATGACCATAGCCCAAAACTGTCGATCCGGCTCCCTTATTTCGCCTTGGCCCATAGACGTTTTTGCAGATACGGCGGCCATTTTGATTTCTATTGTTTCAAATAGCTATTATGGGATGCCCAGGGGGCAAATACATATTAATTTGCCCCCTGAGCATCCCATAATGTCTTCTGAAACAATAGAAATCAAAATGGCCACCGTATCTGCAAAAAGGTCTATGAATTTACGGTATAAAAATCTAAATTTATAGATAGATGGTTTGCAACCAATCTCTAGAGACGCAGATAAAATGCTCCAATGTGCAATTGCTGGTGGACGAACAAAAGGAGCTGATGAAAGATCCTGCCAAATAATGGCCATCCAAAATGAGCCTAGTGACCAAAACGCCTCTGATTAGTCCGCAATCAAGCCGTCCGAAGGAGTGCTTGTGTTAGAGGCAAAATAGCAGAAGCCGTTCCTAAAAATAGAGATTGGAAAACTTAGGCAAGGACGACGTTCTTTCAACATAAAACTTCCGGTTATTGAAATAAAATCGTGATAATTCCAAGTCATTCAGCATGGAGAGTGTGACCTCCTCCTCTAGCAGCGAACTAAACAAATGTTTCAAGGTCACTTGAGCTTTTCATTACGTTTTTAAGCGTCTTTTATTTGTTAAAAAAGACAACAATGCTGCTGAAGATTTCAAATGATATCGTTGGGAAAACTGGAGAAAAAGAATGTCTACATAACCGAGGAGACCTTTCAGTCAAGGAGGGAATAATCGAGGTTGATCTGTACAAGGAACTGCGTGTAAGGCAGTGCGAAGAGTAAAACCAATGACCCACCGAGTCCTTCAAAGTAGGAATGCGATGCAACAAGAGAGAATAATGGAGAACTCTTCGCTTACGTTATCTTATGAGCCCCGCCAATAGGCAGGGCGATCGAAAAATTGAGCTAAAAACTCATTCGATTATTCCCCTCCACGGAAATCTGTAGTAAAAGGCGAAAGATTTTTACGATTTGAAGGGGAACCGGAGCGTTAAAAGGTGGGGTAATAACATGCTTTGTTGAACATCGCTCGGTAATCCATGTGGTATCAATCTTCCCCTGCGCAATTGCAACGCGCATGCGTACTGCTCATATCTAAGCGAAAACGTTTCGAGTACTCCTTTTGTTTGTTTGTTTCATTAGCTTTTTTTGTTTGTTTTAGCCGGGCTGACAAACAAATATTCTGCTACGATGAAGCTTAAGGTGATGGAAGTAAACCTCAGTCACTTGAATTAAGTTAAGCCTCTTAGTCTGCACAGGCCATCGGCCGAATAATTACACAATTATCTATTAATATTCAAGCGAACCTCCTTGGCGACCACCTGTCGTGAGCGAACAGAAGTTTTTAAGTCGGTCAAATCACCTTTTTTTACATTTTCGTAAACGAGCACCTTCAGGAAGCGACAAGTTAGACTTAACGCTTTCGGTGGTCACTTACTGGAGATTCGACTGAACAAGGAGTTCATGTGCTCCTGGCTGTAAGAAAATATTTACTTACTGCACATTTGCTGTCGTGGGTCGCGGCATGCTGAAATGGTAAACGCAAATTCAGGTAAACTAAAGGATTGCAAAAGAGGAAACTCTACTAAGCTGAGCCATTTCATAACTTTTCACAACCTGCCTTTTAGAGTTGTTAGCGCAAGAAAAAGAGATGAATATCTAACAACCTGTTTTGTCGAGAGTACAAAGTCTTGTGTTGAAAACAAGTTTAATTTTCCTTCATGGCCAAATCCGCATTAAGATCTCATTATACATCCTCTTTCGCGCACGCGTATTGACCCACTCTTCCAACCCCCATTGTTATGCAAATTAGTACCATGACAAAAAGGCCAACAGGCATCAAACTGGCCTCTTCTTCTATTAATGTCTCAAAAATTGGTACTCTTTCATTTCTGTTGTTCGAGAATAAAAAAGAGAGGACCAACAGTAGCCTAGAATAGGGTTGCGGAGTCATGAGATGATAATTGTTCCGAATGCAAACCGAGAATTACAATTATCTTGCAAAGTTTTATTCATTTATTTATCCCAGATAAACAGATATTACAGAACAAAGTATTGTACACTCTTAAGGAAGGGCAAGATATAGTTGCCATAGAATATGCCCTAATAAGTTCTAAATTTGATTCCTACAAACTTGTAGGACGTAGCCATCCTCGTTCGTGACCACTGATCGTGCAAGGTTAGTAACCTTGGATCTAATTTTAAATTTTTTCGGGATGATTTCCAAAACAGGTTTTCCACTTAGGTCCAAAAGCGAGGTTGGAGATTGAAAATGAAAGTAATATCTTTGAGCAGGGCATATGAAACGAAGACCATAGAGGTTCGGGTTTGATCGAGAGTTCGCGTTGCGCATGCGCATTAAGCTATCGTGCTATCTGCAGCAGGGGCATGTTTCTCAAAACTCCCGAAACTTTTCGGGCCTATTTCGGGCGCCACAATTCCCAATTCCACACATCTTCGCAACGCCAAGGTTCCAAGCTATCAAACTTCGCAATCCTCTTAGTTTTGTTGCATTAAAAACATGTTAAAGGATCAGCTTTTCAAAATAAGCAGACTGCAATTTGACGAATGGCTTTTCGAGCCCGAAAAGATCTCGGGAGCTTCGAGAAACAGGCCCCTGGTCCTGAATTAAGTGAGATAGAAATGAACAACAAATGCTGCAATCTAAAAAAGGAGTTTCCTCCTAAAGAAACTGTAGTGCTGAGTCCGGTGGAAGTGAAAAAAGGATTTTTTCAGGAGCTCATCACCCGGAGCCTCAATTTCCCATATAAACCCTTGGAGACAACCTTTGCCCGTATCTTTTTATTTTTAGACGTTCGAATTCCCGCGAATGCATTATGCCGTCCAATCAGAACAAAGCTTTTGTATTACATCACAAGTAGTCACGCACCAGTGATCGCGTTCGTCTCACAAAATATTCTCAGACGGTTCTAAAAATATAAAGATACGGGCAAAGGTTGACTCAAGGATATAGTCTGGATGGAGGCTCCGGGTGATGGGCTCCTGATTTTTTTATTAATCGAATTGATGAAGGCAAATTAACCACCGAGAGTAAATTTGACGTTTCGAGCGTTAGCCCTTTGACAAAGGGAACCTGCCATCTGATTGGTTCTAGAAAAAGGCAGAATTTTCTCCGAGCGGGAGCACACCAAGGGGATCCTCTATCTCCACTAATTCCTCGAGTCAACCCTTTCCTGAGTTAATTTACTTTTAGGAATATGTTTTCCCGGCGTGAAAAGTATCACACTTCCCTTGGCGATGAGGTAGCTCTGTTTAATTTTGACTGGCTTTTACAACAGTTTGCTTGCTGAATGGAGGCGTTCCGGCTATAAATAAATCTACACGGGAAACTGAGGGTTGACACCTAGGCCAAGTATGTGCTCATAGCTGATTTTTTTCCATACACAATACAGATACAAACGCCCTTTTTTATTATGTCGATAAAGATATTTTGCTGAAGCCTCTTTTAGTTTTATTTTCTTTACCATTGTTTTCTTAACTATGTGCTCGTTGGAGATTTTTCATTACTCTTGCTGCGTGATTCTCCCGGTCTTTTGCAAGTATTTCATCAGGTTTTACAGCGGAAATAAAAGTGTTACTCATCATCCCAGGTTGGGTCTGTATTTCGCAAAAAAATGTACTCCAGGTCTTGAAATGTCGTACAAAACGATCCTCCAACCAAATAGCTTAGAAATGGCGCGTAACGTTTGTAGTTATATTATGTCGGTAGTCGGCAGAGAAGAAATTTGGGAAAAAAAAAATATAAAGAAGGGTGGGGAGATCATAAATTCTACCGTTCGGTTCGAGTAGTAAGACCTAGTGACTCTTGCTTGCTGATCAATTAGGCGATAAGATGATGTCGGACGCAAAAGTCATAGACGGTATTGAAAAGCGAGACGGAAAGGTACTTGTACTGGGTAGCACTACTTACAGTTCATCATTCCATCTGACTTTACTTTTCTTAAGTTGTGTCAAGTTGTAAAACTGTTGTAGTGGTACACCTCTGGAACAAAACAAAAGATAATTAACTTAGCTAGAGAGTGAGTGCTGCTCATATTTGTAACAAGACGCCTGGTGGCGTCTACGTGGGATGCCATTGTTAATGTGAAATGTAAATGTAAATGCAAATGCTTTGTCTATAAGGTATGGAAGTGCTCTCAGCTATCAGGATAGTTCACAGGCACCCTACTTTTACAATTCAAACTTAACAGAAATATGATTAAGAACCTCAACTGACATGAGGCAACCAGTTGGCTATTTACAAAGAATCGTAAAACATTAAAGAACCTTACTCAGCCACTTTACATTGTGCGCCTTTGTTGTTGTTGTTGTTATCCGGGAATTTGGAGCGGCTAGTTACATATATGGGCAATTATTATTCCACTATTACGCCATTTTACCATATTTGGTCAAGAGAACGCGCAAGATATGAGACGGTAATACACTGTAGTGTCCCGGTTTGACCGGTTTAGAACAGAGCAAATACGGACGGAACGGCAGTTTTTCAATGAAGGAACTTGAATTATTTTCAACGCGATACAAAGCCTGGGAATTTAGCTTGTCATCGCTTGTCTCTCATCTTTCGTTTATACAATCAAATAAAGGACATTTGGCTGGCTTTCTGTCCTGTTTACATCGTTCGCAAGCGCCCTGAAGGACAGATGACGCATTTTTTTAGAAACACTCTTACCAGAAAAAATTGCGGGGCTCGGAAAAATACTACGCAACTCGCAAAATATCAGCGCGTATTTAATATATGTTAAACCATCGAATAAAATGTATGTATAGTTGAGTTATTTTTTCACTCGAGAGAAAAATTAGAACAATTTTGTCAGGAAAATAAAAAACACTTCGAAGAACCTCGAGGAGGATTATCTTGTGAATTTAAATGGATCAGGAAAACAGCAGAATACCTTCATTTCGAGAGCTTTTCTATGAAGCGTGGAGCCACGTCTGCAGTGAATTCAAGAGGGAAATACGGTTTCTACGAGTGGTACTAAGTTGCAATTGTTCGAACTTTTAACTGGACCTTAATTAATAAGCAAGCAACCCACATTTATTTTATACCCAAGCAGTTTGCAATGGAAACAACAAGGCGAAATAGCTTAATTCGCTGCTAGCGCGGTACTTGGTAAATAAGCTTAATGCGAGCGGTTAGCGATAAGCGAGTGCGAGTATAAAGTAAACTAAAGACAGTTTCTTCAGTATGGGGCGCGCAATACACAGTTGCAGCATTAAATGAAATGCTCTTACTCTACGTTCCTGGAATTTCTTGTTTTTCAAGTTTACCTAGTTTTAAAACGGGTGTTGAATCCAACAATATTTTTTTCCGCCAGTAAATAAACGCAAGCTGACCTTCTGCCCTCCATAGTTTTCAACATTTCCAGACCAAGAATAAAAATGTCACACACAAGCTTGCTTCCACAAAACGCAGTTTTGTTATCAGCGAGAAAATGAAATGAACAGCAATGGATAAAGGCTTTTTACTGATTGTGATGGAGATCAATATTCAAATGTTTGCCGAAGACTTGCCTTCCTCTTTGTTCAGTGCCGGATCTAGTCGGATGCTCTAACCACTGAGCTACTGGAGAGTCTATAGTTAAAAATGGTGAAATGTGGGTCTTTGACTCGAGCTGCATCACGCAGCTACAGAGTCAAATAACTACTGACAGTAGGCCATAACTGCTTCGCGCAGTCACCTTAAAGCATACTAGTATCTGAGATGCGGCCGACCTACCACCAAGTGAGCGAATGTGAGAATGATACACATATGAAATGAAATTTTGTAGAACCCATTGGGAACTCGGAAAATCCGCGCCCCAGATGGGATTCGAACCCACGACCCTCCGTTATTCGACTAGATTCAATTCAATTGGGTCAGGAGCCCATGAGTAGGAGCTTGCCTCTCTCATACACGCCCTTGTGAGTCAAGCTTTGCGCGTATCTTTCTATTTTTAGAACGCCACGAGTTCCTCGGCTCTGCACACACTGTTTTAAAAGGCCAATCAGAGTAAAGTCATTGTCTAACGAAGACAAATAAAGCAGTAAAACTGTATTTAAATCGTGCAAATTGATGTAAATTCATGTAAATGCGAGTCTCCTGCTCAAGGGTTCGTTCTAAAAATAGAAAGATACGCGCAAAGGTTGACTCAAAGATCTACTGCATATCGAGGCTCGTAGTACGTAATGGGCTCCTGATTGAGTTCGACACGGCAAAAGGGCGTCGTCAGGAGCCCATCTGGAGCTTGCAAATTCCATACAGCGTCTGTGAAACGGCGTTTTCACAAGTATGTTTATTTTTAGACTAGCCCTTCCCGCGAATTAGGTCAAAAAACAAAGGCAGTTCCAGTTCGGTGACCCTATGACGTCAGCTTAATTTCTTGTGATTTGTCATCAGGCTCCTGTGGGAGTCTCGTTAGCGGGAAATTCAATCTAAAAATAAATCGGTCTGTGAAAACGCCGTTACACAAACACAGTAGAGTTGTAGGCTCCGGGTCATGGGTTCCTGGCGTCGTTTGAATCGGGCCTAACAGATCTGTTTCAGAGCAACATGCACAAGTTAACAGCAAGAGGAATTATGTACGATCACACAATAGAGTAGAAATCCCGGCCAACAGCCTAGGGTGACATACTGACAATCACCAGCACGACCACCAGAACGTCTAGTAGTCCAGCACGTCATTTTAGAACCCAGTCTCGAGGGAGGGAAAAATGGCGCGTGTGAAAGGGTGAGTTTTTCCACAAGAACTTTCGATTTTTTTTAGTAAAACTAATCGAAGTCACTTAGCCTCGATGTTATTTTGTATTTCTTATTGTCTTTGAGTGGATGATTCAAGATCCCTCTCGGCCTTGCGTTGACAAACTCATTGTTAAACCGTGCGGGTCTAAAACACAGGTCACTCATTGTTTTACCTTTTGGAAAGTCACCCAAAACCCTCAATTTGGCTAATCGTGGGCCTAAGGTTGGTTTTTAGGCCTAGGGTTAGCCAAATTGAGGGTTTTGGGTTACTTTCCAAAAGGTAAAACAATGACCTGCAACGAGTGAACTGTGGAATGTGGCCTGTGTATTGACATGTCGAAATATGAGTGCCAGTTGGCCAACGTTTGAAAGAAGGTGTCCTCAGAACATTAGACTGCACAACAAAATCATGTAAAACACTGTTTCATTTGATTTTACTTGTATTCTTCGTATTATTAATGGAGCACTTTGTTTAGCTATTGGGAAATCTTTGTTTACAATTTTGGGCTCATAAACATGTCCATAGGTTCCCAATAGGCCTCTTCGGAAAATACCATAATACTCTTTGTTTATCCGCCCAAATTTTGCATAAGCATTGTTTTTGTTTTCTCTTGGGACCATTGTAAGTCCCAAGAGAAACTGGAAACAATGCTTATGCAAAATTTGGGGAGACAAACAAAGAGTATTATGGTATTTTTCGAAGTGGCCTATTAATCAGCCAAGAAACTAGCACTAACTAATGAAAGTGCATTTTATGATTAGTTATCTCTGAACTGTTGACCTTGATATATATTAGATAATCTTTGAGGACTGTAGCCAGGGAAGGAAAGAAATGTCTTCAAACCAACTTGCCTAGGGGACAGTAAAATAATAGGCCATTCTACAGTAATTTTGTTTGCTTAGCAACCTAGCCTACGAATGGCTGCGAGGCTGCCGGTGACCTTGCTTTTTATCATGTAAATTGTCTAATTAGTCTACATTAACATTAGAAAAGCAGAAAGGTTTGTTTCCAAGCAGGATCACCGACAGCCTCGCTTCCATTCTTAGGCCATGTAACTTAGTTACAACTGTAAAATGGTCTATTTGAGTTCCCTCTTAAAAATGGATTACTTATTGCCAATCCAATGTGCCTTCATCAACCACAGTAGTGAGAATGATTTTTTGATTTTAAATAATTACTTCATGCTTTTCACGCATTGTTATACACACCTTCCATTCCCACTTTATAAGATTGATGATTAACTTGCAGGTAATCGCAGTGCAAGAGTAATTATTGCTTTATACAAAATAATTGGCAAGTAAATGATTTCAAGACATTGCAGGTCTGGAGCAAAAGATGGCAACATTACTTTTATGTGCTCCTTACCTTGGGTGAGGAGATGCACCACTGCCATAATGTCTGTGTCCTTTCTGCAAGAGGGGTGGTGGCTCCCACTTTGGTCGATGATCGGAAGGAAGACACACTGGTGCCTCACCAGCATAGCTACGGGCACGTCCCCAGGGACATTTGACATGGATGTCGGCTTGTTCAAGGTGGCGTGAGTATCTACAAAATGGTCAGTTCCTACGGTATGTTAGCATTAAGCATGACATTGCAAGGTCTTTTTTGTTGCAATTCTGGACAAGCATTGTTGGGAATGGTTCATAAAAAGAACATTAATTTGTTACACTGCTTGCATTAAATAATCCCCCTGCCCCTTCCCAATTGACGATTAAAATCATCTGAAATTAGACAGAGTAAAATCTATTAAGTTTCACTCCTAGGAGTTTAAATAATTGTGATTTTTTTTGTCTTAATTATGGATGCCAAACAATTCCCCTCTTCCCTATGCAATGTTGAGTTGGCTAAGGCAGTCTCTTCCACCCTTAAAACAACATTTCAAGAGGGTGGTGGGCTGGAGGGGATGATATAATGATTTGCACAAGACAGAAAGAGTGAAGGACCTGTGTTTCAACAACTTTGCCCAGGATTGCTGGAGAATGAGAAGGGGACTACATGCAGGAACTAAACTGTCCAAGATCAATGCCAGCTAAAACATGTGCAGGGTGAATGATGATAATAATAATAATAATAATAATAATAATAATAATAATATATTAGTGATTATAAAGTTGACAGTTACTTGTGAAAATACATTGTTTGTGGTTAGTCTTACGAAGCTTGTTTCATCCCGACCAAGGGACTCATCAGAGACCTTTCTGCGTGGCAAATTCGTTGGGCATCACGCCTTAAGTCTGGTTCGTGATTATGATGATTATACAGTAGAGTCCTGATTTCTCGCCCCTCCAAGGAAAACGAAATTTGTTCACGAAATCGAGACTTTGAGGAATCAAAGGTGTCATCAGATTACTATAAAATGCTGAGGTATTGTTTTTGCAGGGGCAGTTCGATCTGCACATTTTCATAGACATACATCCTTTTTATTGTATATAGATGTCTTTATTTTCAAACAAAATGCATTGTAGTTAAAAAAGTAGCACAAATTGCACTAGAACACAGGCTGTGGTTCTGCACACATGTTATACAGCGTTTCAATTAATTTACCTTAATTTGCCATTTTGCAACTCTTGAAATGTTTTGGGTACTTTGGGGCAGATCAAGGCTGCTGCCTAAGAAAATTTTCCAGGAGTCCTTCGGGGCACCAACATCAAAAGTTAGCCCAAGTCATTTTTTCAAGGGAACAGAATTAATTAATTCCAGCTAGGATCAAATTTACAAGAAAGTGAGGATGAATCAAGTAAGGCGCCCATTTGGGCTACTTGTTCAGAAATTTGGTGGCCCGCGACCGCAAGTGAGGTGCCCCAGGCAACCGGGCAACTGTTAGGCAGGAGCCTTGCAGATTATCGATGTGGGCCTCATCAGCGAAAAAACTGAATATGTTGAGTACCCCAATTGCGTGGTGTAGTTCATATTCTGATGGTGGCTTTAGTGGTTCATGTCTCAACATCATCCTCCACAGACATTTTGTCTTGATCACCATCTTCAATATATGCTGATGTAGATTGCTTGAACTCAGCCAATATGCCCTCGTCAGTTTGAGGCTCATACTCAAAAGTAGCGGAATCAATGTCACATTCTATGACAAATGCCAGCTGTTACACTTGCCCACACAAGTTCAGGGGCTGTTGATTTCTTCTAACAAAGGTCACTGAAAAAAGTCTTGAATGGATCAGCACCGATAATTTTTAGTTTTTAAGGGTTGAGTTTTCCCAATAGAGCAGAGAGTTAGAGAAATCGGTTATGAAATTAGAGTGCAAGAGTTAAGCAAATCCAAGGGAAAAGACAACTGATTCGACATATCGGGAGGTTTGAGAAACTGTCAGGATTCGAGAAATTGGGATTTTACTGTAGTACAAAATTAATGTGAATGACACTAATGACAACTTTCATTGCATATTTTCAATAAGGATAAACTGATGAGCAGTGAAATAAATCTTTTTGGGCTGAAAAACCTCGATAGGGTTAAGTATTTTTATTTATTAATTTTTTTATTTATAAACTTCGCCAAAGACAATTTGGCAGGAGAGATCTCACAGAACTAATGTTCCAATAATGAGACTCCTAATAATTATTGGTTTTAATGCAATCAGGGCCTTATTCCTGTCCTTGGTAAGCATTTGTTGTAGAGTGTCCAAACTGGTTTTTACAGATCCGTTCTGGTCACAATCATTTTTTTAATCAATATTTAAATCCCCGTGCCCGCATGACTTAATTTGCTTTCAGGATGTCGTATTACCACATGGGGAAATCTCTTGCCATGAAAATGCAGTATGGGTGGGTGAAGCATTTGCCAAATCGCAAATCTATCTCGACAAAGAGGTAATTTCCATCTTTGTGCCTTCATTCTCCCCCTTTTTATAGAGTCTCCTCATGCAGGGTCAGGGCTCACAATCAACAAAAAAACCCAGTTGCAATTTTGCAACAAGATACGAAATTTAGTTGCAATTTCGCAAATTTTAGTCGCAAAATTGTCACGCTGCATTGTGTTATCAGCATTTTAGCAAAAAAATATATGACCCCGCAATATGATGATGGAAAAAAAGTAGTTGTGCACGTAACATCACATCTAAACTACTCTACAATTACGCTATCTTCAGATGGAAAGAAAATTCACAGCGAGAAACAAAATTAATAATTGTGTCATTTCTTTATTTATCTTAGCAAAAGTTGTAGGAGTTGTAGTTGTCCTCTTTTTTCAACTAAGAAGTTACAGAACTTCTTGACTATTTCAGCATTTTTACAATGTTATCCACTTCTGGCACTTCTATATATTAGGTACTGTGTCTTGTCCTCATTATTGATGATTTTTCAAAGTTCTTTCTCCACTTTCCTATGGTATGATCAGCCTAGGAAGTCAAAGACTGCATTTGTTTGCATAACTTTTGTATCTTTGTGGATGTCTTTGATACCTTCTTTATGTTCTGTGCATCTTCTTGCTTGTTGGCGTATTTTCTTTGATCTTTGTTTTTAATGGCATACTGTTTTTTCTTACAAAACCCATGTCTTTTTTTCCTTGCCTAGCATCTCCATATCAATTTGGGCTCTCTTGATGGGGTGGAACATCCCATATAATTTTGGCTGTGTCATTCTTCAGATTAGTGCTATTGGTGGCTTACTTTGCTGGTACCATGGATGAGTATGGTTTGCTTTATTCAAAGTTATTCTTCTGTAGCATGTCAATCAACATAAACATTCATGTAACAGTATGTAGGTGTATGCATCTAGCTATGTCATGATTTGTAAAGGCTCTGTGCAATCCTTGAGGTCAGGTGCACATGAAGCGTTTTGTTTACTCTGTTGCAGAGTCGAACATGGAGCTTTTGTTGTTTGTTACCTCCATTTGCAATTTACTCTCACTGCTGGTACATTTAATGTCAGAAGTTGTTGCCTTAGATTGAATCTTGTAGTCGATGTAGACTATGTCAGGTATATTTAACATTTTTCAAACAATAGGTTGACATTTGCTGACAGTTCTTGGTCACCTAATTGGTCGCTTGCGAGACTGTGTTTTCTCTTTGTTCTACATTATTTTGTAAATTGTCCTTTATTGCCACAGGACTTGGACTTATTATTATTATTATTCTTCTTCTTATTATTATTATTATTATTATTATTATTATTATTATTATTATAGAGCAGTTTTCAATTAGTGTTGTAAAACCAAAACCAAAGTAATTACGTGGCCAATCAAAAAGGTCAGAGACAATCCAGTAAACCAATCAAAACTTGAAGTAATTACATGTAGCCGACACAAAGCATGGGAAAATGTTTACGTGCGAGCCGCGATTGGTTTTGGTTTCACTTCTGATTGGTTTACAGAATGTTACCAGAACTTTGAACCAATCACTGAGTGAAGTAATCATAAACCAACGTTATTATCTAATTACTTTCGACACTCAATTGAAAACCGCTCTAACATGGTTGACAAATTACTCCTTAATTTTGGCATGAAATTTCTGCATTAATTTATAATTTTACATGTGAAAGTTGCCGTGGCAACTTTTCGTACAGTGCAAAGTTGCGTCTTATGAACGTTATTTGTCACCCAGGATATTAATACCTAATTAAAAAGTATACTCGTGAGATTAGGGAATAATTTCACTTGTGTTTTGTCCAAAATCACATAATTGTTTGATTATTTGATTTTGGACAAAACGCGTGAGAAATTATTTCCTAATTTCACTCATCGCCATTTGATTACCCATACTCATTGTTATTATTATTATTATTATTATTATTTATTATTCTCATCATCATCATGAATTTGTCTCCCCAGTCACGTTACCGCGTGATGTAAAGGTGAATAGCGTGACTCAGGTCTCGCAGTTGCGTGATTCGTTGTTCGTGACATTCTAACCTTGTGAAATTACAAGAGCTGCCTTTGAGAGAACGTGAATCCAGTTCAATACTCCGTTGAATCAGATATTAAAGCTGCGTCCGTGCGTTTTCCTTCTTATTTCGATTTATTAGTATTTGTTTGTATTTTAAGAGCGTGTTTGGATTCTAAACATCGGCCGGCTGCCTAAGAACTTACATAAATGTTCAACAAAATTGTCTTTTTTACTCACCGATCTGGATACGTTGTTATGCGACTAAATCGTGATGGATCGTGAACAGGCGCTGACTGAAAATTTCTTGAGAGTTTATCGTATCCATGCTTTTCACGATAGAGATCATACTGCAACTTGGAAAGATAATTCACATCTAGTGCCATTTATCAACTCCGTAACATTGGGGATAGCCTTATCACATGACAATAACAGAGATTCTTATTCCAGCATTAAGGCATCGGTGTCTATTTTTTTGATTAAATCGTTCATAAATTCCGAAGTAGTCCGTCCGCCAAGGCTAAACAAAATTCGCCAAGGTAACCTTTGTGTTTAGTCATGCGTGACGTATGACGTCATTTCTTTAACTTACAATCGTTCCTTGTCATAGTTGTGTCAAAAAGAAAGTTCTAAAATGGATGCTGCCTTTGAGTTTACTTTATAGTTCAGTCCTCTTTTCATAAACAATTGAGTTGAGAAGGGTTTTGAAGAAGTCAAGCCTTGCCAAGAGATTTGTTGAGAAAACAAGAATTTTAACCGTACGGCTACAGCTCTTGTTCAAGATCTTTTTTTGAAGCTAATTGTTGCGAAGAATAAAACTTTTCATTTGTCGGACATTGGTTCCCAAATGTCTCGAGGTAATAAGGTCTTAAGCTATTTGGGAAATTTTACAAAGTTTCCTTTTTAGAACAAAGAAAATGTTTCATGAGCAAATGTTTTTGAAAGCGTCAGATGACATTCAATATTTATCGGATTCAGTAACATTCAAAATCTCACGAACTCCCCAGCTTTGGAAACGCTCCATTCTCTCCAGACCTGTTCAATAGTTTAAAATCACACCCTTTACATTGTTGAAAGTTAAGAAGTTTTTATAGCTACATACGCGCGCCATTGTTTATCAAACCAATCACAGGACCTTTCGTCTCCTTGGCAAATTTATGTTTATGAATAGTTCTGGTTGAGTTCTCCGGATGTACACACGGTGAATATAAATTTTAAACTTTACAAACTCAAAGTGAAGCTGTTGCAAAAATTTCACCTTTTAATTTGACAGAACTTCCGTCGATTGAAGACAAATTTCACTTAATTAAGGGACAATGACGACGGCGCTGCAACAAGCTTTGTACAAGGAACATCAAGGTGTGGATTACTTGTCAAGGAATTTCGAGTCGCATTTTCTTCATACACCTCTGAGTCATGACCGCATTACAGTTTCACAAGACCAGTAAGTGCTAGCCTGTTATTTTATTCATATTTTCCGACAAGTCAAATAATATCGTTTACTATTCCCTCATACCTGTAGTTTCTGTGAAATGTAGCTGTGTATAAAATTTGGAAGACGAAAGAAACCATGCACGGCCGTTGCTAACCGGTTGCCAAGGGGTTGAGTTGGGTTTTAATTGTATTCGTCGATGTAAGTTGCTTTCACCGTACTTTGTGCTTGTCGTTAATTGCCCACTCCTGTTTTTTGGAGAGCAAAGTGTAATGATAAATAATAACTCTGGAAGATGAATATTATACGTCCGGCATCCGGACATTTGTGTTAATTACTCGGTGATACAGTAGCGCCTTACACTTCAGTGACTGTGCTTCCATGTATGCGGGACTGTTTGATAAATAAACGAGCTAAAATAAAGACTGCAGGATTCTAGACCTAATCGCCATCCAAAACTTTATTAGAATACTTCGAAATTTGAAAAAAAATTCATACTGCCGGTCACAGAGGATTTGTCTTCGTGGATGATTTTTAAAACCGGAAAGCGTGAAAAATTTTTGACGCTTTTAATTATTCAGATATTATAACAAGTGAGTCAACGGCCCTGGATGTCAAAAAGGCATTTTTTTGCATACCGTATACTGATTTAATAAATGCCTTTTAAAAAAGTTCATCTGTCAGAGCATCATTTTTTATTTCGTGTTACTGCAAAAATTCTGTCGTAGCGCTTACATAAACCGGCTGCATCTCTTGCATTTTATTGTTGATAAAGACGTCTGCATTCTCTAGAAACCCAAACGAGTAGAGCCATAGAATTTTCCTAAAATATTGCGACACGCTTCGTTTTCGCTAAGAACTCGTGCGACATGAATCAGTGTCTCCAAGAGTGTGTTAATGCCAAAACCGATAAATGAATGTTCGAATTCTGCTCATCGTCCCATTCTTTCCACAGCGAATCAACTTTAAGGACTAAATAAAAAAAAAAGATTTATAAACAATTACAAGCAGGTGCTCGGTTCCACTGAGAGATTTAGCATCGTGTTAATGAGAAAGGGCAAACAACAGGCTGTACTGGTGCGGGCAAGGAAAGGCCCAATTGAAAACTCTCTCTCGAACTCTCATTGTAACTCGTCCCTCTCGTTTAGTCAGTTATCTGATACCTGTCGCTAAACAGTCAAGTAATGAGCTTATATCAAACAAATTGATCTTCCAGTTGCCGTTTGCCATAAAAGCGATGCTAAATCAATCTCTCTGTTGGTATGGGGTCGACGATCGAAACACAAACGTGTAGCTCACGAGAAGGAACAAATGCGAGTGCTCGGAAATGATATTATCAATATCATTACAGCAAATAACCAATTTACTCCGATGACCAGTTTCCGACGAGATTAGGAAACGCGCTTCGCGATTTGAGGACCCAGTAACATTTAGCACAAAATGTTTAAAGATGTTTTTATCTTCGCCTGCGTAGTACACAACAGGCGCGCGGAATAAAGTTTTGTGGCGGTACTGTGGGCCCGCGGAATAAAGTTTTGGCGGCGAAGCCGCAAACAGAATGGAGAGGAGGACTTTGATGTCAATGAGGTGATAAAAGTGAGCGGCATGAAAAATAACCCAAGCTCTCTGGCAGGCGGTATTTCTCGCGGCTTCGCCGCTCGCGATTAGCGGCTCCGCCGCCAAAACTTTATTCTGCGCGCCTACAACACCGCCAGCTACACATAACACGAAGGCTGTATTCGTAGAAGTTAATCTCTTCCTGTTGAATTTGTGTCACTTCAGGCTGGTTTTCACTAGCGATGGAGTGGGAGTCGTAATCAGAAGCGTAGAGCGATGCGATCTTGTGAAAATCAAACTGTCGGAGTCAGAAGCAGAATACTGATTCCATTTATGACTCCGTCGCTGACGATCCGGTGAAAACT
>NC_090883.1:3075765-3080765 GCF_036669925.1 Montipora capricornis
TTTTCAAGATGCAGCCCAGTTCAATCCAGTGGGACAGCGAATGCATTGGCCGAACAGTAAAAAAATAGTAAAATAGCTGGCTGGCATATTTAGCGATTACGACAAAACCGTTTTAACGAGTTAGTTAAGGTTCAGTGCTACTATGACCAAAAAAATCAATTCTTCTTTTACTTTGGATTTTCACTAGTTTAAGAAGGCAACTGCTCGGTAGTTTCGGGCTTTCAGAATTTTAAACTCGTGTTTTTACATATATTGTTAGCTGCATTTAAAGCAAGTGAGTAACGGAAGTCACTTTCCCTAGATCTAAACCTCAGGTCCTTTCGGTCAGTTTTGAACGTGAGTAACGGCGGACCGTGAAATCCTTACAATTAAATTAAACAGTCCTGGATAAAAATCAAAGCTCAAAATTTTTCCAGTCTGACCCCAGTTGTTCGAAGGGTGGATAGAGTTATCCACTGGATAACTCAATTTGTTTTGCTAGTGTTTTTCCGCAGAGTAATGATTTATCCCGTTGATAGCGTCAACCATCTTTTGAACAAGCACTTGAACGATTTTCAATGACATTTGCGTACACGATGAAAGTTTAAAATTCGAGAATTTCTCCTTTTCTTCCGTCTTTGATGTCGAAAGTACCACTCCACGAAACGAAAAAAAAAAGAGAAGTGTTTGCATTTGTGTTTTGTCTTTACTACTTACTCCAGCATTGCCTGCGGTTTACCCATGTCGCTGGGGAGGAATTTTTGTGGTTTTTCCCAAGTGGTAAAAAAAAAAAAACAACAAATCCAGCGGAGTGATTATTTTTTACAGCCATCATGGTTTTGTTCCCGAAGTCGAATGTAAACAGTATGTATACCAAGCCCCAAAATTATTATCGAGGAGCATACAGAAAAACAATTCAGTTTTACGTTTAGGCAGAAGCCTTTAACCCAGAAGTTCTGGTTAGCGTTTAGTCTAGAGGCCAAAGTCTTAGTTAAATAAGGTAGTCAGGCGAAGCAATTTGCTCTTGAAGTCAATAAACTTGTCTTGTGTTGCATTTCAGTGGTATCCCTATGGAGCAATACTACGACCTCACTCTTTTAAAGAAAAGCAATCTTCGGAGAAATGATGAACTGTAAGTGAAATTAAAAAGTAAATTAAAATAATGCGTGAAACTTGAAGCTTGTGAAGTCATGCAAGAAAGGTAAAATTCAAGTAAACAAAGCTGTAAGGGCCGGTTTTCTTGTTACAAAAGGTGGTTGAATTCACGTGCACAGGAGACAAAACTGTTTTTTTTTTTCTTGTGGCATAACCCCGTTACATGATGTTGAATTTTTACTAGAATGAATTTAAAACTTCCCTCTTCTACGAGATAATACAACTAAACTCGTAAACAAGTCAATTTTTTTAGTTTAATGGGCATAATGTCGATTTGTTTACTAAGCACAGAGTTGCGTTCCGTTACATTTGATTTCAAAGTGATCCGCGAACAATAGAAAGGTGCTACAGGCTTGGAAAAAGCTTGGATTTCGAAATAAATTGTTTAAATTTTTGTTGTTTCTCTCATCGACGATACGGAATAGGACTGTGCAAGGAGACAAGGTGCTAAAGCGATTTCCACTTATTCGCTTGAGATTGTCGCTTAAAGTAATTTAATTAAGGAAAACATTACTGCAAAGTTTTCGTATTCTCTGTAAGTCTTGTTTCTCCGGCTACAAATAAGTAGAGAGGTTTAGCAACGACGACGGTTAACGTGTGTGAAATTCAGTGAAAAAATATATACTTCGCGGCGGGTGACATCTTAGTTATGCAAAACAAAACGACGCCAAAAAAAAAACACAATTTGAGGTCTTGACTACAACGTCAACCAACAACAGTCGATACTTGCTTTGAGAGCGTCCCTACCGAGAAAGTTGCAACTTTTCTGCGCCACCAGCATTGTAAAATTTGAATAAGACGCGAACAAGATGGAATCCAATCGCAAAGTATTAACCGTCGCATAAATGTTTATTTTTAAGTTAGTGATGTCGTCGTTAATAAATCTCCCTATCGAACACAAATATTTAGTTTCGATCGTTGGTATTGGCATTTTCCAG
Source organism: Montipora capricornis (assembly GCF_036669925.1). NCBI lineage: Eukaryota > Metazoa > Cnidaria > Anthozoa > Scleractinia > Acroporidae > Montipora > Montipora capricornis. The sequence goes on from NC_090883.1 coordinate 3,077,838, forward strand.
AAAACTGTGCTACGCATATTAGAGATAAGCGTAATTGTTCACCGATGATTCGACCGGTTTGTTTCTGTCATTTACCAACGAAAGATACTCTTAATGCCTGCACGTGTCCATAGCTTTCACAGCGTTCACAATACAAACTGATTTCGCGTTAAAAGCAAACATCTTACCGATCGCTATGACAGATTCTTTTCCAGTGTCGTTAATTCAAATATATTTTAAGAAATTAGAACATAAACCAGGAATTTTCTCACACGCTTATAAATTAGGGGTTTCCTTTTGAACCCTGTTGTATTTCCAATGGGAGGAACGGCTAGTGGTTATTTGCATTGCAAAATTACATCGCTTGTTTTAAAATATATTGTCTTCTTAACGGAGTTGCTACTGATCAGTTACAAAGGCCAGCCATTTAAGTTTTGATTAAAAAAAGAACTAGACAAATAGCGTCCACGCTCTTGCAACGATTTTTCCACACTATTTGTGATAAAATTTCCACGAGCATTCGTTTTGTTTTTCCGCAATATTCAGTGTTTATTTTGAATACAAAAATTGACATCTCGATCGGAAGAAATCACTCTCCTTGTTTTTCTTGGACGAAATTCTGTGGAATGAACTAGGATAACCCCGAGACCGAAGGTTTTAGCTTAAATATCGCCAACACATTGTATTTAAAAACAAAGTCCCAATTCGCGAGTGAGTCATAACCGGATTAAATTAATCAGTCTTTATATTTGTTACTCACACTGCAGAAGCCGTTCTCCGTAAAATGTAAATCCCTGTAGACTAACTGGAGAATTAAAAGACGGTTCTTGACCTTCGACAATCGTACGTCACATGAAAATTTCATCCGTTGAGTCCAATTGGACTCTTGGCAGCGAAATATTGAGCGTAACTTTGGGCTAACTTATCTGCCACGTCTTCCCCATCGATCGAACCTTTGAAACTTTCGGCAAAGTTCTCCGTGTAACCCAAGTCAAGCGTAAGAACCACTACCTTCGGTTCGTTTTCTAATTTAGGACAGTCGTCTCCCTGTTCGGAGGACTTCTTCGACCTTTTTTTAAGGGACTCTTCAAATTTCTTCTTGAGTTGTTGATCCTCTCTGGGCCAGAGTGTCGTGTCTTGCAGCATCAGTTCCAACAGAGGCTTCTTGGCAGACGAGTTGTGTTCCTTGATCTGTTTTGTGAATTCACCTTCGGCTTTACCGATGTAGAACTGGTATTTTTTGTCTTCTGGCATCGACTCGTCGATCACGATGTAGCAATATACGACCCCCTTGCATTCGAGCGGATTCCGAAGGTACTCCTCCAGTATTTCTTGACGCGCGTCTTCGAATGCAGATTTCTCTGTTTTCTTGTCAACCTCTTCGTAGACTCGATTCCAGTACACATAGTTCGCGAAAGCAATTTTCATGGCAGCCTCAAGTCTTCTCTGTTGGTCTTTCTCCCTTAAATGCTTCGAGGCTTCTTTGCTTAGTGTAAACTCCATGTAGCGTTTGTCACCCTTTTCCTTGTACGTTTTCAAAGCAAATAAGGGCAGCTCTCCGGTGATCAACTCACCGAGAGACGTCGTCCTCTCTAAATCGACGAGCAGGAGATTTTCTTTGCGAAAGGTGCCTCGCTTCTCCCGGCTTTTGCTTCCATGAAGGCGTTTCTCGAGATGTTCCAGACGCTTCTCCACGGAGTATTCTTTCTTGTCGTCCAGCATGGCCGGATCAACGCTGATCGAGAACGTCTCCTTTTCTGGCAAATGTAGCCCAGCCCGCGAAGTCGTTCTTGGCCTTAGATACGCTTTGTCAAAAAGCTGGACAGCGTATTTATCACTGCTTGCTTCATCAGAGGTCGCCGCCATGTTTAGTGACCGAACTTGCGTGCCAAAAAAGCGTTTGAAGCCAGCAAGACACTCCTTGAAATATTAGTGACACGCAGATTTGCTCAACCCTATCGTGTGTTCTGGTTGGTCTTTTCAAGCGCGTTTCTATAGCTACGTCCTCTGGGGTCACACATCTAAGTCACGAAAGTGAACGAGAAAATTCAGCTTCTTCACGACGTTTCAAGAATTCTCCTGTTCTCCGTGTTAGTTTTGATGTCCTCAAAATGCTTGGAATCCCGAACATCCATTTACACTTTACCCAAGGTCAAAATAAAGTTGTAAATTTGCTATAACTCATAAAATCAGTTGTTTCACCACTTGAAGTCAATGTTGAAGTTGAGTGTTCAAACAAATATCTTGTAAGATTTAAGAAGTGTGTGAACGTTTTTAGCGAAAGTTTTATTTTCCCATCAGAACTGTTCAAATCTATTTCAGGCGCAATTTCGTTAATTCAGATTTCTCATTTAGTAGACGGGAAGACACAATAGTTTGTAATCGAACAGTGTTTTGCATGTACTTTAAGTGAATTTAAATGCAAATTTCGGCGTCTAGATTGCTTTTGTAGTTTATTCCCTCCGGTATTCGAGTGCTTGGTTTCGTTTCCTTTATTTTTTTACCAACTTCCTTTGTGTTAACCGAAATAACTTATCGTTGTTGCTGTTGGTTTTTTTAGCAGACTACTAAACTGAAAAAGACAATGTTTAATATGCCTTTTGCTTTGCGGTTTGCCACAAGTTTTAGGGGCAGATGTCTAGTGACCTCAGTAGTCTTTCCTGTCTTTACGCCGACTGATCGATTTGCCTTGTTGCGCAAGTTGTTTTTTAACAGTGAAGCTCGTGTTTTCGGAAGAAGTTTGCCTGTTTTAATGAAATGTTGCGAAATGTCGATCTTTTGTAGATATACAACGTTGGTCTTATCAATAATAAATTGATGTTTGCTTCATCCGCATCTGATAGCCTCATCGTGTCAGCGAATCTCGACAAAAGCGTTTATTTAGGTGACTAAAAATACATTAAAACTGTCAAGGAAAAAGCAGGTGACATCGCACAATTTAGGCAACAA
>NC_090883.1:3088265-3108265 GCF_036669925.1 Montipora capricornis
TTGAACTGTTTACAAACAAGACATGGCAACTCCATCCCCGCTAGATCTGTTCTTAGCTGACTTAGACGAAAGAAAAGGGAAGCTACCTCGCTGCGAAGAAGTCTCTCTAATCCAAAGGCGCGTTAGAAAGGTTATCAAGACCATTCTGCTGGAAGTGAGAAGAGAAAATCCATTCTACATGACAACGCTTGTCAACAGTGGCAGCTTTTACGAAGGAACGAAAGTTGGAAAGCCTGACGAGTTTGACTTTTTCATTCAGCTGGACGCTTTCTCTTGTTCAGATGATATTGAGTTCTATGAACTACCCTGCTCTACTGTGTTAGTGATACCAAGCGAAGCAGCTTGCAACAATATTAAGCTTTCGTTTCCTGATGACTTTGCTCGCAGCATGATGGACTTTTTTGAGTGGAAGAAAAACATCAAGACGCCTTTCTTGAAATTGTTTGGCAGCAAAGCGAGAGATTTTGAGGCATATGGGATGAAAGTAGTGCTGCCCTATGAAGCTAACGAAATTCAGAAACAACCACCTATTCTACAGAAACACGGACCTGCTTACACCTTACTATTGGAGTGGAACGGTGGAGAATGTTACAAAGGACTAAAGATCAGCGTGGATTTGGCGTTGGCTGTCAAGATTAACTCTCAGCCTAAGGTCGATATGCAATTTGAGTCTCCATCCGGTAGAGTGATCAAATCGTTATTGGGCGGTTTGCCATATTTTTTTGCCATTGGCTCGTACAGGAATGTGCTCAATGAAGTCCAGCCGGACATCTTTGCTGAAACCGAACAACAGTCACCTGGCGTTCGGCCGTTTGATTTTTGTCTCCGTTGTTCCCAGTCATGGCTCGAACAAGTGCTCTTTTGTCAACACTTCGGCCCAGGCAGTGGCCAAAGTAAATGCCTCAGATTACTGAAAGTTCTGCGTGACATTTTTTTTCCTGACGACCAAAACACAGACAACTTTGGGAAGGTTCTTGGAATGCCATGGTACTTCTTCATTGATGAACGTGTACACGGTGTTAGAAAATTAGTTTCGTCTTACATTTTGAAGACATTGGTGTTGTTTGAATGGCAAAAGAACCCAGCAGAGGATCTGTGGAGCGGAAGTAATCTGAGTCAACGTTTGTTCAGCATTATTAGAGATCTTGTGGCTTGTTTGAAGGGAAAATATCTGACAAGCTTTTTCTACGCGGACTACAACTTATATGACAAGACAACACCGGACATACAATTTGTAAATGCTGCCAGCATGGTTAACACTCTGCTGGAACGATTGGACTCCATTAAAGTCTTACCAGAATACAGTTTTGAGGTTTGCGTGGAAAAAATTCGGCATGACCTAAGGATTATTTGTCGTAAAAAGGAATTTACTTCATTATTGTCATTAGGGCTACATTTTCAATTCTTAGATCATCCTCTTCTCCAAACAGTGGTCGAGAAATCTCTTCGAAACGAGGGGAAGGGTGAAATCTATGATTCAGCTAAAACAGTAGAAAATGAAAATGGGTCCAGCTTTGAAGCCGCATTGATATCATTCACAGAGGCTTCAGAAAGAGATGATCTTTTAGACATGTACATTCAGTGCTTGATGGAAGAAATTGCTCCGGAGGAAACCTTAGCCTTGACGAATGTCAAGGCGAAAAATCGGGAATCCCTCAGTAACACGGTCAAAAGATTTGAAAACATTGCACGGGAGAAAATGGGAAAGCGAGGCAATTTACCCAGCTATGACCTGTGGATTCAAGAACATTGGAAAAAAGTCGATGACTCATCTTATAAGTTAACGTCTGACGTGCCAATGGAATTGCTTAAGTTTATCATCGCAAGTTTTCGAGAGGATATTCAAATTTTGCACGCTGATTTAGTGGCCGGGAGCGATGACCATTTTTAAAGTATCGGCAAACAACATATCCATAACATCATGTGAAGTTCCGTTATAACCCCTTTTGTCAAATTGTGAATTTGAGTTACAGGTGCCTGAGGCTGACTTTCGCACTACTTCCTGTTTAGTAGTGGTTCGTGCAACAAGTATGCAAAACTTGAGAACAATAGAGCGCCGAATTAGCGGCAGTTGGTCTTCATTTTGTGAATCCGCTGACCGTTGCTTAACGCTTGGCAGATATTCGGTGTAAAAGAGAGCTCCCGTAAAGGAGACGAAAAGGCGACAAAAAAAAAACCGTTTGGCGTCTAGATCCATGATTAAGACCGCAGATTATTAAGATCAAGGAAGATGCCACAGGGCAGTAAATCAATGTGTGTGTGTGTGTGTGTGGAAGAACAGTTTTGCTGTTCCCAACCCAGCTTACCACATATGTTGCATGTAGAGCTGCCACTTAAAGGGGTGTCTAGGACACCCGCCTTAGCCACGCCATGCGGATGAGCACTTTTGGCCAAGTTCCAGAGGGTCGTGCGTAGCTATTCCCTTTGTAGGTCGAGCCATGTCAGACTAACAAAAAGAGATTTCCAGCATGGAAACTTCAGATTGCAACACCAAGCAGACTGTTTCGGATATTGATGAGAGAACGTTGCAGCATGTGCCGCCTGAATCTCCCGAGCTATTTAGCAATTCAGATCCCGGAACACAGGATTCCTCGGAGACCTCATTAGCGTTGTCGGAACCAACCGTGCCTGACTCCATTGCTTCATTAAGGTGGGCGAACACGAGGGGTCATGCTGCAGCGACAAAAAACTTGTGTGGTCCACACTGAGGCGACATGTAGCAGGGACTTGTAGCGGGGACATGTAGCAGAGACAAAATCACAACATGTGCACACACATGAAAATGTTGCGGGTACATGTTTCAGGGACATGTTGCAGCGACATGTCCCCTCGTGTGAACTGATACTTTTATATAGTTGTGCAACACCAATTTGGGGTGATTTTGTCCCTGCTACATGTCCCTGCTACACTACCCTAATGCAGGACGCCTCAGTGTGTACTACACACCTTTTTGTCTCTGCAACATGACCCCTCGTGTCTACCCACCTTTAGTGGATTTTACGGTCAGATAGCTCGTGGAACATTCAAGATGATGGTCAGTGATAGCTTGAAGAAGCTTCTTTCTGTTTAATTTACTACTACTGTTTCCGTTTGCCACAATGACATTGTTATGGGCTTGCATGATGCAGGCGTTGAGTATGAAGATATTTTCTCGACTCAGTGCCGTCTTGGTTCGAACACGTGGGTGGTTTCTTGCATGCGCGTTTTGTGGAAGCTCGGAACACCGCTTTGTTTGCGTGACACATCACCATTGCTGGCCAGCTTGTTTTTCTGGCTTACTGCGAGCGCCGAATCGTCCTTGTTAAGGTCTATAATGCTCCCAACGAGATACCTGACACTGTTATCATTGGACGCCTTTCCGCTTATGGCAAGGTTTTGTCCTTGCGGCGGATACCATTTACAATGGTATCCGTACCGCTCGGATGCGTCTGGAGAGGGCAATTCCTTCTTCCGTGCGAACATAGTTAATAGATGTAGGCTGGTTATGAAACTCGACAAGTTTCTTTGTTTCATGTTTTTGTTCGCTTTTTTGGCCTTGACCCTGCACAAAACCCGACGAAAACACGCTTTTGCGGCAGGATAACCAATCAAAAGCTTCGACTAATTTATTCGAAATTAACTTGCGAACCAAAAACGAAAGACTGTGTAGGGTCACGGTCGGTTCAACATCTAATTGCGACTGTATTGTTCCTGCTTTTGAAATTCCCAGGGTTTCATAACCAGTCCCTAGATTAACTATGGTGCGAATAGCCAGAGAATTTGTTCGGATCTGGTACCGCGATCAGCCTAAAACGTGTCGTCGGTGTGAGGATCTTGGTCATCTTATTAAAGAGTGTACGTCCGTGCGGTGCTTTAACTGCGAGAAGTCTGGCCATCGTGCCGAAGCCTGTGAGCAGCCGATTATGTGTTCCATCTGTTTGAGCGAAGAGCATCGTGAGCGTCATTGCCCGTTTCTGTTGTACAGCGCGAACAGTATTTGCCAGCATGAAGTCGGGGAATCCACCATCTTCGACCACGAGTGTGGCCTCGGTCCCTCGCGTGCCTCCCGCGCACAGAACGTTGGGATGCTGGCCGTCCGCGAAGAAATCGTTTGTTAACATGCAGGAAAAGGCGAGGTCAAGTAAGTCCACCGAGGAGTCACAGGGATGTTCAGAGAAGTTGGATCGGAAGGGTTGTTCTGTTTATTGCTATCTTCTCACCTCAATTTTGCTTTCCGTGCGGCAGGCCCGTAATTTGCTCCTTTTTGCAACCGTCTTTTGAGTTCCTATAATATTGTTGACGTGATTATTAGGGACGTTCGGCTACGCGTTTTGTCTGCGCCTGTCGGTACCGTTAAGAGTCTTTGGGCGGCTGGTAATGTCTCTCCGTTAGATTTTGTACACATTGTAAATACGAACTTTTGTCTACATTTTCTGTTTCTGTTATCTGATCACGACTTTGTTAATTAGGTTTGCACGTGCAACTCTGTGTGTTAGCCTGATAATTTCATTTGCTTTTAATTAGTCTCGCACATGCGAAATCGTATGTAAATTTCACCTGCTTGTTAATAGTTTTGTGCAACTCTCTGTGTAAACAGCTATTATGCTGTATAGTCTCGGCTCGTCTAGTTGGAGTTAAATCAGTTTCACTCTTGTAATCCTTTTAGTTTCTTCCCGTAACGCATGCAATGTTTGTGTTCTTGATCTTTGTAATACCTGGTTTAACCCGCAGCCCGCAGTGTAAATAAACATTTTATGCAACAACAAAAAAAATGACTGACGCCTTTTCGTTATTGTGGTTGTGATTGAGACCAAAAGGTGGTTTTCAGGTGACGTCATGGCCGCCATGTTGGTGGACGAAAACAAAAGATCTCTAATTAGCTCCTTTTGTACGTCCACTAGCAATTTTACATTGCAGCATTGTTATCTTTCTCTCTAGAGATTGGTTGCAAACCACCTATTGGCTTTTTTGTTTATTTTTTGGGTCCTGTCCTAAGTACCTGTCTGGAGGGAAAGGCGTGGACCCAACCCTAAATTGAGTGTGCACCACGTCGTTTCCCTCGTGTCCTAATAGTCTGTTGGTGTACTTTCCTGAGGGGATTTACCGTCATGTTGGCTCGTCGGTTGTCTAACCGCAGTTGTTATGATTGTTGTGACATTTCTTTGGAAGCGTGGAAGGAAGTATTGTTTACCTTTTTGCTACCGGGAGTGCGGGTCCAACCGATTACTGCTTCAAAAAAGTGAGGGGGTATTCTGAAATTTCTCCAGCGCTTATTCTAAGCCAAACAAAAATGTCGTTTTTGAGCTTATTTCACATTCTGCGAGCCGATCAGCAATTTTGTTCATCTGACCTTGTGAGAAATTCTAAAGTATTTAGTATAAACGATACTGCGTCAGTGTCTGTAATTATCAATGAATTGACTAGCTGAAGCAGTAAAATCCAAAGCCAAAAGTGAAACCATGTATCGTGATGTTCGCTACATCCGAGCAAATATTTGGTTGAATTACACGGGGTTCACGGAGTGTCCTTTGAAATTTAGTCTTTTTGGCTCTAATGTGATTTTACTGATTTTTCCACTCATCAGTGGTTCAAGTAATGACCTCGCGTTGATGTTGACTGTTGCTAGCAGCAATCATGTAGAGTATAACTTACTAGTGCGGGGGAACCCCGCTCAACACATGTGCCGACGAAAAGATCATAGATTTTCTCCAAAATTTACCCGCGTAATACGAACGAGGACAAATTTCTGTGTCCCGAGTCACAAACTCTCATATATCGTCAACTCCGCTTTACGGACACTGGTTATGTGCATACATTGTATTTTCATTGACACAATTATGTGCTGATCGTAGACATGGTACCCTGTTCAAATAATGACAGATTTCTACGGGTTATTACGAATTTTTTACTAACAAAACAGAAACAAAATAGCCTGCATGAAAACTTTGATTTTGATCAGTTTGTCTTTCTTCCGGTGTTTGACCCTTGTGCGGTGGTCCTTTAATTAAGTTTTCTGCATCCTACCAGCAGCTTCACTTCCTTGGCTTTTTGCTACAGACATAGACCCTTTGCATAAATGGATGTGTACATCCTAAGCCTCACATTCATGTGAAAAATCCTTTGTCTAGAAACATAAGTACGAGGCTAAGGATGTCCAAAGTATCGTTATTCAAATTTAGGCGCCATATATGCAAAGGGTCTATCGCTTGTAGCCATTTTCTCTTGTCGTAGCCTTCTTCCTCTTTAACGGCCTTGTAGTGTACAGTTTAAGTTTAGAAATTAAACAATGTACGTTTTCTTATTAGTGGAAATGTCTGGTGTAGATATACATATATACGTTTTCAGCGTTATTTATTCATACCTATCATTCATCTACTCGACCAGTTCTTAGCTTTGTACTATGCATGTAGCGTAAGGCTACCTATTTTTTACCATTGCGATGTTACTTCACCTCGAGACTCACTGATTGTTTCATGGTCTACTTGGCGTCGTTCGAATTCTTATAGGCCTTAACTGAGACATTAATCAGTACTAGGAGAATATGCGGTAAGAAAGCGATTTCCCGTGACCCATGATAATCTGAAATATATTTTTAGATCGCGCCCTATGTGTGAAGATTATTTTTATCTGTTTTTACCATGACAACGCGGCCCACTTTCACGCCAACTGACCAATAACATGTCGTCTTTGAAATAACCACGCAGTACGACGCGGAACTACTAATAGATTTCAAATCGTTTTCATGGGAATAGGGTCGAACATGGGGACCTCATATTCTCTTGTGAGGGCACAGACCCTGTAATCACCAGCGCAAGCTTACAACCTTCCCTTTCGTGAAGTTATGTATTAATCGGTTGCGACTGCGGTATTGTTGGAAAATATCCGAGTGCCCTAGACAAGAGTCGAACGTACGTAGTACTACTATATTGAGTCTGCCAATCGGGGTTTTTCCAGACCCAATTCAGCTAACGACACCGGGTCGAAAGCTCATAATTAGATAACGGGCTCCTGGTAACCGCTATACGGCTCATATTTGATGTCGGAGCACTGCGCCACAGCCATATGTAATTAGCTGGGAGTCGATTTTGTGATGAGGAAGGAAAACTGGAGTATCCATAGAAAAACCCTCGAGTCAGGCTGAGATAGACTGGAACTCAGCCCGCTTACTAACCTGACTCCCCATTCGCTACTTTCCCTTTCCCATAATGCAATGCGTTTTAGGGGGTTCTTTGGATAAAAACAATACGAGTCATTTACTCTTGGGGCTGTATCTTGCTTCAGTGAACTGGACATCCATTGTTTTAATGCAAAGAACCCTCCAAAATGAACTGAATTATGGCATTTGTGAAAATAGCGAATATATGATAAGAGTCCATCACCGGCCAAGAGTAGGATTTACTCAAATTGGCCCAGTCCCCATTAGCATCAGAAAGTTTCTGTTTTTAAACCAAGTTTTGCGGGAACATAAACAAGAGACCAAATCGGTTAACTCAATGTTTCACCCAATTCAGACCCTTTGGGAATAAAACGTTTTGTTCCAAGTATTTCCATATCATTTCAATGTGAATGTTACATTATAATGCAATTACAATCCAGAAAGAATATTTGAATTGAGTACAAAACTGAGTTAGCCGATTTGGTCTATTGGGTATTTTCCCGCAAACCTTGGTTTAAACATAAACACTTTTTGACACTGATAGGGACACTGAATCAGATTCTTACTCTTGGGTAAAGGAGTCTTGAGCTACGCGGTATCCCTGAGACCAATTAGGTCTAGCTTTATTTACCTAAGTTTTCTTCATTTGTTTTGCAGTGTTCCAAGTCCAGAGAAGTCAGAAATGGGGTTAGTATGCTAAACCTGTATGGCTTGCGAAATCGTATCATTATGCAATATTGCATTTATCAAGAACTAAATGATGTCAAGGAATAAAACTAACAAATGATACCCAGGCAAAATAGAGACTCGTAAACAACGCATAGATACTTCTGTCTTGGCACTTTTCCCGATGCCAGAATAGGCAACTTTCATGATTACGTCATTTGACTACAAGAATAACAATAGCTCTAATTAGCATGAGACAAGCAAAACCTGAAGGATTCTGGTACTTGTAGTCAAATGGCGTCATCATGCAAATTAACAAATTGAGGTCAGTTTTTCATGCGTCTGTCCTGTTATTGATCATGAATTTCGTCATAACATTGACAAAGTAGCTGTGGATCCACGAGGCGATAGCGCGCGAGAATTTTGAAGTCATTGTAAAATGTCCAATTGACAACGAGTTTTTCTTCGCTATAGAAAATTGTGTTACTTTTCAAGCAGATGTGGAGCAAAATAAATGGATGCCTTGCTCGTAAACGAAAACATCATTTCAATTTGCAAGTTTACTTTTAATGCAGAAAAACCTCTTAATTAGAAGCACGAAAATAAGGCGGTTTTTTTTAGTGCTTAAACTAACGATGCAAATTATTTTGTTGTTTGCCGAGATCGAAAAAAAAAAGAATTACCAAACTACAAAGTGCACGCGCAGAGCAATTGTTTTTCTTTGTTTCTGCGTTTGTTTGTTTTGTTTTTAATTGAACATCATTGTTTAGTTGTTTTATCTCGGTGATAGGGTGCTTAAAATCCTCACTGGCAACACTGCGAAGCCATCTCAGTTTGTTTGATGTTTTTAAGCAAGTTAAAATGGCCAAAAACAAGGACATTTACAATGATCCCAATTCTTGGTTTGCATCCACGTGATTAGACCGTTATGTTGGTGTACAAAACAATAGAAAATTGCCCCACGAGTTTTGCATAAGAATAGAGTCAAATTCTCAAAAGACGTTTTACTGCACTGTTCTGTTTTGTCAGATGCAAACCATCAATAGCCCAATAAATTTGTAATTTGTTTCTCCATTTTCCACTCCTTAGGAGAATCCAGATCCCCCTGGGATTCCCAGCGGAGCACCCCTATTCCTCTCACATGCCCAAGTTTCAAGTGTTCCCGTCACTGGAGTCCCCAGATGACCACAGAAAGGGCAAACAAGCTGTCTTGCTTTATCCCACCCTACCCTCCAGAGCGCCTGCTTCTGCCCCAGATCCTACTGTACTGGAGAAGACCAAGGGCCATTTCGACCGAAGGGAACTGGTAGCAGTGCAGAAGGAGTCGGATAAGAAGCCTTTAACATGGCCTGAGCACAATCTTCTACAGGTAAGTCAACTGGGCAAGGTGATTCGCAGGCTGCCACACCTTTCTTCTTGCTGTCAGCCGCTGCTCTGGCTTGACTGCCCTTCTCTACCTCAACCTTTCTGAAACATTCCTGTCTGAGCTGGGTTATATGCCCGAGCGTGCACAGTTTTCCTCCCGATTGAGTAGAATGTAAATCAACTTAAAGCAATTCAAATCAAGTCAAAGGTCAGGTTTTGATGAGAGGGGTAAAACTGTAGCAACCAGAGAGAAACGTCTGAAAGTACCGTGGAAAAACAACTCAACACAACCCATGTATGCATTGGTTGAATTCCACGAATCGCGCGACGCATTAAGGAGTTTGGGCAGCGAAAATTGCGGCGTCAACATATTGAGTATTCCGCAGTTATTCCATCTTGTTTATCGGTACACTATGCACATTACAATTCAACACATTGATACACTGCCCAAATATAGTCATAAAGCTCTCGATAGATGTAGGTCCACATGACGTCTATTCGGCGATAGAGAGCTTTAGATTCTAGGACGAGAACGACTACGAGTACGAGATTTTCTCATAGAACAACAGTGAGCGCGCGAAAACCAGCCTCACATTTGGCGGGAAAAATGTGATACCGTCGTCATTTTAGTACGAGGTTTTGCAAAAAGGTCGTCGTGTCAAAACAAGTCACAAACATGGTAGCAGTTTTGGCATTTTTCGATCAGGAAAAGGCTCAGTTACCAGCAAGAAGAATATCGGAGGAACCTATGCTGCTAAGAAGGTTAGGGTTATAAATTAAGTATTTTCGCTAAAAGCAGGTGGTCAAATCTCGTACTCGTTCTCGTCTTCGTACTAGAATCTAAAGGTCATTAAGTATTCTACAACGGGATTGGCAAGGACGGTTTTAAGGGAAAAGCCAGCGAGGGATTCACTGGTGCGTGTTCACGTTGTCGTAAAACATTAAATTTGGTTATTTCATGTTTTTGTTTTGCATAGAAACGGCAACGAAATTAATTAGGATGCTTGCCGCAACATGCACCAGTATTAATTTTTCCTCTTTAAGGGACCACAGACGGAATTTTCGCGTGTTGCTAAGGAAGTGAAATGTTACTTCCGTTAAGAACGTCATCATATCTTGAGCTGACAAGAAAACCCACTCACAAGCAAAAGTCACCGCACAAACTGTTGCTTCCATCGAAGGTTTTTCCTCGCCCTTCCTCACGCTCGTTCTCAGATCAACTGCGCATGCGTAAACGAACTGACCTCCGGTTTGAGAAAAAGCTAAATTTCCGGCGGTCTTTAAATTGAATTAATTATTTTTTACATGGCACGTTTCACCCCCAAATACAGAATATAGCTAAGCATTGATTTTTTCAAATCATCTTTTTTGAAAAAGTTATGACTATTTCCGTATCGTTTATGTCTTTAAAAAGAACATTTTTCAAAATAAAAAGAAAACCATGCTTGGCTGGATGCAAAAACGAATACAAATTATCAAACCATCGATTAAATAACCAAATAGCGTAGCACGGAGACAAATTTAGAGTTTTCTTTTATTGGTCACGTGACCATGGGGTGGCATGATGACGTCATATTTAGGGTCATTTGCTTACAAAAGTTGGAAACTGACCAAAATAATGCCAAATTATCTCAAGTTACTTGACCATTACATCCTTAGCAACGCACCCCAAAAAATACGTCAGTGGGCCCTTAAGCCAATGATGCTATTTTTTTTATGTAAGGCGTTCCCGTTGCCGTCCCATCTCGCTGCTTAAACTCTTCATCAAACCTGCTCACTTATGACCCTGAGTACTTGAAACACTTTCTCCCGCACTTAGCTAGTCTATTGGTTTTGAAGTTGGGGTAGGCTGCTGAAACAAGTTGATTGTTAACCACTTTGGTTTTGAATGAAAGAAATGTATATTTTGAAATGCGGGTTGTGACGGAATGGAGAAGTGATCCTCACACTTATCTGAACAATTTAATCAATGATTGTCTCTTAGAGCGGTTTTTCAATTGAGTGTCGAAAGTAATTAGTGAACTGCTTTGGTTTAACAGTACTTCACTCAGTGATTGATTCAAAGCTCTCGCGCCATTTTCTCAACCAATCGTGGCTCGCGCGTGCACATTTTCCCGCGCTTTGTGTCGGCTGCGTGTAATTACTTTGAGTTTTGATTGGTTTACGGGATTGTCTCCGTCCTTTATGATTGGCCAAAGTAATTACTTTGGCTTTGGTTTTACGACACTATATTCAAACTCGCTCTATAGTAGACACCTGGAAAATTCAGGTGGCTGGATTCGAACCCATGACCTGACAATTGTCTAAATTGACCTGATAAGTGCGATTATCTCTTCTCAATTCCACTTTGGTTTTGAATTAAAGCATAATTGCTTGGTTAGAGCCCGGCTATTATTTTCAATGGTGTGTCGTAATTTTGCGATTGTGTTGGTTTTGCATAGCTATGTTTAATTATTGGGTTGAAATTTAAGCCAATCAGCGGTAAGAATACGAAAACCAATCGCGACTTCAAACACGTACAAGTTACTTGAACGGGTTTTTTTCGCGCTCACCAGAGGCTGTGGGTCATGTGGCCGATCTGGTAGGATACAATGCGTTTGGCTTTTTGTAAACAAAAGATTGAATGACATAAACAATGACTTTGACTTTAAAATAATAATAAAAGCTGCTACTTTACTGAATAATGGCCAGCTAACGAAAGCTGCCGCACCACCCCAGCAGCAAGGAAGTGTTTGCGTCATAAATAGCGCAACTGATCATCTACGTCGGTTGTGACTGCTTAACGTGATGCTTTTAATTGGTTTTATTGCACTTGTTTTAAAACCGCTTTCACGGCTAATCTTCTTTTTCTTTCTTTTCTCTTTGAAAAACTGAGCTGGTAAAAGGCCCGGAGTTAAAAAGACAAAACTACTACCCCATCCCTCCAACGTCAGTTGTATCCAACACCCCTGACAGGAGTGGTGTGATGGCGGTGACTCCCCGGACAGCCAATGCACTGTATAATGTTCACAGAGGCTTTTGGCAATCTCACTATCAACAGCAGTTTACAGGCAACGGACCACAGAATATCCTTAAGCTGGATAATTATGATGAAATCTGCAAGGGAGTGGACGACTCACCGGTAAGCGACGATTATTAAAGGGAATTCGAATCCCACCAATGAATAATTTAAACCGATCAAAATAATATACAAAAATTTGGTTTTATCAACGGAGTTGATAATGTAAATTGGCCACCGTACAGAGCGAATCGCTTTTAGAATCTCTGTACGGTAGCCAATTTACATTATCAACTCCGTTGATAAAACCAAATTTTTGTATACTACTTCCCCACCGACGCAGCACCACACTCTCTTTAGAAACTACCGCCTTCGATCAAAATAATGTTTGCAATCACACTTCCTCGACAATTTTTTCCAAAAAAAGTGTTTGTATCGAAAAATTAACTTTAGAATGACTTATTTTCACTTTCAAATTTCTCGGGCGCCACCGTCTTCAATAATTGTGACATGTTATGGTTGCCCTCATTGTTTTCACACAAAAGGGCAACCGCGGCACGTCACAAATATTCAAGATGGCGGCACCCGGGAAATTTAAAAACCAAAACAAGTTTGAAATTCACTTATTTTGGATGCAAAGGCTTTCATTGGGAAAAAGACATTGTAAAAAAAATTATGTTCTGTAGTTTAAAGTTATTTTCTTGTTTTAGTGGAGGTTCCCTTTTAGGAGATATCTAGGTTCTCGTTTACTGCTAACGCAGGAGGAAATACACAACTTTGTTTCTCTCCTGTTTTCCTTTCTTTTCTTTTCTTTTCTTTTCTTTCATAAGTTTGACGCATGTTAGGTGCACTCGCATTTTCGGATTTTTTCATCGAAGAGAATTTCTCTTCATTCCTTTACAATATTAAGCTCCGTTTACATAAGCAAGTTTTCCTTGACAAATTTTCTTGAAAGAGGATAATTGCTCGTGTGGACGATGAAGAAGTTTTCCTTGACACGTTTAGCCTGTGCCCGCGATACTTGCTATTCCTTAGCACATTTAAAACAACGTCATTTTCTCGCTCCAACTTGCTCTGGTTTTAGCCGCCATTTTGTATATTTTGACAGCAATGAGCAAGAGCGTGATACTGGGAACTAATCTCATTTATATCTCTTGCCACAGTTTCCTTGTCGTCCATTTCATCCTTGACAAGGAGAAGGTAGCATGCTAGTTTGTCCATGTCGAGGAAAAATTGGCAATTTTTAGCCTATTTTACCTTGTCAAGGAACTTTAGCAGGGACGCCGACGGCGCTGGGTTACGAGAAGTTATCTAAAAATATTATTTCCCGTAACTGTAATAATTTTGCCATTATTCGAAGTCGTTCAGCGTGGAAAGCATGTATCAACATTCCAGAAACAAAGTTGGTATGAACGGTGTGGTTCAGTTTGGAGATAAAATTGAAGATTCGTCAGGTGCTCGCGTCTTTCACATAAACTTCAAATTTCGATCATTTCACGTTGTTGTCAGAACGAGAACAGCAAAGAAATGTACGCACGTGCGTGGCGTGCAGAGCAATCTATTGTTTTTGCTAATTAAACCTATTGTCGTTTGTAGCGTTCTAGTAGCCGTCGTCGTGGTCGTCGTCATTATGGACTTTAAGACTTTAAGTAATGCTAAGAACAATGCTAAGAACAATAGTGATCTGTGGCAACGCACGCGCAGTAACAACCTCACTCCTCGTCGTTATTCTCTGCTCTCTCAAATCCCAACATTTTGCCGATTTGAAGATGTCCCAAGAGAAATCGAAAAAACTGTCTATGCAAATTTTTGTGGGAAAAAAGAGGTGTATTACATACATTCATACGTACGTACATACTTTAATTGACCGCTCCCCATAGGGGTTTTTTTTTTTGGACGGCCAATGGAACTCAACGAAACAACGAAACAAAACAACAACAACTGTTAAAAATCCCGACTGGCCAGAGGCAACCATTTGGCTATTTACAAGTGCAGCTGGGAGGTTGAACCAGAGACTACCAGGAACAAATTCAACGAGCGGTCAGAGCTGGTCTTGAACCCGGGGATCCCCGAATCTCAAGGCAAGCGCCCTAACCACTGGGCCACACTGTCTCCCTCGCACGTCGTCATTTTGAGAAAGTAGAGAATAGCCCACTTTCGATGTATTAAAATTCAGTCCTAAACAAAAGGCATCATCTCGAGGCTCTGAGGAATAAATATAAGGATTTGTATGAATCGATTCCTCAGAGCCTCGAGATGATGCCTTTTGTTTAGGACGAAATTTTAATATATCGAATGTGGGTTATTAGGGAGTTTAACAAACCACGACGGCTACGGCTACTATTAGTTTGAGTTATTTTATTTTATGTTTCACGATGTTTTCCATCTTGTTTATGTTGTACCATATGGGTGAAGTATCCTATAACCAGATTGGTAAGTAAGGATTTTAAGCAAAGAGAGATCGATTCACTGTAGTTTGTCCACGTTGTCATGAAAACCTTAAATGTGGTCATGTGGTTAGGTTGCTGCATGTTTTGACGAGTACGGGAGAGAAATGTACAAAAATGCATGCCGCACGTGCAGCACGATCATTTTTCCTCTTTTAACCAATAATATCACTGCTCTTTGGCCTTGTCGTTGACGTAACCGTCCTCCTTTCTCAAACTCCCTATTATGGAGCTTATCAGAAACGACGACGGCGTCGGCAAAAACAACTCTACAAAACAATGATATCGTTGGTTAAAAGAGCGCATAAAATAATCGTGCAGCACGGATTTTAGCACATTTTTTGGCGGTCCTCTGCAGAACGGCGACTTGAAATCACGAAATTTGAGGTTTTGACGACTACGCGAGCATGCAACAGACTGAATCTTTTCATTCACTTTGTAACTGCTCGTACTAACTCGTATTTGGGATACTTCCCTAGCATTGTCCGACGTGAACGAGATGGAATAATTGCGAAAGACTTATGATAGAGCAAAGTTACATTTTGAAGTGACGTATTCGTTGACGTCTCGAGACGTCGCCGTCGCAGATCTTAAGGTCCCTATTAATGAATTTAAATGCCGGTTCCCAATTGTGCGATAAGCACAAGCATACGCATAAAACAAATTCGTGTGGGAACGAGCGTAAAATAAGCACAAGCACAAGAAAAGTAAATTTTCCATTTCTTGCGCTTGTGCTTATCTCACGCTTGTGCTTATCTCACGCTTGTGCTTATTTCACAAGTGGGAACCAGTGGAGTTAAGCATAAGCACAAGCACAAAGATTCGCACGCCATCTTGAATCTTACTGCATCTGGGACTGAATACCATCCCTCTCGTGAAGCTCTGTTGAATCAAATGTTGATGTGTTAAAACCGCGTTGCGGCCCACTCCAGCAATCAACATCGTTCAACAAAATCGAACGTATGTTGAAGGAAATGTTGAAGCCGTCCGCTTCACGTTTCTCGTCTAAAAACAGGCATAACGAGAATTTGTTACGAAAAAATTGTCAAAATTTTTTCAATACACTTTCAAAGCCGGAAAAATTGTCAAAAGAGCACTTTCTCAAGACAACTCTCTTTAGAAAATACGGCGTAATTTACCCTTCCTTTATTTATTTATTTTTTTACGTCTTGTCTCCTTTTTTTTGCAGAGAGAACATTTTACAAGCGAATTCCTGAGGGCGCATCCGCTTGAGGGCCGACTCACCAATGTAAGAAGAAAAAACAAAAAGAAGAAAAAAGTCATAGTGGGTCACGGCACTGAACTATGGCTCACAGATAGTGAAGGAGAAGAAGACGAAGAAGGCACCCAACAGCGGTCTATCCGAAGAACTCATGGACAGTGCTTTTCAAGCGATGAGCTCGTAGATTTGATGACAGGTCCCAAATATAGCGAGGGCTACTTGCAAAAGGGCTTGATGAATCCAAGCGGGGAATATTCAGATGTTCATGCATTCGCTTTAGCTCATCCTCATCTGTATTATTCTTCCATCACAAATCATGTGAATTCAAAACACTTAAGCCAAACGAGGCCTGAAACAGCCCTCGAAGTATCAAAACAGCTTACAGTTACTTCACCTATTGTGAACAATATGCCGAGTCAAGTCTCCGATCAAGCGAGGACCGGTTCCACTGACAGCGACTCGTACCCGAAGTGGTTCCGAGCGAGTAAACTCGGAGAAACCAGACCGAGTACTGCACTCTTAGAATTGCAGAACTCTTGGAGTAAAACTGAAGCTAACAGAAGATTTCACGAGCAGTTTCCCGAAAGTGCTCCGGATATACGCCGGAAGCCAGATTTAAGAATTACAACCAACGAGAGGAGACACATTGTACCGGAAACAGGTGTTCACGTGTACTATTTCCATCGCTAAGATCCCTTATCCTTTAGACTAAGTAGTATATTAGCTCGGAGACAGCAAGACTGGTATTCATGTATCTTACATGGCGACTAGTTTTTGATTCGGCTACACTTTGCGTGCTTCTATAACAAGCAGCATCATGCGTTTGCCTTTTCACGTAAACCCTGAACTCTCTCAATTAATCAATGGCGTAGCACGGGAAACCACCGACTTCATTACATATCTGAGGACTTGGATCATGAACCTTACTTTATCAGATCTCGAAGTTGAAAGGAGAACCCACTAAGCAATGACAAAGCCTTAAGTGTCTTGCAAAAATTGCCTGCGTTGAGGGCAGATGTCTTGGCGTGGCCTGCGGAATCATTGCAACAAGCTAGTGTTGCAATGAAGAGCTTGGTTAGATGCTTTAAGGGCCCACAGACGGATTTTTCGCGCGTTGCTAAGGAAGTGAAATGTTACTTCCGTTTACTGACGTCATCATATCGTGACCCTCTCAAGCAAAAATCACCGCACGATCTGTTGTTTGCATCGAAGGTTTTTCCTCGCGCTCGTTCTCAGATCGACTGCGCATGAGTAAACCAACTGACTTCCGGTTTGAGAAAAAGCTAAATTTCCGGCGGTCTTTAAATTGAATTAATCTTTTTTATATGACACGTTTCATCCCCAAATACAGAATATAGCTAAGCATGGATTTTTTCAAATAATCTTTTTTGAAAATGTTATGGGTATTTCAGTATCGTTTATCTCTTTAAAAAGAACATTTTTCAAAATAAAAACAAAACCATGCTCTACTGGATGCAGAACGAATACAAATTATCAAACCACTGATTAAATACCCAAATTGTGTATCACGTAGACAAATTTAGAGTTTTCTTTTATTGGACACGTGACCATGGGCATGGCGTGATGACGTCATATTTAGGGACATTGGATTACAAAAGTTGGAAACTGACAAAAATATTGTCAAATTCTCTCAAATTACTTAACCATTACATCCTTAGCAACGCACCCCAAAAAACACTTCAGTAGGCCCTTACAGAAATAGAAAGAAACGTCTACAAAATAACAGATAACTGACTCACATGGGCTAGCAAAGAGAGCAAGTTAGTATGTATGTACGTAAGCAAAGAAGGAAGGCGGATTGCCGTTAGCAGTTATGTAAGGAAGTTACGGTGATAGTTGGTTCGACTATTGCCTGGGGAACTTATTTTCTTTTTTTGTTGTTGCTTTCACCCTTTGCCAACTAGCAAATTCTGAGCTCTACGCTTGTGGGGGACGTGCATCCAAAGAGACAATCCAGATTAACACAACAGCGTTAAGAAACCCAACTGGGAAGAGACATCTAGATGATGGCTGTTAACTAAGCTTGTTGGAGTCGAATTCGAGATTCGGGACACCGAAGACAAACCAAATTGCTGCCCATATAATGGGATTTGCGGAACTCGAACCATGGTCAGCATGCAAATCCAATGCCCGCAAGAACTTAGCTACGCCATCTTCTCGCTCTTACTCTGAGATAGGAGGCTCTTAATGGGGCCCTGGCTTCTACAGAGAACATAGTCTATTTACTTTTTGTTTACAGCTTACCGTTAACAGAAACCCCGGCCAGTCATTAATTTTTTCGTCTTTTTTTAATGGTTCAACATGTTATAGATACGGTCTTTTAAACTCTTCTGCGTTATCCGGAAGGGGAGGCCTGCAGCTCTATTTTCTGGCATAGGCCACGAAATAAGACTAACATTTCTTGGTGCCGCAGAAGGGTAGCCTGAATTTCAGCCGTCTCCTCTGGTTGCCTACTCCAGACCACAGTGACAGTGAGATCGCTGAAATTCAGGCTAGCAGGAAAGCTTGATCAGTAGAAAAGTCTTACCAACCATTTTTTTTTACATGCAGCAGTCGGGTTTTTTCCTTTTTTTTTTCCCTCAATTTTTTGCGTCTAGCTGCTAAATTTTCGAGCCGTTTTATCGTTTACCCACCCCATTTAGACCCTCAGTGTTTTGAACGTCTCGGCTAAAATTTTAATTCAAGGAAAAACCATTAGAAACCGCGAGTCAGTCCACGACTACAAAACGGTTTATCTTGAAACTTAATATTTATTTTTTCGTATTTATTGTGCTTCTAGGTAGAAAAGTTTTACTAGCAGTTAAATTATAGAATGAAGCTATAATATTTGTATCCGGTAGTCAATGGGCAGCAGGCTTTGCACGCGAAAGTGCGCGTGTGCTTGAACTTGAATTCTCTGTCCACGCTGCACCCTTTTTTAAAAATACAAACTTCAACATTTTAGCATTAACTGAACAGAACGAGTGTAGTCACAATATTGGCAGCCTGCAATAACCACATTACATGAAAGCTGAAGATTTAAGCAGAATAACTCAGGGTTCGCACTGCTCTTGGAAAACTCCTGGATTTTTGGAAATTTCCAGGGCCCTGGAAACTCCTTGAAAATTCAATTTTGCGTTATTGATGATGAGTAAGAATATTAAGGTGATGCCCTGGTATTGCACTGCGCATCCTGTTCTGCGCATAACACAGCGTAGGCCACGTTCGTATTAAGGCATGGCAAGGAGGCTTTATGGTCAGTTCTATATCTCAGCCCTATTTTCTTTGTCTCACAAGTGTTAAGGGAGTTTTCTGAACAAAACAATGTTTAAATTTAACCATAAAGACTCTTAGCCATGTGTGAATATTGATATATCGAACGTAGCCAAAAACATTTCAAAATGGCGACCTTTCGTGCTGGAAAGCTCTCTAGAAAGAAGAATCTCCGTTTAAAGAGCACAGCAGGAAATAGTAGAATTGAAAACGTTTTAGAATCTCGCAAAAAAACAGTCGAGTGATGATAGTCTTGCTGATGCTTAAGTGTCATTTCAGTCCGAGAGTGAAAGTGAATCCGCGTCATTGTGGAGACGCGTTGTTGAGGAGTCGACCTCGGTTTTCTTTCTGTTTTCTCCTAAACGAGGTTGGGGACCTATCTTTTTTTTGGCATAATTTTATTCTCTTACTCCTCCTCCTTGTGCTGTAAAACATTTTAGAAAAAATTACTTCAGAAAAAAAGGTTACCAGGGAAAAGAGTATTCCTAGCGATCGCTCGTGGACACAAAATTGTCTCCTCGAGGTCACGCACCCAAGGAATATTTGCAGTCAGTACCTTTTCATGACATATGCTTGTGCCATAAAACAAACATTAGATTATTCCTTTTGAACACACTGCTGTGCTTCCTGTTCCTGCAAAACGTACCATGAACCGATGGAACAAACTTGTCCTTTATAGATGAAGTCGCAATGATTAAAGGAGCAAGTTATATCTCCCGTTTGAGCTTGGTGACCTGTTTTTTTAATTGCATATTTCTAGTCACCATAATGCAGGGAACAATCGAGTAAAGTTTAAAGAAAATCTTACAACTTCTATTACTTAGGAATCACCTTAAGAAACGACGAATGAAAAAGCTATGAAAGTTTTTCCTAAGTACATTTTGACTTAATTAA
>NC_090883.1:3110765-3121088 GCF_036669925.1 Montipora capricornis
GCAGCTACCTTTTAAGGAGCTTTTCTATCCTCCCGCTCACTTCTCTTTAACGTTTCATGATGATTCGGAAATAAATGTGCCATTCTTTTGCCTGCCTGGAATTTTTTGCCCGGCGTTTTTGTCGCCATGTTATTTTAACTAATGCAATATTTATGAAAGTCAAGTAGACTAGTGCACGACTGATAAAAACAACGCGAACATCAGTCGTGCAGTAGTCTACTTGACTTTCCTAAATATTTTGAACCAATTTTGACTGATCACGATCTTCTCTTATCCAACGCTGTGCAAGACTTATCGTCCACGGTTTCTGCAAAGGTTTTAAAACCTCAACTTCACTAATGCTCGAAGTAATGCGTGACATATTACAGTCGCGTTACCTGCGCAGTAACGTTGCGCACAAACAATTAGCGCGAACGTCCTTAAGTACTTGAAGTAGAACTGAAAAGCGAGCTATATGATCTATACTTATCTATAATGCGGTAATCAAATCGGTATGTAAATCAACCACAAAATATTTCGCAACATATTCCGATTCTAACGGAAGCGGTAACATTTACTACAGTTCAAACCTTTCAGCAATTCCTCAAACGGAGGGAAATGCGTCATCGTCTATTTCGCTAAAGCATAATTTAGCTCGATTTTTGTTTAAGTACCGTACAACGCCAAATAGCACAACAGGCCAGACGCCAGCCGACTTGTTTCTCAATCGTCGATTTAGGCCGTAAGACGGTGCACGAAAGCGAAGATTCGTAGTCGGAGAGTCAGTACTGGTTGAGAATTTTAGAGGACAGCCAAAATAGCTACGAGCCACTATAACTGAACGAACGGGTCCAGTTTCATTTAGAGTTATGCTAAGAGACTGTGGGTGCTTACCATTTAGTCAAAAAATCCGGAAATTTCGGTTTGAGGTCAAATGGAAAGGCAATTTTCCGCAAAATCTTTTCGGAAATTGTGGACAACCTCCAGAGGTAATCCTCTTTTTCCGTTCGGAACAGAATTCGCGAAATGCTCTTACCATTTGAGAGAATCCTTCCGTTTCCAGGCCCCTTCTAACAAGATCGAGTAAAAAATGCGGGTTGGAATGCTGTGTAGTAAATGGTAAGATCCATTCTCATCCGGTTGGTCATTAAATTCGGAAAATCGCTTACCTTTATGCAACGATCATTCCATCCGGATTATTTGGCTAAAATGGTAAGCACCCGGTGATATCTGGAGACGTCACATTGATCAAATCCTCAAATTTCACAAAGAATTTGATGAGTCAGAAAACGTTACGCCGCCCAGCAGTATAGTATCGGCCGAAGTAATAAAGGCAAGTTGCGCGACACCTAAAAAGTTACGCCTGTTGCGAGCGAGTCAAATGTTTCCGATCTTGAGCGCCAAAATGAAATCAACAGGCCTAGCAATGCCATCCCAGAAAAAAAAACTAAACCTGAAGCAGACCTGTTGGTGCTTAGCCCTAGTCAACCGCGCTACCCTGGACGCGACCGCAAACCTCCAAGTCGATTAGGTTTTGATGAGTAATTAGCCTCAATTAATTATGGGGGAATGTGGTGTTTTAATGCATGCTATTAATGTCAAATGATGTAATCTCCTACGTAACCGCGTGATCTGATTTTGTTTATAAATTGTAACCAACTGTATATTCAGGAGCACTATAATAAAGCGTTTAATGAGACTACAATTCTCACTCAGTGTTTCTGTATGGTAGAATAAGAACCCGTAAGAACTCGACAGTAATCTTGAATATCTTACCTGAATCAAAAGGCCACGAACTGAAATTTTCCCTGAAGACAGAGTTTTCGTTTCTTCCGATAATATTAAATTGGCAAGTTCCAAACCGAAATATTTTTCTTGTAATTCGAAAAAAGGTGAACGTGATCGCGAGCCCTTCGTCCGCGAATTTGGTCCTTGGTCCGCGAATCGTGTAAGCACCCCCCCAAAAAAATACCTGTGAATCCCGATAATTTCTGTAGGAACATGAAAATTTATTTATTCCTTATTATCCTTGATATATCTCAGCTACAGTCGTGTTGGAGGTCGTTGTGAGTATAAAATCTCGTTTTATTTTCAGTTGCGTGACCCGGCGTCTCCCAACACAAGCTCCATTTTAAGACCGTATAGGTATTCGCGACATACAAAAGAAGGTAACCCGTTCGTAAACATGTATGAAG
Source organism: Montipora capricornis (assembly GCF_036669925.1). Classification (NCBI taxonomy): domain Eukaryota; kingdom Metazoa; phylum Cnidaria; class Anthozoa; order Scleractinia; family Acroporidae; genus Montipora; species Montipora capricornis. The sequence continues at coordinate 3,112,940 of NC_090883.1, forward strand.
AAGATTTTAAAAATAATCAGTTAAAGCAAAGACATTTTTTCATTTGTCGAAAGTTTTCTTTATCTGCTTTGCGAGATTTAAGTTTTCTGGAGTCACAAGTAGTATAAGTCGCGGACCAAGGATTCCTATGCGAAAATTGTTGATATTTTTCAAGAGTCGATAAAACAAAAGTTTAAAACTCTGCAGGAAATTCGTTTCCAACCGCAGAAATTAGTTTATCCATAAACTGTTCCCGTTGCGTTTTATCTTTACGCAAGCCAGGATTCGATCCCAGCACCTGTGATGCCGGTGCAATGCTCTACCAACTGGGCTTTGAAGCCACTCAGTTGGGAGCAGATCAGTTTGTTGGGCTCCTTTGTTCCGGTGAACGATTCAATGAATGTAATGAACTTATATTTGCAAAGCGGTTTATAGACGAAGCCCTTTGGAGCCATCAATACACGGCCGCCATGTGCATGACAGGAAAAATGAAAATGTTTTGCATTAGAAAGAACATTTGTTCCCATAGGAACAAGAATCTATTATTCCTGCCATGCAACATGGCTGCCGTGCAAAACCTCTATAAGTGTCTATAACAGGCTATTGCATAAATCGATTTATTTTTAGATTGAATTTCCCGCTAATCATGATGAGACTCCTGCAGGAGCCAGATGACCAATCACAAGAAACTAACTTGACGTCATAGCGTCACCAAACTGCAATTGTCTTGTCTTTTTGCAGACAAAGTAATCTAAAAAGAGATAGTACATGGGCTCCTGGTCTGTAAAAATACCGTGACGTTACTAATGCTTAGTATGGGAGTTGCTCACTCCTAGTCATGGACTCCTGCTTAAATTCTCCAGATATAAGTGCCAGGATCACTTCTCTCTTACGTCTAAACATACCACTAACTACGGTCTAAGGATTTTTCTGCTTGTAAAACTGAGTTTACAAAATGAGGGGTGGTCCACAGGGGTAGTCCATGGACCGGGTCCAATGAAGGAGTCCATGTTTTGTATACGTCCCATGGAAGTTACGGAGCCCAAAAGTAGAGACTTTCTAGAAAGACAAATTAAAGGGCATGTAAACCCAAGAAATTTTAGCCTGCACGGCAGGCGCTAGAAAGGGGAAGGAAGAGAGAAAAATTCGGCGCGCGCGAAACGCGTGGATCGAGGGAGAGGGGAAGAGGAAGCGCCTGCAGCCAGCTCATTGTTTATTTCGTCTCGCCCCCTCTCGCCCCCAGCAAAGGAGACTTTTGTCTGATTCCCTGTTGAAAATTCTCCCTCGCTCCGCGCGTTTCGCGCGCGCCGAATTTTCCCCTCTCCCTTCCCTTTCTAATGCCTGCCACGCAGTCTAAAGAATTTCCCTTTTTGTTCACCTAGCGGTTTAGCACATATGGCAGGTATGCCATATCCATAATTATTTTTTTTAGTCAAGCCCGTTTTCTTCTCGTAAAAGCTCTGCGAAATTCGAAACATTCGCCATCTTGAAATGAAAAATCTTTCCCGTGACGTCACAGGTGGAACCTTCCTTTGACGGAAGTTGCAACGTCGTAAAATATCGACTTGTGTACGTAATTCGTTTTGGTTGGAGTCGCTTTCTTTTTCATAATGGTAAAGCGTTTTGTTGTTCAGTTTTGTAGTAACTCAAACAAAACCGGGTATACCATGACACAAATTTGAAGCGATAATGGGTGAAATTTGTTCAATTGAATAGAGCCGATTTCGTAGAGCCGTCGGTACATTCTGTTATTTGTAGCAACCATTTTTCTCCCGACTGTTATGAGAACAGTTACATGGCAGGAATGGGCCTTACAAAGAAGAAGCAACTACTTCCCGGTGCTGTGCCGACGATTCATGCCATTCCAGAAACAAAGTCGTTTGAAGTAAAAAAGCGACCCCGGATGGCAGAACGCGAGAAACCGGAAGTGAAAAAAAACGAGAAGTCGCGCTCTTCTGAATTTAGAGGCCAAAAGAGTACGTAGAAAATTTATTTAAATGCAAATCTTCAGATTGACATGAAATAAATAGATTCATTCCCTAAGAAACCCTTTTTTCTTAGTTACTGAAAGATTGCCAGGAAGCCAGTTGTCCGGGAGCCAGTCTGAACAAATGCCTGAAACCGAAACCGGAACCAGTAGCGAGGAAAGAAATTTGAGTGATGCAGATGTACAGTGTGATATTGGATTTTGTTGGTTGACCTTGAACGCAAATTGATGGCAAGTGTTGGTAAGATAGAGCCTATTAAAGAAGTAAATATTTGTAATAAGCTTCTGCGCTTTGAGAGCCGTTTTCATGTTTGAGCAAGATGCTCTTTTTCACTTACAGGTGAGACTGCTGTCGACAAGCTGTCGATAGGCAATGCAGCGAAATTTCCTACAAAAAAGGAGGAAAACAAAGAAGTATCTGTGACACTCAGTATTGTAATCAATAAATAAATAAATTCAACAAATCGATCTCACAAAGGCAAATCCAAAATAACATGTAACAAAAATAAGCTATCAACCTTACTCATTTTCCTGGGATATCTGCGCCGTACTGCTGCTGCCTGTATACATAATAGACCTTTAGAACTGATGTACGTTTACGGCTAACCTAGGTTTGAGGTTTGCAGTTTGGCGTTCAAAGTTGTGAAGTTCGTGTATTTAGATTTAAGTAAACAAGTAGAAAGAATTTCCTCGATGCTCAGCGTTGATGTTTCAGTCAACGAAATACATGTAAATAAAACCACTGCTCTTTTGATTCTTTATTTCACATGAAATGAAAGATAAAAAGTTGCTTTCTATATCTGCCTCGTTCATACGTGGGATAACGCACATGTAACTTCCACGTCATAAAGAGTTGAGGTATTAAAGTGAAAACCTACGTCAAAACTTACCCTCGACACGTGACGGCCAAGCGCTAGTTTGAGGTTAGCCGTAAAAGTGAATCTAAAGAGGCAAATTGTCCCTCTGGGGGAGTCCATTTCGATTTGCGAACGAGAAGTGTTTAGATTTTTTCACCCACTAGAAGTCTTTAGATTTTTTCACCAAAAAATGCCGTCACGACATCACAAACTTAAATTCAATCGCAACACTAAATGTCCAACCTTTCCTCGGAAGAGTGGGCGGCGCTTAAAAATCTTAGTAAACGCAACTACATAGTTGTCAAATCGGCCGACAAACGGCGGAGCGGTAGTTGTTTGGCGGTCCGACCTTTACCAAAAAGAAGCTTTGCGGCAACTTTCGGATACCTCGTTTTATGCCAAAATCCCTAAAGATCTCACTTCCAAAAATCAAAAAAAATCGGGCCGACAAAAACAAATCTGTTGCAGTGCAACAGATTTTTTTGTCGGCCCGATTTTTTTCAAAGACACCGCCAAAAATCGGCCCGACAAGTCGCACCGTGTAAACCGGCCTTTATAGTTAATCAAGAATAACGGACAGTGTCACTAATCTCATCATCAACACCCCTAGAACTTCGTGCATTTACTTCTTGCCTAAAATTCACAAACCCAACAACCCAGGTCGCCCTATCGTTTCTGCCTGTAGTTGCCCCACGAACTCATTTCTAGCTACTTAGACAGGAGTATGACGCCTATCGTCAACTCTTTGCCATCATACATTAAAGACAGTACAACACGCACTAAAAATTTTCCGCGATTTCAATTTCTCGGCCAAGACAAACTTATTTTCACCATGGACATTACATCTCTACACAGTCATTCCTAATAGCGAAGGTCTTCAAGCACTTAAACACTTTTTCGATCAACGCACTGTCAAAGAACATAGCTCGGAAACGCTCTCCCGCCTTGCCGAACTAGTTTTATCGCTTAACTGTTTTTCATTCGCCGGCAACTATTACAAACAAATTAATGGTGTAGCGATGGGCACAAGAACGGGACCTAGCTATGCTAATCGTTTGTAGGATATGTTGAACACCAATTTTTTAATCAGTACAACGGCCCCAAACCTGAACTCTACGGCCGCTACATCGACGACTGCATCGGCGCTATTTCATCCAGCAGAGAAGAACTCGATCAATTTATAACCTCCGTCAACTCTTTTCATCCGGCTCTTAAATATACCTGGAAAATTTCGGAAACTTCATTGGCTCTCCTAGATATCCAAGTTTCTATTAGAGGCAACGTGCTATGTACTAGTGTGCACTACAAACTACTGATTCACACAGTTATTTGTTGTATTCATCGTCACATCATCACATGTCAAGAACTCCATCCCTTATTCTCAATTTCTTAGACTTCGACGTCTATGTAGTGATGACTCCGATTTTTCCAGCAAATCAGAGGAGATGTGCCAGTTCTTCGAATAACGTGTCTATCCTGTCTCTGTGGTCAAAGCTGGCCATCATCGCGCCCAACAATTTGAGCGACAACATCACTACAAACGTCACAAAAAGATTAGAATGACAGAATTCCATTCACCCTCACATAGGTTTAAGGTTAACTGCAATTTTAAAATATAGTACTAGAGGCATGCAAATTCGCGGCAAAGCTTTAGTTTGAGGAAAAATGAGTAATTCAGGTTTGCATGCCTTCATACCGCTTTCAAGAGCAAAGTATTGTTCTTTTGAATCCAAAGTTGGGGAATTGGTATAAAAATGGAATTAATTTCTATAACTTCCGCTTCTCTCGTGTCTTCATAAGTTGTTGAACACACATTCAACACAGTATTTCCCTTGACGGAAAAAAAAGATGATAATGTTGCCCTTGTGAGGATGTTTTTTTTCCATTGGGAGAGGATGAGAGAGTAGATAGGACAGAGGCGTCTGGTTTCAGTTAAACAACAGGTAAACTTGACACAAAATTTGAGCCCTCATAGCGTTTTTTTTTTGGAAGAATGAGAACATGGCTAATTTGGCAATGGGGAAATCGGAACAAAGGGCAAAATATCTTAGGAAACGAGGGAGAATAAAGCAATTTTAGGGAATCACAAAAGCTCCGAGGGTAAGTTTTGACGTAGTTTTTTTCAAGTAAGTAATTGGTTAAACGGGTCCCGTCGCCCACAAGTTAACTCGCCTACATCGAAGTCTAGTCACGTGACGTCCAGCAGTTTTGAGGTTAGCCTGTAAAACGTTGGATCTGAAGATAAGCCAGTTTCCAGCACCCATACATCGCAGGCAGGTTGAACTGAAAAACCTGGCTGTTCCAATACACTTCATCTCGGTTTCAGGCTGGTCTTCCACTGCTTGCCACACTTGCGATGCTCGATTTCCATGCAGCAACATGCCCTCATCTGTTGTCGGCATGTGTTGACACAGTTCCACACACGCAACCTAAATAATTTCACATAAATACACCCAAGAAAATTCCGATCCAAAAAATTCTTAGTGCCACGGCTTTAAATGACATGCGTGCTTTGCTAAGTTTTTTTTCTACTCAAATGCAATAAAATCACACTGTGAACTAAAAAGCCAGTCTGTAGTTTCCGAGACGATCGGGGTCGCTGTCAACGGTACGAAGTTTGCTTCTATGATCGCTTCGCCAAACACTTCGCGGGCCTCGAAATTGATAGGGACGTGGCCTGGAGTCTTGCACATTTTCGGAATCATCCCCCCGCACTGTCATATAAAGTAAGCGAATTGAGTCGCTCTATTCTGAGGAGAAAAACATCCTCCGAACTACTGGTGCTTGCACGAGCCGCCATTGTTACGGAAAGCCCATGGTGACGCAATCTTTTGTTCCCTCTGTGAAACGTCACGAGCGCTCGCGTTATGTTTCACCGAAAGTGTAATTTCAGTAGAAAAATGAGGCTTATTCTTCGTAAACTAGCTTAAACTAGACGCGAACTGAGCAAAACGCAGCGCAACATTCGTTTTCCTCGCCACTTTGTACGAAGGGAAACCGGCAACTTGTATTCTTGGGGTTAAGCCCTTTAACACTCCTGTCAACAAACTTGAATTCCGCACACTCACCACGATAGCAGGAAGCCCAAAATTTCGTCATCTGAAAGAAGAGTAATCAAGAAATCATTGGACATATTCTTTGTTGTGGTTAGTATTGACTTACCGATGAAATATGACGATCATGTTCCGAAAAAGGCGCGGGCCTAAGGACTTGGCCGGAAAACTGTTGTGACACAAGACAGGACAGTACACAGGGTTCTCTCTTCCTCCCACGGACAAGAATGAGACAAGTTTCAGTTTAGTTCTGTTAGGGAACAGACGGTCTGTGGTACGGATGTACCTAACGTATTTTAAATATTTTAGAACAGGTTTTGCTTCTTATCTGGGTATATTTGCCACCTTCGCAACTGAATTCAACACCCACGCAAGAGCAGGTATATATTATAAAGAGGAACATCAGCGAGACTTGTGCGATGTAAATGGTTTTCGAGATCATCCTCAAAGACGGAGCGAGGAATTGATGAGTCACGTTCTAGTGTGAAAGATCTAAGTTTTGAGGCCAATCAGCTGATGGTATGAATATCTTCGACCAGAACAATCCTGGAGGGATTGGAAGACGCTAGCGGACTAGATGGGTATCCGTAGCCGAAAATACTCTACTTTGAAAGCTTGACATCTACGGGCCTGGTTAATTTGATAAAAGATTTTGAGGACGGACGAAAAAACGGTATCCAGAGCTTTTATTCCTCTCTTTGCGAAGAGATGGAGCGTAGAGATCTGATTGAAGATCTTCAAATCAACATAGGTAAGGTTTAACTGCACATTTAATAGTTATAGTACTAGAGGCATGCAAATCGCGGCAACGTTTGAAGGAGAAAATGAGTAATTCGGGCTTGCATGCCTTCATTCTGCTTTCAAGAAGCAAAGTATTGTTGTTTTGAATCAAAGTTGGGGAATTGGTTTAAAATGGAATTAATTTCTAGAACTTCCGCTTTCTCTCGTGTATTCATAAGTTGTTGAGCCACATTCAACAAAGGAGTTCGGTTTGAGGAAAAGATGATAATGTTGCCCTGGTCGAGGATTTTTTTCCATGGGAGAGAGAGAGAGAGTGGGGTAGGAAGTGGGTCTTTGTTTCAGTTGAAAAATGATTTAAAGTGGAGGGTTATTTGTAGACTGACAAAAAACATATACAACAGGTAAACTTGAACGAATTGATCAGCCCTCATAGCTATTGTTGGAAGGAAGCCACCAGGGTACCATTGAAATGGAAATCGGGAACACAGGGGCAAAATATCTTAGGGAACGAGGAGCATTAACGCAATTTTAGGGCTTCAAAATGCTGAGACAAGTTTGGAAGTTGTTGCTTGTTATGTGACATCATTGAGCTGTCAAAAGAGTTTAATTCAATCGCATCTTTTCCAAAATTTTGTTCTTGTTTAAAAAAATGTAACGGAATTAATTTTAATGCCCCATCCCCTCCTCCCCCCCCCCCCCCCCCCAACTAGGAGGACCTCAAATTTGAAACTAAGCTGAGACTTAATGATGATAAGTTCATACTGGTTATATGCAACCATACACAACATTAAAGGAATTTGGATTGTCATTTCTAGCTTTAGCCTGCATATCGCGATATTGCTGGCAGGAGGATGGCTAGGCCGCAAAGAGCAGGCTGAGTCGGGGCTGTAAAATACCGCTGCACCCGGAAAACTTATGTTTTTTGGATGCTGCCCACTTGGAATCCAGTTACGAATAGCCAATCAGAGTAAAGCTGGATGCACAACAATGTTGCATTAATTTCAAGTGTCAATATTGGGTGCACACATATTAGCAGCATGCACAGAACGTGGGGAAGACTAGAGATACATGTAGTAAAACACAGATGTTAACTTGGAACGCATGTAAAAGATAGATACACCAATAAGCAAGTAAAATGAGGACGAGGGACGGGACTGTCAAGTAAACCCACGAATGCTTGCTGGAGCTATGTGTTGCATGCAATCTGAAATTGGCAAATTCGGAGAAGAGAGCTGTTGATATACTTTCTTAGATGGGCGAACATGTGTTATTGATTTTCCGTCAGGAAGGGATCAACTTGAAGTAGGCTTATGTAACATTTGATTGAGTTGTTCTTGTTATTACCCAATCCGAAATTCTGTTTGCTCCGTAACCAAGATTCACCCTCCCATTCATCATTCATCTAAATTAAAAAAAATATGGGGTAATACTGTTCCAAAAATAACACCCTGAAATCAAAGGTTAAATTAAGTGTGGAAACATAAAAGTTCATTCAAGACAATCCAGTGAGAAGACTTTGCCTTTGAGCTCTG
>NC_090883.1:3125588-3145588 GCF_036669925.1 Montipora capricornis
TACCCTTTATTTATATATTTATTTTACGTCTGTCTCGCGTTTTTTTTTTACAGAGCAGAACAGTTTTACAAGGCGAATCTACATGAGGCCGCATCGCTTGAGGGCCGACTAACCAATGTAAGAAGAAAAAATCAAAAGAAGAAAAAAAGTCATCGTGGGACACTGTTGTTGCATTGGATTTCTTATTGGTTTTCCTCACAGATAGTGGAAGGAGAAGAAACCGAAGAAAAGACACCCACCACACAGAGGTCGTATCCGAAGAACTCATGGACAGTGCTTTGTCAAAGCGCTGAGCTCGTAGATTTGATGACAGGGTCCCAAATTATTAGCGAGGGCTACTTGCAAAAGGGCTGATGAATCCAAGCGGGGAATATTCAGATGTTCATGCATTCGCTTTAGCTCATCCTCATATTATTTATTCTTCCATCACAAATAATGTGAATTCACAAACACTTAAGACAACGAGGCCTGACACAGCCCTCGAGTATCAAAAACGCTACAGACTTCACCTAGGTGATTTTTTTTATTTTTATTTATTTTAGTGTCCTGATGTAATATTGTCGTTCGTTTATTCTAAGTAGATGGATTTATTCACGGAGTTCCACTGGTATAGTTTTTATGATTTACCGTCCATAACCGTACGTGGTCCGATTGCGCACGTAAACTCGGAGAAACCAGACCGAGTACTGCACTCTTCGAATTGCAGAACTCTTGGAGTAAAACTGAAGCTAACCGAGATTTTCACGAGACAGTTTCCGTAAAGTGCTCCGGAATATACGCCGGAAGCCAGATTTAAGAATTAACAAACCAACGAGGGGAGAACCATTGTACCGGAAACAGGTGTTCACGTGTACTATTTCCATCGCTAAGATCCCTTATCCTTTAGACTAACGTAGTATATATAGCTCGGAGAGACAGCAAGACTGGTTATTCATGTATACTTACATGGCGACTAAGTTCTTTGATTCTTAGCTACCACTTCTGCGTGCTTCTACTAACAAGCAGCATCATGCGTTTGCCTTTTCACGTAAACCCTGAACTCTCTCAATTAATCAATGGCGTAGCACGGGAAACCACCGACTTCGTTACATATCTGAGGATTGGGATCATGAACCTTACTTTATCTGATCTCGAAGTTGAAAGGAGAACCCACTAAGCAATGACAAAGCTTAAGTGTCTTGCAAAAATTGCCTGCGTTGAAGGCAGATGTCTTGGCGTGGCCTGCGGAATCATTGCAACAAGCTAGTGTTGCAATGAAGAGCTTGGTTAGATGCTTTAAGGGCCCACAGACGGATTTTTCGCGCGTTGCTAAGGAAGTGAAATGTTACTTCCGGTTACTGACGTCATCATATCGTGACCCTCTCAAGCAAAAATCACCGCACGAACTGTTGTTTGCATCGAAGGTTTTTCCTCGCGCTCGTTCTCAGATCGACCTGCGCATGAGTAAACCAACTGACTTTCGGTTTGAGAAAAAGCTAAATTTCCGGCCGGCTCTTTAAATTGAATTATTCTTTTTATATGGCACGTTTCATCCCCAAATACAGAATATAGCTAAGCATGGATTTTTTCAAATAATCTTTTTTGAAAATGTTATGGGTATTTCAGTATCGTTTATCTCTTTAAAAAGAACATTTTTCAAAATAAACAAAACCATGCTCTACTGGATGCAAAACGAATTCAAATTATCAAACCACTGATTAAATACCCAAATTGTGTAGCACGTAGACAAATTTAGAGTTTTCTTTTATTGGACATGTGGACCATGGGCATGGCGTGATGACGTCATATTTAGGGTCTTGGCTTAACAAAAGTTGGGACACTGACCAAAATAATGCCAAATTCTCTCAAATTACTTAACCATTATATCCTTAGCAAACGCACCCCAAAAACACTTCAGTAGGCCCTTCCAGAAATAGAAGAAACGTCTACAAAATAACAGATAACTGACTCACATTGGCTAGCAAAGAGAGCAAGTTAGTATGTATGTACGTGAGCAAAGAAGGAAGGCGGATTGCCGTTAGCACGGATGTAGATATGTAAGGAAGTTACGGTTGATCGTTGGTTCGACTATTGCCTGGGGAACTTATTTTCTTTTTTTGTTGTTGCTCCACCCTTTGCCAACTAGCAAATTCTGAGCTGTACGCTTGTGGGGGGACGTGCATCCAAAGAGACAATCCAGATTAACACAACAGCGTTAAGAAACCCAACTGGGAAGAGACATCTAGATGATGGCTGTTAACTAAGCTTGTTGGAGTCGAATTCGAGATTCGGGACACCGAAGACAAACCAAATTGCTGCCCATATAATGGGATTTGCGGAACTCGAAACCATGGTCAGCATGCAAATCCAATGCCCGCAAGAACTTAGCTACGCCATATTCTCGCTCTTACTCTGAGATAGGAGGCTCTTAATGGGGCCCTGGCTTCTACAGAGAACATAGTCTATTTACTTTTTGTTTACAGCTTACCGTTAACAGAAACCCCGGCCAGTCATTAATTTTTTCGTCTTTTTTTAATGGTTAAACATGTTATAGATACGGTCTTTTAAACTCTTCTGCGTTATCCGGAAGGGGAGGCACGCAGCTCTATTTTCTGGCATAGGCCACGAAATAAGACAGTAAAATTTCTTGGTGCCGCAGAAGGGTAGCCTGAATTTCAGCCGTCTCCTCTGGTTGCCTACTCCAGACCACAGTGACAGTGAGATCGCTGAAATTCAGGCTAGCAGGAAAGCTTGATCAGTAGAAAAGTCTTACCAACCATTTTTTTACATGCAGCAGTCGGGTTTTTTCCTTTTTTTTCCCTCAATTTTTTGCGTCTGACTGCTAAATTTTCGATCCGTTTTATCGTATCCCCACCCCATTTAGAGCCTCAGTGTTTTGAACGTCTCGGCTAAAATTTTAATTCAAGGAAAAACCATTAGAAACCGCGAGTCAGTCCACGACTACAAAACGGTTTATCTTGAAACTTTTAAATATTTATTTTTTCGTATTTATTGTGCTTCTAGGTAGAAAAGTTTTAGTAGCAGTTAAATTATAGAATGAAGCTATAATATTTGTATCCGGTATTCAATGGGCAGCAGGCTTTGCACGCGAAAGTGCGCGTGTTCTTGAACTTGAATTCTCTGTCCTCGCCGCACCCTTTTTTTAAATACAAACTTCAACATTTAAGCATTAAGTGAACAGAACGAGTGTAGTCGCAATATTCGCCGCCTGCAATAACCACAATACATGAGAGCTGAAGATTTAAGCAGAATAACTCAGGGTTCGCACTGCTCTTGGAAAACTCCTGGATTTTTGGAAATTTCCAGGGCCCTGGAAACTCCTTGAAAATTCAATTTTGCGTTATTGATGATGAGTAAGAATATTAAGGTGATGCCCTAGTATTGCACTGCGCATCCTGTTCTGCGCAGAACACAGCGTAGGCCACGTTCGTATTAAGGCATGGCAAGGAGGCTTTATGGTCAGTTCTTTGTCTCAGCTCTATTTTCTTTGTCTCACAAGTGTCAAGGGAGTTTTCTGAACAAAACAATGTTTAAATTTAACCATAAAGACTCGTAGCCATGTGTGTATATTGATATATCGAACGTGGCCAAAAACATTTCAAAATGGCGACCTTTCGTGCTGGAAAGCTCTCTAGAAAGAAGAATCTCCGTTTAAAGAGCACAGCAGGAAATAGTAGAATGGAAAACGTCTTAGAATCTCGCAAAAAAAAATCGAGTGATGATAGCCTTGCTGATGCTTAAGTGTCATTTCAGTCCGAGAGTGAAAGTGAATCCGCGTCATTGTGGAGACGCGTTGTTGAGGAGTCGACCTCGGTTTTCTTTCTGTTTTCTCCTAAACGAGGTTGGGGACCTATCTTTTTTTGGCATAATTTTATTCTCTTACTCCTCCTCCTTGTGCTGTAAAACATTTTAGAAAAAATTACTTCAGAAAAAAAGGTTACAGGGAAAAGAGTATTCGTAGCGATCGCTCGTGGACACAAAATTGTCTCCTCGAGATCACGCACCCAAGGAATATTTGCAGTCAGTACCTTTTCATGGCATATGCTTGTGCCATAAAACAAACATTAGATTATTCCTTTTGAACACACTGCTGTGCTTCCTGTTCCTACAAAACGTACCGTGAACCGATGGAACAAACTTTTCCTTTATAGATGAAGTCGCAATGATTAAAGGAGTAAAGGAGCAAGTTATATCTCCCGTTTGAGCTTGGTGACCTGTTTTTTTTAATTGCATATTTCTAGTCACCATAATGCAGGGAACAATCAAGTAAAGTTTAAAGAAAATCTTACAACTTCTATTACTAAGGAATCACCTTAAGAAACGACGAACGAGAAAGCTATGAAAGTTTTTCCTAAGTACATTTTGACTTAATTAAGGAGGGTGCCTACTATTGTTACTGCGCATACGTTTTGCGCATCTCGAGATACTCGGATTTCCTATCAACGGTGCTTATTAATACAGGGATATTTTTTCACGGTTCAAAACTATGCTGAGAAAGCAGAAATTAGCAAGTGCTCTTGTTATCCAAAAAGAAAATTGGGGGTAACCATGCATTTTTCAGAGATAATTAAGCTTCAATTTGGCAAAGAACGCCTTACAATGCTTTGTATTTTAAAGCTTTTTACAAATATTGTTGATTAATTATCTTCGAAAAATGCGCGGTTACCCCCAATTGTCTTTTTGGATTTTAATAATACTTGTTAAGATCTGCTTTTCTCGCATATTCAGGAAACCGCGCAAAAATACCTTTGAACGGTAGGCACCGTCCTTTATAATGCAACGATCGACTCGAAACGTCAACATCTCGCCCCCCGGGCAAACCACGGGCATTTGAACTTTTGAAGATTGCGTCGTTCAAATTCCCGCCCCCTCGGGCCCAAATAGTGTTCAAATGCCCTACCCTGTAGTCGGATTTGTTTGAAGACCTTTTTTGTAAGCCAGTCGCTCACAAATACTATATCTCTTCCTTTAAACTCTTACATCTCGTCCAAACACTTGTTTTATGTTGGCGATCTCGGCGCCCGTAAAAAAAACCATTTGAAACCTGACTCTTCCGGTTCAATTTTCCTCACCCCAAGCAGGCAAAGGTCAAATTGCCCACTCCCCGGGCAGAGAAGATAGTCAAAAGCCCGGGGTTTGCCCGAGGTGGGGGGGATGTTGAAGTTTCGATTTGATCGGCGCATAAGTAGCTGGTTCTAAAGGAAAATTGATGTGAAATTTCCAAGATTGGAAGTTTTGGATTTCTTTTGTTCATACTCCGGAAAACTCCTGGCCTCGGTTGTTCAAAAGGTGGATAACGGTATCCACCGGATTAACACTGGCAAAACCAACTGATTGAGTTATCCAGTGGATACGCTTCGAACAACTGGGTTCTGGAATTTATAATCTCCTCTTAGTACTAACCCCGGAATATATTCTATATCAGGGGGGTCATGGGGTGCCCGTGACCCCCCTAACCCCCCCACCATTGTGACAGTCAACAACATAATACAAGCCATATCTGTGAGACTGGAAGAGAGTAATTGTAATGGTTTCGCTAAAGTTAGAAATGAAAACCTCGCTCCCTGGTTGTTACACGGGCAGTCGAAGACACCAAGCCGATATACGTTTACGATTCTTTCTTAATTGCTCCTCCGTATTCCTATTATTGTGGCCTCAGGGCTCTTATCGAAGCGGTCAACTGAAATAATTACATTAAGAAATCACCTAAATATTCGTTTTTCACAGCTAAAATGATCACAACTAAAACACGTGATATCGAAAGGAACTTGAAGACAGTCAAAATCTACCGAAAATCACAAAATCTCGAAACCAGATAAAATTGATGCTTACCAACGTTGACGGGTCGAGTTTCGCTCTAACTTGTCTTCTAGTTTCCAAAGTGTCTTGATCTCAAGGGTTCTTAAGGACGTTCGCGCCAAAATCTTCCTACGGTGAGATTTTCTTCATTTCTCTCATTGAGTTAGGTCATAAAGTACTTACTCCAAAAATATATAAAAATTGGGGGTCACCGACTTCGTTTCGGAGAAAATGGCAGTGGAACAATGCCTTAATTTCGATAAATCTGTCATATTAACGAAAGGTAGCCTCATCTTCTCATCCATCGAAAATCCTTAAAATAAACTGTTAGAGTGAAGGTTTCAGTGCATAGGTTTTTAGGGGTGGGATTTTAAGATAATTTCATGCCGCTAGGGATGTCGTAAACAGTTGAGTTCATCCTGGACGAGCGTTTTCGTAACCTCTATCCGTAGCAACCACTACCGAGATTCGATGGCACGAGGAAAGAAAATTAAAAAAAAAGAACTTCTTACGGTGAGATTTTTTTCATTTTGTCATATTTTGTAGATAGTAAGTAGAGGAAGTGATTCATGATTAAAAAAATAGGGGTCACCGATGATCCAAGGGAGTAAAATCGATGTGATTTTACGAAGCTCTTGGAAAACTTCGTTTGTCACGTTTTTGCGTGACCTGTCGGGGAAGGACTGGAACCCAAGAGAGGATCGATCGTTGAAGGGATGAAAGGTTATTACCCCAAAACAAAGCTTTGTCGAGCATAGCAACGAAGTTTTAAGCAGTCGTCATCTTCATTTGGTTAGTGTTTTGTATAATATTTTCCCATTGCCGTCATGCTCGTCTTCTGGAGTGTGGTTTTTGTGAAATTTAATCGCTGGTTTTTTCCACGAAGGTCCGCACTATTCAAGCCGACGAGGACGAAAATACTGCTCTATTTGCACGAAAGTAAAGGATAAGAACTTCAAAAACATACATTCATTTTGAACTTAAGTTCGTAGGGTAATAAAAACATTAAAAAAAGAAACAGCCCCATTAAATTTACGCAACGGTTGGTCCTCGAGTTTTCCAAACTTTCAGCCACTACTCGATCAGCAGCTACCTTTTAAGGAGCTTTTCTATCCTCCCGCTCACTTCTCTTTAACGTTTCATGATGATTCGGAAATAAATGTGCCATTCTTTTGCCTGCCTGGAATTTTTTGCCCGGCGTTTTTGTCGCCATGTTATTTTAACTAATGCAATATTTATGAAAGTCAAGTAGACTAGTGCACGACTGATAAAAACAACGCGAACATCAGTCGTGCAGTAGTCTACTTGACTTTCCTAAATATTTTGAACCAATTTTGACTGATCACGATCTTCTCTTATCCAACGCTGTGCAAGACTTATCGTCCACGGTTTCTGCAAAGGTTTTAAAACCTCAACTTCACTAATGCTCGAAGTAATGCGTGACATATTACAGTCGCGTTACCTGCGCAGTAACGTTGCGCACAAACAATTAGCGCGAACGTCCTTAAGTACTTGAAGTAGAACTGAAAAGCGAGCTATATGATTTATACTTATCTATAATGCGGTAATCAAAGCGGTAGGTAAATCAACCACAAAATATTTCGCAACATATTCCGATTCTAACGGAAGCGGTAACATTTACTACAGTTCAAACCTTTCAGCAATTCCTCAAACGGAGGGAAATGCGTCATCGTCTATTTCGCTAAAGCATAATTTAGCTCGATTTTTGTTTAAGTACCGTACAACGCCAAATAGCACAACAGGCCAGACGCCAGCCGACTTGTTTCTCAATCGTCGATTTAGGCCGTAAGACGGTGCACGAAAGCGAAGATTCGTAGTCGGAGAGTCAGTACTGGTTGAGAATTTTAGAGGACAGCCAAAATAGCTACGAGCCACTATAACTGAACGAACGGGTCCAGTTTCATTTAGAGTTATGCTAAGAGACTGTGGGTGCTTACCATTTAGCAAAAAATCCGGAAATTTCGGTTTGAGGTCAAATGGAAAGGCAACTTTCCGCAAAATCTGTTCGAAAATTGTGGACAACCTCCAGAGGTAGTCCTCTTTTTCCGCTCGGAACAGAATTCGCGAAATGCTCTTACCATTTGAGAGAATCCTTCCGTTTCCAGGCCCCTTCTAACAAGATCGAGTAAAAAATGCGGGTTGGAATGCTGTGTAGTAAATGGTAAGATCCATTCTCATCCGGTTGGTCATTAAATTCGGAAAATCGCTTACCTTTATGCAACGATCATTCCATCCGGATTATTTGGCTAAAATGGTAAGCACCCGGTGATATCTGGAGACGTCACATTGATCAAATCCTCAAATTTCACAAAGAATTTGATGAGTCAGAAAACGTTACGCCGCCCAGCAGTATAGTATCGGCCGAAGTAATAAAGGCAAGTTGCGCGACACCTAAAGTTACGCCTGTTGCGAGTGAGTCAAATGTTTCCGATTTTGAGCGCCAAAATGAAATCAACAGGCCTAGCAATGCCATCCCAGAAAAAAACTAAACCTGAAGCAGACCTGTTGGTGCTTAGCCCTAGTCAACCGCGCTACCCTGGACGCCACCGCAAACCTCCAAGTCGATTAGGTTTTGATGAGTAATTAGCCTCAATTAATTATGGGGGAATGTGGTGTTTTAATACATGTTATAAATGTCAAATGATGTAATCTCCTACGTAACCGCGTGATCTGATTTTGTTTATAAATTGTAACCAACTGTATATTCAGGAGCACTATAATAAAGCGTTTAATGAGACTACAATTCTCACTCAGTGTTTCTGTATGGTAGAATAAGAACCCGTAAGAACTCGACAGTAATCTTGAATATCTTACCTGAATCAAAAGGCCACGAACTGAAATTTTCCCTGAAGACAGAGTTTTCGTTTCTTCCGATAATATTAAATTGGCAAGTTCCAAACCGAAATATTTTTCTTGTAATTCGAAAAAAGGTGAACGTGATCGCGAGCCCTTCGTCCGCGAATTTGGTCCTTGGTCCGCGAATCGTGTAAGCACCCCCCCAAAAAAATACCTGTGAATCCCGATAATTTCTGTAGGAACATGAAAATTTATTTATTCCTTATTATCCTTGATATATCTCAGCTACAGTCGTGTTGGAGGTCGTTGTGAGTATAAAATCTGTTTTTTTTTTCAGTTGCGTGACCCGGCGTCTCCCAACACAAGCTCCATTTTAAGACCGTATAGGTATTCGCGACATACAAAAGAAGGTAACCCGTTCGTAAACATGTATGAAGAAGATTTTAAAAATAATCAGTTAAAGCAAAGACATTTTTTCATTTGTCGAAAGTTTTCTTTATCTGCTTTGCGAGATTTAAGTTTTCTGGAGTCACAAGTAGTATAAGTCGCGGACCAAGGATTCCTATGCGAAAATTGTTGATATTTTTCAAGAGTCGATAAAACAAAAGTTTAAAACTCTGCAGGAAATTCGTTTCCAACCGCAGAAATTAGTTTATCCATAAACTGTTCCCGTTGCGTTTTATCTTTACGCAAGCCAGGATTCGATCCCAGCACCTGTGATGCCGGTGCAATGCTCTACCAACTGGGCTTTGAAGCCACTCAGTTGGGAGCAGATCAGTTTGTTGGGCTCATTTGTTCCGGTGAACGATTCAATGAATGTAATGAACTTATATTTGCAAAGCGGTTTATAGACGAAGCCCTTTGGAGCCATCAATACACGGCCGCCATGTTGCATGACAGGAAAAATGAAAATGTTTTGCATTAGAAAGAACATTTGTTCCCATAGGAACAAGAATCTATTATTCCTGCCATGCAACATGGCTGCCGTGCAAAACCTCTATAAGTGTCTATAACAGGCTATTGCATAAATCGATTTATTTTTAGATTGAATTTCCCGCTAATCATGATGAGACTCCTGCAGGAGCCAGATGACCAATCACAAGAAACTAACTTGACGTAATAGCGTCACCAAACCGCAATTGTCTTGCATTTTTTTGCAGAAAAAGAGATAGTACATGGGCTTCTGGACTGTAAGAATACCGTGACGTTACTAATGCTTAGTATGGGAGTTGCTCACTCCTAGTCATGGACTCCTGCTTAAATTCTCCAGATATAAGTGCCAGGATCACTTCTCTCTTACGTCTAAACATACCACTAACTACGGTCTAAGGATTTTTCTGCTTGTAAAACTGAGTTTACAAAATGAGGGGTGGTCCACAGGGGTAGTCCATGGACCGGGTCCAATGAAGGAGTCCATGTTTTGTATACGTCCCATGGAAGTTACGGAGCCCCAAAAGTAGAGACTTTCTAGAAAGACAAATTAAAGGGCATGTAAACCCAAGAAATTTTAGCCTGCACGGCAGGCGCTAGAAAGGGGAAGGAAGAGAGAAAAATTCGGCGCGCGCGAAACGCGTGGATCGAGGGAGAGGGGAAGAGGAAGCGCCTGCAGCCAGCTCATTGTTTATTTCGTCTCGCCCCCTCTCGCCCCCAGCAAAGGAGACTTTTGTCTGATTCCCTGTTGAAAATTCTCCCTCGCTCCGCGCGTTTCGCGCGCGCCGAATTTTCCCCTCTCCCTTCCCCTTTCTAATGCCTGCCACGCAGTCTAAAGAATTTCCCCTTTTGTTCACCTAGCGGTTTAGCACATATGGCAGGTATGCCATATCCATAATTATTTTTTTTAGTCAAGCCCGTTTTCTTCTCGTAAAAGCTCTGCGAAATTCGAAACATTCGCCATCTTGAAATGAAAAATCTTTCCCGTGACGTCACAGGTGGAACCTTCCTTTGACGGAAGTTGCAACGTCGTAAAATATCGACTTGTGTACGTAATTCGTTTTGGTTGGAGTCGCTTTCTTTTTTTCATAATGGTAAAGCGTTTTGTTGTTCAGTTTTGTAGTAACTCAAACAAAACCGGGTATACCATGACACAAATTTGAAGCGATAATGGGTGAAATTTGTTCAATTGAATAGAGCCGATTTCGTAGAGCCGTCGGTACATTCTGTTATTTGTAGCAACCATTTTTCTCCCGACTGTTATGACAACAGTTACATGGCAGGAATGGGCCTTACAAAGAAGAAGCAACTGCTTCCCGGTGCTGTGCCGACGATTCATGCCCTTCCAGAAACAAAGTCGTTTGAAGTAAAAAAGCGACCCCGGATGGCAGAACGCGAGAAACCGGAAGTGAAAAAAAACGAGAAGTCGCGCTCTTCTGAATTTAGAGGCCAAAAGAGTACGTAGAAAATTTATTGAAATGCAAATCTTCAGATTGACATGAAATAAATTCATTCATTCCCTAAGAAACCCTTTTTTCTTAGTTACTGAAAGATTGCCAGGAAGCCAGTTGTCCGGGAGCCAGTCTGAACAAATGCCTGAAACCGAAACCGGAACCAGTAGCGAGGAAAGAAATTTGAGTGATGCAGATGTACAGTGTGATATTGGATTTTGTTGGTTTGACCTTGAACGCAAATTGATGGCAAGTGTTGGTAAGATAGAGCCTATTAAAGAAGTAAATATTTGTAATAAGCTTCTGCGCTTTGAGAGCCGTTTTCATGTTTGAGCAAGATGCTCTTTTTCACTTTACAGGTGAGACTGCTGTCGACAAGCTGTCGATAGGCAATGCAGCGAAATTTCCTACAAAAAAGGAGAAAACAAAGAAGTATCTGTGACACTCAGTATTGTAATCAATAAATAAATAAATTCAACAAATCGATCTCACAAAGGCAAATCCAAAATAACATGTAACAAAATAAGCTATAAACCTTACTCATTTTCCCTTGGATTATCTGCGCCGTACTGCTGCTGCCTGTATACATAATAGAGACCTTTAGAACTGATGTACGTTTACGGCTAACCTAGGTTTGAGGTTTGCAGTTTGGCGTTCAAAGTTGTGAAGTTCGTGTATTTAGATTTAAGTAAACAAGTAGAAAGAATTTCCTCGATGCTCAGCGTTGATGTTTCAGTCAACGAAATACATGTAAATAAAACCACTGCTCTTTTGATTCTTTATTTCACATGAAATGAAAGATAAAAAGTTGCTTTCTATGTCTGCCTCGTTCATACGTGGGATAACGCACATGTAACTTCCACGTCATAAAGAGCTGAGGTATTAAAGTGAAAACCTACGTCAAAACTTACCCTCGAACGTGACGGCAAGCGCTAGTTTGAGGTTAGCCGTAAAAGTGAATCTAAAGAGGCAAATTGTCCCTCTGGGGGAGTCCATTTCGATTTGCGAACTAGAAGTGTTTAGATTTTTTCACCACTAGAAGTGGTGAACTAGAAGTCTTTAGATTTTTTCACCAAAAAATGCCGTCACGACATTCACAAACTTAAATTCAATCGCAACACTAAATTTTCCAACCTTTCCTCGGAAGAGTGGGCGGCGCTTAACGCAACGACATAGTTGTCAAATCGGCCGACAAAGGCGGCGCGGTAGTTGTTTGGCGGTCCGACCTTTACCAAAAAGAAGCTTTGCGGCAACTTTCGGATACCTCGTTTTATGCCAAAATCCCTAAAGATCTCACTTCCAAAAATCAAAAAAATCGGGCCGACAGAAAAAATCTGTTGCAGTGCAACAGATTTTTTTTTGTCGGCCCGATTTTTTTCAAAGACACCGCCAAAAATCGGCCCGACAAGTCGCACCGTGTAAACCGGCCTTTATAGTTAATCAAGAATTACCGGACAGTGTCACTAATCTCATCATCAACACCCCTAGAACTTCGTGCATTTACTTCTTGCCTAAAATTCACAAACCCAACAACCCAGGTCGCCCTATCGTTTCTGCCTGTAGTTGCCCCACCGAACTCATTTCTAGCTACTTAGACAGGATTATGACGCCTATCGTCAAATCTTTGCCATCATACATTAAAGACAGTACACACGCACTACAAATTTTCCGCGATTTCAATTTCTCCGGCCAAGACAAACTTATTTTCACCATGGACATTACATCTCTATACACAGTCATTCCTAATAGCGAAGGTCTTCAAGCACTTAAACACTTTTTCGATCAACGCACTGTCAAAGAACATAGCTCGGAAACGCTCCTCCGCCTTGCCGAACTAGTTTTAACGCTTAACTGTTTTTCATTCGCCGGCAACTATTACAAACAAATTAATGGTGTAGCGATGGGCACAAGAATGGGACCTAGCTATGCTAATCTTTTTGTAGGATATGTTGAACACCAATTTTTTAATCAGTACAACGGCCCCAAACCTGAACTCTACGGCCGCTACATCGACGACTGCATCGGCGCTATTTCATCCAGCAGAGAAGAACTCGATCAATTTATAACCTCCGTCAACTCTTTTCATCCGGCTCTTAAATATACCTGGAAAATTTCGGAAACTTCATTGGCTTTCCTAGATATCAAAGTTTCTATTAGAGGCAACGTGCTATGTACTAGTGTGCACTACAAACCTACTGATTCACACAGTTATTTGTTGTATTCATCGTCACATCCATCACATGTCAAGAACTCCATCCCTTATTCTCAATTTCTTAGACTTCGACGTCTATGTAGTGATGACTCCGATTTTTCCAGCAAATCAGAGGAGATGTGCCAGTTCTTCGAAAAACGTGGCTATCCTGTCTCTGTGGTCAAAGCGGGCCATCATCGCGCCCAACAATTTGAACGACAATCATCACTACAAACGTCACAAAAAGATAAGAATGACAGAATTCCATTCACCCTCACATAGGTAAGGTTAACTGCAATTTAAAATATAGTACTAGAGGCATGCAAATCGCGGCAAAGTTTTGAGGAAAATGAGTAATTCAGGTTTGCATGCCTTCATACTGCTTTCAAGAGCAAAGTATTGTTGTTTTGAATCAAAGTTGGGGAATTGGTTATAAAATGGAATTAATTTCTATAACTTCCGCTTCTCTCGTGTATTCATAAGTTGTTGAGCCACATTCCACACAGGATTTCCGTTTGAGGAAAAGATGATAATGTTGCCCTTGTGAGGATTTTTTTTCCATGGGAGAGGAGAGAGAGTGATAGGAAGAGGGTCTTTGTTTCAGTTAAACACAGGTAAACTTGAACAAATTTGAGCCCCTCATAGCGTTTTTTTGGAAGAAGAGAACATGGCTAATTTGAAATGGGAAATCGGAACAAAGGCAAAATATCTTAGGAAACGAGGGAGCATAAAGCAATTTTAGGGATCAAAAAGCTCGAGGGTAAGTTTTGACGTAGTTTTTCACGTAAGTAATTGGTAACGGGTCCCGTCGCCCACAAGTTAACTAGTCTAGTCACGTGACGTCCAGCAGTTTGAGGTTAGCCGTAAACGTGGATCTGAAGATAGCAGTTTCCAGCACCCATACATCGAGGCAGGTTGACTGAAAACCTGGCTGTTCCAATACACTTCATCTCTGTTTCAGGCTGGTCTTCCACTTCTTGCCACACTTGCGATGCTCGATTTCCATGCAGCAAACGCCCTCATCTGTTGTCGGCATGTGTTGACAAGTTCCACACACGCACCTAAATAATTTCACATAAAACACCCAACAAAATTCCGATCCAAAAATTCTTATTGCCACGGTTTAAATGACATGCGTGCTTTGTTAAGTTTTTATCTCAAATGCAAATAAATCACACTGTGAACTAAACAGCAGTCTGTGTTTCCGAGACGATCGGGGTCGCTGTCAACCGGTACGAAGTTGCCTTCTCTGATCGCTTCGCCAAACACTTCGCGGCTCAAATTGATAGGGACGTGGCCCGGAGTCTTGCACATTTTCGGAATCATCCCCATCACTGTCATATAAATTTAAGGCACTTGAGTCGCTCTCTTCTGAGAGAACATCCTCCGAACTACTGGTGCTTGCACGAGCCGCCATTGTT
Source organism: Montipora capricornis (assembly GCF_036669925.1). Classification (NCBI taxonomy): domain Eukaryota; kingdom Metazoa; phylum Cnidaria; class Anthozoa; order Scleractinia; family Acroporidae; genus Montipora; species Montipora capricornis. Next base: position 3,140,198 of record NC_090883.1, read on the forward strand.
ACGGAAAGCATGTTGAGCAATCTTTTCTTCCCTCTGTGACGTCACGATCGCTCGCTATTGTTTTCACCGGAAGTGGAATTTCAGTAGAAAATGAGGATATTCTTCGTAAACTAAGCCGAACTGAGCAAAACGCACGCAAAATTCGTTTTCCTCGCCACTTTTTACGTAGGGCAACCGGAACTTGTATTTTTGGGTTTACATGCCCTTTAACACTCCTGTCAACAAACTTGAATTCCGCACAATCACCGATAGCAGGAAAGCCCAAATTTCGTCATGTGAAAGAAGAATAATCAAGAAATCATCGCCGCGGGACATATTTGTTTTTGGTCTTATTTTACTTAACGATGAAATATGACATCATGTTCGAAAAAGTCGTGGACTAAGGACTTGGCGGACCAAGGACACCATACAGTACAGTACCCAGGGTTCTCTCTTCCTCCCACGGACAAGAATAAGACAAGTTTCAGTTCAGTTCTGTTGGGGAACAGACGGTCCGTGGTACGGACATACGTAACGTATTTTAAATATTTTAGAACAAGTTTTGCTTCTTATCTGGGTATATTTGCCACCTTCGGAACTGAATTCAACACCCACGCAAGAGCAGGTCTTATAAAGAGGAACATCAGCGAGACTTGTGCGATGTAAATGGTTTTCGAGATCATCCTCAAAGACGGAGCGAGGAATGATGAGTCACGTTCTAGTGAGCGATCTAAGTTTTGAGGCCCATCAGCTGATGGATGAATATCTTCGACCAGGAAACTCTGGAAGGGATTGGAAGACGCTAGCGGACAAGATGGGGTATCCACATCAGAAAATACTCTACTTTGAAAGCTTGACAAAACACGGGCCTGTCTTCCATTTGATAGAAGATTATGAGAGGAAAGGAAAAACGGTATCAGAGCTTGTATCTCTTTTGGAAGAGATGGAGCGTAGAGATCTGATTGAAGATCTTCAAATCCACATAGGTAAGGTTAACTGCAATTTAAAGTATAGTACTAGAGGCATGCAAATCGCGGCAAAGTTTTGAGGAAAATGAGTAATTCAGGTTTGCATGCCTTCATACTGCTTTCAAGAGCAAAGTATTGTTGTTTTGAATCAAAGTTGGGGAATTGGTTATAAAATGGAATTAATTTCTATAACTTCCGCTTCTCTCGTGTATTCATAAGTTGTTGAGCCACATTCCACAAAGGATTTCGGTTTGAGGAAAAGATGATAATGTTGCCCTGGTGAGGATTTTTTTTCCATGGGAGAGGAGAGAGAGTGGTAGGAAGTGGGTCTTTGTTTCAGTTGAAATGATTTAAATTGGAGGGTTACTTGTAGACTGACAAAACACATATACACAGGTAAACTTGAACGAATTTGAGCCCCTCATAGCTTATTTTTGGAAGAAGCCAACAATTGGCTAATTTGAAATGGGAAATCGGAACAAAGGCAAAATATCTTAGGGAACGAGGGAGCATAAAGCAATTTTAGGGATCAAAATGCTGAGACAAGTTTGGAAGTTGTTGCATGTTCTGTGACATAATTGAGCTGTCAAAAGAGTAATTCAATCGCATCTTTTCCCAAATGATGTACTTGTAGAAAAACATGAAACGGAAGTAATTTTCATGCCCCACCCCCCCCAAACTAGGAGGACCTCAAATTTGAAACTAAGCTGAGACTTCATGATGATAAGTTCATAATGGTTATTTGCAACCATACACAACAATAAAGGAATTTGAATTGTCATTTCTAGCTTTAGCCTGCATAGCTGGCGATATTGCTGGCGGGAGAGGCCTAAGCGGCAAAGCATGCGGAGGGGCGCTGTAAAATACCGCTTGCACAAAAACTTATGTTTTTTGGATGCCGCCCACTTTGAATCCAGTTACGAACAGCCAATCAGAGTAAAGCTGTAATGCACAACCAAGTTGCATATTTCAAGTGTCAATATTTGGGTGCAAAACATATTAGCAGCATGCACAGAAAGTGGGAAGATTAGAGATACATGTAGTAAACACAGATGTTAACTTGGAAAGCATGTAAAAGATAGATACACCAAATAAGCAAGTAAAATGAGGAAGACTGTCAAGTAAATCCACGAATGATTGCTGTAGATTATGTGCATGCAATCTGAAATTGCAATTCGGAGAGAGAGCTTTTGATATACTTTCTTCGATGGTCGACATGTGTTATTGATTTTCCTTCACAGAAGGGACCAACTTGACAGAGGCTTTATGTAACATTTGATTGAGGTGTTCTTGTTATTACCCAATCAGAAATTTCTGTTAGCTCAGTAACCAAGATTCACCCTCCCCATTCATCCATTCACTAAATTAAAAAAATATGGGGTAATACTGTTCCAAACATAACCACCCTGAAATCAAAGGTTAAATTTAAGTATGAAACAAAAAAGTTCATTCCAGACAATCCAGTGAGAAGACTTTGCCTTTGAGCTCTGCACTTAGGTGATTTGAAATTATCTGTAGCTTGTAATGTTGTGCTGTTTATGTTCCATTTGTACTGTGTCATTTTAAGTACTGTTATTATGTATCTGTATTGTGTATTTTTTAATTTTAGAAAAGGGGAAAAAACGTTAGAAAACTCTTGGTGTTGTCTTTTGAATCTGGACTGACAGAAGTCTATTGGTGCAATTCTCACAGGATTCCTGAATCAAGGCAAAAAATCGAAAAATGGAATTTTTTTGTCCTGGTTGTCCTGTTGATGTTGAAAGAGAGTCTTTCTGAAACAGAATCATGTGAAATTGAAGCTTACGATCCTTATAAGTTACGTTATGTTGACTGAAATCTACACTTGATAGGAAACAACTACTGGGTGACAAAATTATTATTTGTAATTATATTTACTGCTTCTAAAAAAAATTTTTGGGTAATTTTACTAGGAAACAGCTGAGAATTCATACCCTATCGTCTAATTTCTGCATGAGTTGTGGGAGGCCTCTTCTTGTTTATATGAAGGAGGGCCGCTTGCCAAATGTATTTTTGTTCAGATTCACAAACATGAAATCAGTTCTTTCGAATAACAATTTCAAGTTTTATATTACTTTTTTCTTTTGGCTGGTTTTAAATGTGACAGATACAATATAAATTATTGTGCTTTTTTTTATACAAGCTGAATTGTTGTTTCTAAGGATATGTAGATGAAAATGTTGAATATAAACATCCTAATACAACATTATGAATGCATTGGCTGAACTGGCTGAGCTTTTCTGTTTTTATATATCAGTTATAAGTTGGGTGGCTGTCATATATATACTGTACATATTAGGGAGGGAGGGGGGTTGAGATATAATGCTGGATAAAGCAGGGGGTTATGTAATAATTGTTGCCATTGCTATAGGAGGGGTAAGGTATGAAGGACTTTCCAATCTCTTGCCAACTCCTACCTCCCTCATGCACCAATAAATGAATACCCCCTTACACTGTATGTTGTCTAAATCCTTCTGCCTATCTCATATATGTTTAGTGATAAATGCATGATGGATTGATTGTTTTTCCTTTTAGCTACAAAATGAACCTTAACAGGTTTTTCATCGTAAACAATTATTTTTGTTTTTGCAATCTTCATCAAGTAGAAGTTGTTTTGAAAATGCATATATGTTTACCAGTTTTCTTTATTGGTATTGATACAAATGGAAATTCAAAGAACATTTCAATTCAATTTTCCTCTGCAGACAAAGCCGAAGAGGAGAGAAAGCAAACAGAGGAGATGCAAGGTAGACCTGGTAATTATTGCTTATTTATAATACCTTTAAGAAAAAGAAATTGACTGATTCCCATTTTAGCCAAGAAAGTGAAAGTTACCAATGCACTGTAAAACGAGCTTATTTAAGAATCCCAAATTACAGTGGGCAGACCGGCTGCTGTCTTGAAGCACAGCTGATGAGAGGAACGAGTGACTTCTTTACAAAAAAGCTGATGGTCATTATCAGAATTGAACTTGGTATCATTTTGAGTCTGAGTCCTAACTTCTGTGCCATTTAGGTTCAGACTGCATCACCTAACCCATTCACCCCTAAACCGGCCGAAACCGGCCATACTTAGTATTTTACTCTGTCTAATGCCAGACGATTTTACTCGTCAATGGGGAACCCCCGGGAGTCAATGGGTTAAGCACTCACTGAAAAACTATGTCCCATTTTAACTGAAAAAGATCTCAAAATCCCGATGCCACCTTTGAGAATTTCCTCATATCGGTAGCCAACAGGTGTAAGCCAAATTCAAGTATGCAAATTTTGTTTTTGGCAAACTGCAAATTAATGTGGGTAAGATGTTTGCCCCTTGCTGTAAACCCATGATATGGACTGAGGCAAAAGCAGGTCAGATGTGAAAATGATCATCTGGTGACTGTATTTAAAAAAAAAGGGGGCACGGTAAATGAAGCATGAAAATGTCATTTCAGTAAACAGAACAGTGCATTCGCCAACATCAAATCGACTTAGCCAGCTCTGAGTTTTTTTTTTCCAGGTGGATTTAATAAAGACTTTTTTTTACATTTAGTTTCAGAAGATCCTCAGGCTGTTGTTCCTGCAACATGTAAGCACTTTTCTGAAATTTTAATAATTGAATTATTGATGTACTGAACTGTAAGTCTGGACAGGATCATTGAAAGTAAGCGTAATGTTGATAAACCTTAAGGGGGGTGGCACTTAACTACAGAAAGACAATGGTTGCTAAGGAAGCTTTTTAGTCAAAGAGCCCTACAAATAGGTTGCATGGATGATTCTATGAAGTAACTTTTTCAATGAAAATCTGACATCACTTCAATCAGAAGGTCCATGCACAACTAGTCCCAGTCCTCTGCCATGCTTTTCTGTGAAAAACAGGTAAAAGCATTTAGGAGACAGGAACCATCCCATCTTTTTTTCGTAAACTGTAGCATGGAATTTCTATTAGGACAAAAAATGGAACTGATATTTGAAAAGTGTATCAAAGGAGGACATCATAATTTTTTTTTTTTTTGAGAAATCGTTTCTTTTAAAACCCATGCTACAGATTTTGTGATTGAATGTTCTCATACTGTTGCGTTACAGTTGATTTCACATTACTTTTCCGCGCCGCGTTGCCAAGTTCGTTGGGAAGTTGGGTACTAGCTTACGAAGTAGCCAATTACGTGGCGAATTAGACAATCAAATTGCGAACTTCGAATTGAAGTTCGTAACTTCGGCCGCACTAAACTTCGCAATTTCACATCTTTGAATCTTTCTGCAAACGGTAATTTACCTGCGAAGAGATGGCACCTAGTCCTTTTACTAAACAGGGAAAGGCATTGTCTTGTGAGGTCCGTGACATAATCGTAGAAAAGTGGTTAGAGGGTTCCAAACCATTCCAAATAGGGCTGCAGTTAAATTTACCGAGAAAGACAGTTTCAAATATTGTTGATCGATTCGTACGT
>NC_090883.1:3150588-3153088 GCF_036669925.1 Montipora capricornis
ACTTCTCGCATATCACATTTCAACCTTAAGCTCGAAAATTCAATACACAACATGATATTATAATTCACAAAGGCAGAAAATACCACAGAATCCTTTTCCAGCGAAAGTTTTATTGAAACAAACAACATATTTGCTCTTAGAGGCGAAAACCTCTTCCTATTTCATTGCGTGCGTGAAGACAACAAACTCAATTGTGTCAAATTACCTTGTACTTCAGGTAAATACTGCTCACTTTGATTTCGTCTCGACGGGCGATAGATTGTTGTCGAAGTCCAGTACTCGTCGCTTTTGAGATTCATGCCTAGTTTATCCAACTGACTTTCCATTATTGAGCTCCATAAGGGTATATTTTGTTTAAGGATCCACTAAAACGCCATTCGCGTTGCATGACTTTCGACGCCATTGCAGGCTAAGTTAATGATTCTACTGTGTCCACCAGAGAAATCTACGCAGTTCCACTACCCTCTCGATCCTACGAAAATACGCGCAGAAGGCTCTATCCACAAAGACACCACTTACCAGGGGAGTGACAGGCAAGACTTTTACCGACACGGAAAAAAACACAAAAAAAAAAACACAAAAAAAAATAAAACAAACAAACTAAACGCAGACCTCGACTGGGTTTGCCCATAGGCAACCCAGTAAAAATTTGTGAAAAACACTTCGCTGATTTTTTAGGCATTTTCTGTTTTGGTCATGTGATTTACCAAATACTGTAGCTGTGAGTCGAACGAGATAAAGGAATGTTAAATACATGTAGATCACACTAGGAAAAAAAGGTTTACTGTAGAGTGTAAAGGAATTCAAGAATGTCTATTGAAACAGTCCATAGCAACGGTTTCGTAGTTAAGAGCCACTCCCAGTTATGTTTGACGTTGATTGCCTCAGAAATGTCTGGAAAAGCCATGGGGAAGTAAGGCAGAAGTAGGTTGCTGTCGAACAGGCCAAAATCGCACCCACAGCTTCATTTTTTCTAAACAGAGAAAAAGATTTCTCTTTTCATCAGAAGATAGACATAGTGGGTATTAAACCCAGAAGTGTTGACATGATGGCCCTCTTACTTACCATGACTGGCTGAGGTGATCATTCAAACCTTACCTCATTGCTTGTTTATTTTGGTGTTGATAGTATGCGAAGACTATGATGTCTACATCATCTACGCTACACCCGACAAGCCTTTTGCTGATGAATTACTCACAAAACTGGAGGAAAAGCCTTACTCTTTTAGAGTGTGCATTGATCACCGAGATTTTCTGCCTGGTAGCAGGTGTGGTAAATTGGAAACATCAGCAGAAGTCATTGAGAAGGGGTGCAAGGTTTTGCTCATCATGTCAGAGAACTTTAACAGATGCGAGAATGCTGACTTCGAGGCCAAGATTGCTTTGAAGATATCTCCAGGTTTGTTTATCTCTGGCTCATATTAATAACTTGCAACAGAAAAATATGAAATAATTGTAATTAACTTTAACAGAAATACCTTTAGAGAGCAGTTATGTATCCACTTAATGATTCCAGATTAATTAAGTTGAGTGTTTATTACCGAAAAGTTGGAATGAATAACAAGAGAAGTTATTTGCATGAAAAATTAATAAACTATGTTGAATTACAGTAGTATTCTAGGGGAATAGTTAATACACCAAGTTAAAAAAGTATTATTCTCTTCCAACAACTCAGATGAGGGTGCGGGGGCACTGGATATGAAGTGATAGATAACCAGAAAGGTGCGTAGTGCCGAGTTGGCTATAATCATTTTATATCCAGCAAGCCCAAGTAGAATAATAATTACTGTTTTATAAAAAAAAACTCCAGGATCAACGACTCTTCCATGTTCATTTCTGCCTCGGTCCATTTGGGTCCAAAACCGCTTTTGTCGGTCATTTTTTTCTCAGAGCTGCAAAAATGTTTTCAGCTCGCTTTATCGCTGACGGGTTCCTTGACTATATTAGGTACAGTAGGTATATGAACTAATAGCTGATAGCCTGTGTCCAGTGAGCCAATGAAAATGCTGGAAATCTGATATCCGTAGTTCAGCCAGGGTCCAGTATTATTGACAATGACAGTACTCTGGTGCAATGATGTTATTATTGTCATCAACCAGTGAAAACCCCAGAGAAACAGGTTAAAGTCAACTGAAACTCATCCCCCACTCACGCGGACGGGAGGTAAGGTTGACGGCTAAAAGGTAACAGGGTGGGCTATTCCTAAAGTACTTTCCAATCCAAGCCCAAAGGAACTTAACTCCAGCAAAGTATTTTCTTTTAGACAAGCTATTCATCAACCAGGTAAGAGCATGACTACATGATTTCGTGTGATAATCAACACACAACAAGAAAACCACTGTCATTGGTTAAGAGAAGTTTGGGTGCAAATATTGTATTGATAGAATTTTCAGCTACTTTGATTTGAAATTTCTTTTGTGTGATTTTTGTTAACAGATATAAGGGGCTTACAAATATTATTAATTGGACTGGTATCCTGTAAACAGGCTCTTCATTTGGGC
>NC_090883.1:3163088-3165588 GCF_036669925.1 Montipora capricornis
CGCTTCCACCAATAGTTAACAAGGCGGTCAGGCCCTGGGGCGCTCCAGTTTCTTTTCTTGAGTAAACACTTGACCGCTTCAGAGCACTCTAACCTCCAGGACCCCTCCGAAGGCACTGGAACCTTCCTAGCAATTGCTTCCTTGATCTTACTCAGCCATTCTGCTTCCTTGTTCCCAGTCCCTCTCGTCTCCCATAACTCTATCCAGAAATTGCTTGCATCCTCAATGTTCTCAAATCTCTCTTCACTATCACACCCAGAGCGATTGCTAGAGGTACTCTGATATTTAGGTCGCTCCTCGTCTTCACTGCACAGCGCCCTGAAATGTGCGTAAACTTTCCTTGTATCTTGATTGAACTGCCGGTTAATCGATCTTGCTTCATGAAGCTTTTTTCCTCTGGTATATCCAGCTTTTAGTTTACGTAACTGTGACTTTTTCTTTTCCATATAATTAATCAGTTCAGAAGAAGAGATCTTTTTACATTCTTCCATCAAAATAGTCCTGTTTTTTCTTCCTTTCTTGGTGATCTTTCTGTTTTCCCTGATTCGCTCTAACTCAGCTTTTGCAATCGATATTCTTTTTCTCAGCTCCGTCACTTTCTTTTCAAATTCTCTCTTATATTTGTCACTATGCCTTTTTCCACTGTCAGTCCGCATGTTATGTTCTTTTCTCCAACCCTTAATGAGCAGAAACGCTATGACAGCCGAGTATAATGCGCAATTAGCAACCCATAGATATCCGAAAGGGTTTTCCACAGGGAGGACTGTGTTTTGACTCATTATTTCGCCAACAGTCTTGTTGATTATATTGATTTCATTCCCAGAGGGCTTTTCTTTTATTCTGGTGTCAAACCCACGGCTGGTGTAATCGCCTGGTTGAAGATTCACCGATGCGAATAATCGTAACGCCTTTCCCAATAGATCGTCTTTGTCCTCGGTAAGAGTATTAACTGGTCCCACTGGAATTACAGTCTGATCCTGTGTACTATGCAGATTCGACTCTTGCTCCTGTTTATTAGCATTTCGCGCTGACTGGCACTTACCAGCGCGCTGTTCTGATTCTCCATTATTGCTGTCTATTAAACCATTCTGCTTTCGTTTTCCAATTCGCCTGATGATACTACTAGTAGCATCCCCCATCGACTTTTCTAAGCGAGCGGCCTGATCTCTCAGGTTTTGGCTTGTTAAACCAAAGTCCTCATAACCCATAGCATCCCACATCTCTTTCATCACTTGCATATATCCCTTTTTACGTCCGCTCTCTGATAATGGTGCCTCATCAGACTTCACTAGGATCTGAGCCTTGTGCTTACAGCTTAACACCGCTTCATTCATTTCCTTCGTCCATTTTATCTTCCGCCTTGTTTTTTCTTGAACATCTACCCCACTCGTCACCTCCATTTGTCGTAGTGAACGCAACAGTAAACGAACTCAAATATTCAAACTAATGACTCAAATTTCCGTGCCAGGAGACACCTGCAGTCTCACTTCTCTCAGTTAGACAAAACACAAAGTATAAAATACTCCTCTGAATGTGTACTGGTGCTCCAAGCTTGGCTCACTTTCGTGCAGAAGCAAATTTCCAACGCTAGGGACGAAGCACGTCTGCACTACTCGCCGCCATTATTATTATTATTATTATTATTATTATTATTATTATTATTATTATTATTATTATGGCAGTATAGAGCGGTTTTCAATTGAGTGTCGAAAGTAATTAGCGAATTGCTTTGGTTTTGCATTTACTTCACTCAGTGATTGGTTCAAAGTTCTCGCGCCATTTTTGCAACCAATCAGAAGTGAAACCAAAACCAATCGTGGCTCGCGCGTGCACATTTTCCCGCGCTTTGTGTCGGTTACGTGTAATTACTTCGAGTTTTGATTGGTCTACTGGATTGTTTCCGTCCTTTTTGATTGGCCAAAGTAATTACTTTGGTTTTGGTTTTACGACACTCGATTGAAACTCGCTCTATACACATCTGGATGCCGATCCTACTCACTCAGGCTAGGCGTTGACCGTGACTAGCCTAAGTCTTATTTCCTATAAAAGGAAAAAAAAGTCACATAAAATCAATCATCTAAATAAATAATACATTGTAAAAAACTATATGAGTTCTATAAGTAGCTCGCTGGCGGCTTGTGCAAGAGTTCTAAGCTAACTAAGAACCTTAAAGGTTCTGGTCATGTTCAGGCCGGCGCTGAGGACAGCTTTCTGCATCTGGCGGAGGACTTCTCTACCTCTCTTTACACCTAACAATTCTCTAATACTCCTTCCAACGTTCCTAGAGTACCCCCCTAAGACATCTACAATTAAGTTGAATTGGCGTATCTCGAATCCAGGGTATTGCTTTTTAAGCTCCCAGCGTAGAGCACCGTACTTTTGTGTCTTTTCCTGGTCTTTCTGGTGACGATTTTCTGTCCAAGGGTAGCTTGGTGGGTTCAGAGAACGAGTCTCTGTGGTGCCCTGCGCACTCTCTGAGGGTATCGCCGATCACGGACCG
>NC_090883.1:3170588-3175588 GCF_036669925.1 Montipora capricornis
TGAGCTCTCAACTCCCAATGGGCCTTCTTTCTTTTCAATTAGCAATGATGGCGGATTATGCAAATTCAACTCAGTTTCTTCAGGAATATAGACCTCTTTCATAATGGCGGCCAAATAAAATATTCTTTTGTTTTAATGCTAATAAGCCCTACTAGCCTCGCTACGACAAGCACTTCTCAAAAGAATGTTTGTTTCAAAATGAGGGCAGTAGGTCTAATTAACATTAAAACAAAAGAATGAAAAAGTGGTCGCCATTTATGAAATTAGTCTACTATTCACTTCACAAATGGCTTCGCAACGCTGTTCTTGACCTCTTCTCACCCCAACTGAAGACCTTAGACAGCAATGACCAATTGTCTGGATATTTATCATTTTATTTATTTGTACTAACTCTGCACAGTCTTCAGATAAAGAAAAAAACAATTTGAAATTAGTTTTGTTGGAAAGCCGATAATATTTCTTTAATTGGTTTCTGGTTAACCCAATTTATTGCTACGACTTACTAGTGCGAAGATTGTTTACATTACTTTTCGTTTCTGAGGAAACCAAAAATAAGTATTATACAAAAATTAGGTTTATCAACGGAGTTGATAATGTAAATTGACCACCGTACAGAGCGAATCGCTCTGACGAAGGGCTAACGCTCGAAACGTCAGCTTTTAGAATCTCTGTACGGTGGTCAATTTACATTATCAACTCCGTTGATAAACCTAATTTTTGTATACTACTTCCCCACCGACGCAGCACCACAGTTTCTTTAGAAACTACCCCTTCATTCAAAAATAAGTATTGTTTCGTTTTCGGAGTGAGCAGCTCTTGGAATTATGAGAAAGATGCCGCATTCGAGCTCGATCTCTTAGACTCCTTCTTCCATTGTAGGAGTTACAAGGTGTACCTATTGGATTCCTAGGCATTTGCCTTTTTTCGATTTTTATTTTCGACAATACTCCTGGGAAAATGCAGTTTCAACGCCTTCAATACTACCCAACCCAGTGCCCTCTGTTTCTGTGTAACTTGTACCAAAGGCAACCCAGATTACGCTGACGGAGCGTCTAGTTTATTACATTAAACTAATAAATTACATTTTCATTCCTCCAGCCGTCCCTAAAGGAGAGTCTTCGGAGTTCATCTGTTCTTCAGTCATTTGATGTCTTTATTGCATGCACCGAGAGCTTTTGCAATTCTCGGTCGTTGCCTTAGACTTGCGAAGCATTCTCTCGGACCTTGGAAAATAAGTCCTCTGGCACTCAGGACAGCACCTGCAGCAAACAATGTCATTAAGAGCAATGTAAGACAAATCTTCAAAAACGAACTAACATCCTCTTGCGAGGGTAACCCGTCTAGTTCTTCGCCCACAAGTTAGGTTTACCAGGTTTACTAGTTTCAGCACATGGACTCAATAGGCCATTTCCGAGTTCATGTCTACCTCTTCTTCAAAGCGAGTCTAAGTGCTATGTTTTTGTTGTGAAAATTAGTTTTCATTCATATGTAAAGTAGAACTAATTACTATCAAAAAAACTTCGCACTTAGACTCGTTTTGAAGAGGAGGCAGACATGAACTCGGAAATGGCCTATTTGCCTACTGTCTGTTTTGCTGTTTTGTGTTCTCATCAATCAGTAGTCCATTAAGAAGATCACGCCAAGCAACCAACTTTGCTGAAGGAAAGGCCAGACCACAACACCGGGAAATCTGTGCCCTACTCTGTTCGAAGAGTGTGTGGGATCTTAAGGTGGCTGGAACCAGTTTCACCAATTTAAAAGGCCTTCTTATTAAAGGAGTTATAACTACTATACTGTATGACCTAACAGCATATGTTATGATATCATTATCATATGAACAACAATCATTGCTTGACAAAATGCGCCCGCTATTGTGACGCAATAGGTTGGCATGGCAACATGAAAGCAAAAACACGCTATATCTCGTCTTTACTTCCTTATATTTCAAAAATGAAGTCGCTGACCCCCATTTTTTTATTGTAGAAAGTAATTAGCTATGTGAGACAGAACTATCAGTAAAGTTTCAAAAAATACATGGTAGCCAATTCAGAAGATGCTCAAGTAACTTGGACGATTTTTTCAACTTTCAATTAATTCTATTGCGCAGTTCAAATGAGAGCGACTTCATACATGTAATCTAAAAATCATGGCCCGGGTGCCAGTTAAAATTATTGTTTTTTTTTTTTTTTTTGTAAACTTATCACTTTTTGTGGCAGTAAATTCCGCAAAATCCGCTCACAATTTCTTCTTTTATTAGTTTCTTCTCTCCTTCTGCCTTCCATCCGATTTTCATGTTGTTTCCGTCCAGAATTGATCCACGGGGGAAGGTATTCCTTCCCCCCGCCACAGCCTTCTCGCAGCTTCGCTGCTCGAGATCTCTCGCTTTTTGCAGATCTCTCGCGTTCCACCAGCCTCGTTCCAAGTCGTCCTCGCGTGAATTAAACGTGACGTCACAGGTCGAGTGGATCGGGAAGACTCCCCGAGGACGCCTTAAGCTCTCGCGCTTCTTGCGATTAAGCGCTTAAAGGCATCGGAACGAAGCTGGCGTTCCGCAACGTCAGAACCACCATCAACGCAGGCTACCTCTTGCTCTGAAAGCCGCGCACCAACCAACTGAGCTACGCCAGCTCCTAAAGGGGGTTTTATATCCCGGACACTCCCTACTATTCCCTCTCTGTCCGTTATTTCCTCTCGTTCAAAACAGATCGTCGTCTTTACACTTTTACGAGAGGGTGTAGTAAATTTTGACTGACAGGCGGCTTTTCTTAACCTTTTATCAGCCAATCAGGAAAGATAGTTTCCCCGTCCGCTGGCGCACGGGGGTATCGAAAATGTCAGTGTTGTGAGATTGATTGCATGCGGTTTCTCGCTCTTCCTCCTCGCCCGTGTCCCTTTGCTTTCTCTTTTTCCTTCAGTCCTGGTATTCGCGAGGCGAAACATTCAAACGATCACTTGAGTCAACCCCCGGTGGAAAGAATACAGGCGCCCCGAGATGATAAGTAGGGAGGGAGGAGATGATCAGTAGGTCGAGGGAGGTCATTGGTTACCCCCAATTTTCTTTTTGGATACCAAGAGCACTTGCTAAGTTCTGGTTTTTCCACATAGTTTTAAACCACTCAATAGGAAACCGGCGGGAGTATTTCTAGATGCGCAGAACGTATGTGCAATAACAAAAGTAGGCACCGTCCTTAACGTGACTCCGGAGAGCTTATCAAAGAAACAGGGGCGTGGGTAAATTCGTCATCAGTGTCCGTGCTTTTGGAGTCTCGAGGCCTTTTCGAAGATGTTATTGTAAGCCCGGATACTAAATATTCACAAATATATTTATTTGAGAATTGCATAGAATCAAAATATTATACGCTTAAGCAGATGGGCCATATGTTCAAAAATAATAGGTCATAATAGGAAAAATGGATTTACTCTTTTCCAATGCAATTTACGCAATCTGCGGTGGCTTCAAAGAGTTGACGCGATTCGGGCAGAGCCTCCTTTTTTCCTCCTCAGTAAAGAAAAAGACAAAAGGAGGCTCTGCTCGAAGGATGTCCAAAATCTTGAATTTCCAAAATCTTGAATTCAGGATTTTGGAGGTTGTTCAAACAAAAAAGGCAAACAAAAAAATAAGGGAAAAAAAATCCCGTTACGCGGTTTTTCATTAGGCCGTTACTCCGTTACCCGTTACGCTGTTATGAGTTTTACTAACACCATCTTTAATGTTTTGTTCGACGTTGTCATGCCACTGATAACTAAAGCGACTCGTATTACTGATCACACTAAAATTCTGATTGATCACTGATATTTCCACTAAGATGTGACATCATTAAAATAACTAAATCCGGTTAAATCCTGTGTTTTGTTCAATCAAAAATAACATCTCAACGACGTTTTAATTCAGACCTTTTCCTCAGGGACTTGGAGACTACGGACTTGTCTTCAATTCTATCGTTGATAATGATGTAAATATGAGTATGAACAGATTAGTTGCATTACTTGTTAGTGTCACTGATAAACATGCACCTATTCGCAAAGTAACAGGCAAAAAGAAGAAATTATTAACCATGGATAACTACCGCGATTTTGCGGGCTTCCATTAAACGAAGACAAAACTGTATTCCAAACACACTACCTAACTAAATGATATTGCCAAAGTCAAATACTATAAATGCTATAATAACAAATTAAATAAGATTTAAAAAGCAGCGAAACGCAACTACTTCAAAGCTCAATTTGAATTGAATAAACGCCAATTAATTGGAGCTTTGACAAACAAAACAAATATCTATAAGAATAAACCATATACTGATCAACTGAATATCTGTAATTTACTTAATACATACTTTATCAATGTTGAATGTGATTTGGCATCAGAATTACCTATACACAATACTAAGCTTCATGTTTGTGGAATCCTAGTGCATGAAGTCCACGACACCATTATGAGATTAAATATAAACAAAGCTACAGCTGGTATACCCAGAAGATGCATTAAATTAGCAAGTAGTTGTATTTCTGAGCCACAATCCAAACTTTTCAACCAATCATCACTCCAAGGCATAGTACCTGACATTTTAAAATTTAACAAGTTATGTCTGTAGACGAAGGTGGTGCTACTACCGACCCAGCGAATTATCCTCCTTTTCAAATATTTGAAAAATTAGTTTACAAACAGCTTTTTGGTTATATAAAAAAAACAAGCTTTTTTATTTCCCTGTCAATTTGGTCTTCGATAGGACCTCTCAACTGCTCAAGCTATCTTAGAAATTTCCGACAATCTTAAGAAAGCTATTGACCAAAAGTCTCTACATGCACCTGTGGAGTATTTTTAGACTTCTGAAAAGTGTTTGATACAGTCAATCACCAGATTTTATTAAATAAATTAGAGGCCTATGGAATAAGAGGGATTCCCTACCTGACAGACAGCAATGTGTTGCCGTTAGGTAATACGGAATTTACAAAACGAACAATGATTGGTGGAATCACAAGGCAGTTCACTTGGTCCATTA
>NC_090883.1:3180588-3203088 GCF_036669925.1 Montipora capricornis
GTTTTACCTTGACGTTTACTGTCAGGAGGAATTGTATTTTTGGAAAACAAATCTTAGCAATATTAACAACAGACATTGTTTCGCATATACATGCCCTAGTTCATTTGTTTATTCTGATGCCAGTGCTACGGGTTGTGGTTCTGTTATTGGCTTCAAAACGAGTACGTGTGCCATAGAATGTGGACGGATTCTGAGAGTCTACAGAGCTCCATGTGGAGGGGGTTATGTGCGATAGAATTTTCTTTGCGTTCGTTTGCCCCAGTCCTTTAAGGATCACATGTCAAGTGGTTTACCGACAGTCAAGCTGCTGCCAGAATCGTTGAAGTAGGTAGCATGAAGTTGGACTTGCACAAAATGGCCAGAAGAATTTTAGATATTTGTGTTCAGTCAGGAATTTACCTAGCCTTACAGTGGATTCCCCGCACTTTAAATCAACAGGCTGATTACATTAGTCGTTTGATAGACATCGATGATTGGCAGACTACCAGTGATTTGTTTTCGTCCCTAAATGAGCGCTGGGGGCCGCATTCTGTAGATCGTTCCGCTAATTATTATAATCATAAGCTACCCCGATTCTTTTCTAGGTTTTGGAATCCCAACACGGCGGGCATCGACTTCTTTATTCAACCACTTCGAGGAGAGAACAGTTGGGTGGTCCCGCCCGTTTCTACCGTTTCTAGAGTTCTTCATTATATGAAGTCTCAAAACGCTGTGGGTACCGTTGTTCTACCCTTTTGGCCTTCGGCTCATTATTGGCCTCTACTGACAAGTAAATATCTCAAGTATATATCAGCTTATAGCATGCATATCGGAAACCTTAACGCATGGTAGGATTCTCAATTCCCTTTTAGGATCGGAGGACTTTAAGGGGCATGTCATTGCTCTAAGGATGGAATTTCTTTACTAGACTTATTGCTTGTGACGTCTGGCGGTGGCGGCACCTTTCCAGCTTATCTGCTATGATTAGTTTCCAGCGTTTGCTTGGGCTTTTGGCTGTTTCTGGTGGCTTCACCATTGACGTTCCATTTTCTTGGCACTAGCCATGCTAGATCTAGGGTGGCTGCACCCGTTTGGAATGTGAGAATAATCAGTTCTGACTTTGTAGGCACTGGCCTTATTGTGGGATGGCACTGATTATTGGTACAGCTGTTTGTATGGGTGACCTGGCACCCACCAGGTATAATTAGTTTTTCTAGAATTATGAATTGTATGGGTTTAAAACCGCTTTACTTCGAAGTGTTCTTATTTGTAATTTCTGATACTTAGTTCAAGCGGAGCTTGGAAACCTTTCCTGTTTTCGTCTTCACCAAATTTTCGCCAAATCGTGAGCGTGATGTTACAGTCCCGGGCGAACTGTACAACTAAAGCCTACCTTATGGGTCATCAAAAGGTTTTTAGAGTGGTGTAGGAGTAGGGAATTAAGTGTTCAATTGCCTTTTCCCGTAACCACAGTATCTCTTTATTTATTTGAAAACCATCAATCTTGTGCCTCAAGCGCGTCTTTAGTCCAAGCTCATGCTGAATTTAAATGGTTTCACTCGTTTGTGCCTAGCCTCGACCGTAATCCTCTGGATAGTGAATTTTGTAAGAATTTAATTGAGTCGGCAAAACGCATCAAGTCTAAACCAATTGCCAAGAAGAAACCTTTTTCCTCCCAGATTATTAAGGATATTCTAGACGCTTATAATATGGAAGATGCTAATTTGAAAGATGTTAGGATAGCTGCCTTATGCTCATTTGCTTTTGCCGGATTTTTTCGGTATAATGAGTTGTGTAATATTGCACCCAACCATATCGAATTTCACAGTCAATACATAAAGATTTTTGTGCCTCGTAGTAAGACTGTTTATAGGGAGGGTAACTATGTCTATATAAGTGCATCGGGAACTACATACTGCCCTGTTAGTGTTTTATGAAGGTATATGAATCTAGCTGGTATTCACGTTAAAAGTAATCTGACTTTGTTTGAGCCTCTGGTTTTTCATAGGAGTAATTCTAGTTATACTCTAAGGGATGGAAAAATCTCCTACACTACATGTAGAGAAATCCTGAGGGATTACTTAACACAACTTGGTTTCAACCCGGACGACTACGGGCTTCATACCTTAAGATCGGGTGGGATAACATCCGTTGTTCGCCACAGTGGTAATTCAGTTTCGGAGAGACTGTTGAAGTTGCATGGCAGATGGAAGACGGACGCTGCCAAAGATTTGTACGTGAGGAAAGTCTTGATAACAGGCTACAAGTAACAAAGTTTCTAGGGCTTTAATTTAGGTAGCTGTAATTCTTATATCTGTATTGTTTATCGCTTCCTAGTATCCTGTATCTGCTTATTACTTTAAAAAAAAAAAAAAAAAGAAAAGAAAAAGAACATGTATTATACGAAATTGTAAAGACCTAGCAGACTACAAATACCAAAAAAAAAAAAAAAAAGGATGAAAGAGAGAGAGAGAGAGATTGATACGTTATTGTTAACGCTCGCTTTTTACTTATTGTAAAGAATATATGTTAAGGAAAAGGAGAAGTAGAGTGTATGTAAACTATTAAACTGCATTCGGATCCGCTTGCGAATCCTTCCATATTCCTTGTTTGTTTGATTATTTACGGGAATTGAAGGGTAAAATAATTTACGTTCGGTTGAGCGAAGCGAATTAGAACGTAAACGGATTTTTCGCGCGTTGCTAAGGAAGTGAAATGTTACTTCCGGTAACTGACGTTATCATATCATGAGCTGACAAGAAAACCCACTCACAAGCAAAAGTCACCCCACAAACTGTTGTTTCCATCGAAGGTTTATCCTTGCCCATCCTCGCGCTCGTTCTCAGATCAACTGCGCATGCGTAAACTAACTGACTTCCGGTTTGAGCAAAAACTAATATTTTTAACAGTTCTCTCACCGTTTCCTTATCAACTACACGCCCGTAGTTAACTAACTAGCGGACTAGGGGCAACCCTAAAACCAGGAATCTGGAATCCGGAATCACAGGTCATTGTTTTACCAATACACAGAGTAAAAACTATCCTAAACATTCATAAAAGCTAACCTTAGGCCTAATTAGGCCTGAACAAACGTTTTTAGTCCTAAGGGTAGCTTTTATGAATGTTTAGGATAGTTTTTACTCTCTGTATTGGTAAAAAAATGACCTGTGATTCCGGATTCCGGATTCCAGGTTTTAGGGTTGCCCTCATAGGGGGCATCATAGCCGAGTCCAGTAGAAAAGTATTGTTCAATCAGTATGTCTCGCTCAACCGGCTGATTATCGCGGTTCAAGGCCGGTAAATAAGGCGCAAGAACCCCGGCACTTACCGTTAGAATTGCAATAAAAACCAAGAAGGAAAGCCTTGCTGCCGCCATTTTGATTTCATTTGATCACGAAGTCGAGAAAAATGTTGGTCACAAACCGAGGAAAAAGTCGGGAAAAAAGTCAGGAAAAAAGTCGAGAATAAAGGTCGAGAAAATTTTCAGGAAAAAAGTCGAGAAAAAAGTCGGGATTTTGGATAAAGGGTGAGAAAAAAGTCGAGAAACCAAAAGACGAGAGTAAAATGTCTGTGGCATTTACTGGGCTCCGTAGGTTTCCAACTGGGATCACATGTACAATCAACAAGACCGCCAATACATCCTTCGTTTGATTGCTTCTCTTTGTTCAACGCTGATTTCGTCGACCCCGTTGAATGTCTCAGCAACTTCTGATATCGCGCTATGCAGGTGTTCCCTTCATCCTCGAGCTTGTCCCTTTCCATTCCCCTTAATTATTTGTATCTAGTCTTCTAGCGCTGTAGGACTATTTGGGGACACTATAAACGGAAATTACAAATTAACGAAATTCAAATCAAATGTTGGTTTTTGAGGGGAGGGGAAAATTGGAGTACCCGGGGACTGAGTAGAGAACCAACAAACTCAACCTACACATGGCGCCGAGTCTGGGATCGAACCCAGGCCATATTGGTGGGAGGCAAGTGCTCTCACCACTACGCCAGCCGTGCACCTCAAATCTTTGGTTGCCTGGCGTTTGAAGCAGGGACAAGCTGGAATTTTTTTTTTTTAATTTCGAGTACTGTAATTTAACCCAGTTTGAGAATGGCATCTTTGAGTATCGCCAGGGAAACGAAAAATAGAATGGATATTCCAGAAAAAAGGAGCACCGGAAGCAGAAATGCAACTTCCGATTTAACCCGACTTAACGTACGTGCGGTGCATACCGCATTCCATAACATTCAATAGTTGGGCCGGGACAATGTTAAAATAGATCTTACATCATTAACAGAGGAGAACAAGAGTGCACTGTGACAAAATGTATTTTCAAATTACTAAGTAAAAGATACGTTCTCAAGAAAATTAAAGGGAAAAAAGGAGTGCCAGATCCTATCTCAGAAAATATTGCGTTTTATTCGTTGATCTCTGTAATGTTTGTATAACGTGCAATATTCAATAACGATCGATATTTGTTACGACATGATGTCTGGTTGTCTTCGCTTGAATGCTTGGGCTGCCCCAGGCCATCACGTGATTCAACATGGAGATGTTTGACGCAGAGGCTAAAGTGCGAACCACCCTCGCGTTTTATACGCGCAGCGTCTTCTTTGGTTGAAATCGTCTGAAATTGGTGGATTTGGCTGCAGTTTGTCATGTTTCCGGATCTCTTATGGGACTTTTGACCTGCAAGTAAGTTGTGAAACGAACTGAGAGGCCTTCCAATCGTCTCATGTCTTGCTTTTAGGGTGAAAAGAATTTACTTCCTCAAAGTTAAGTGATTTACCGAGATCACGAAGGAATCGCGAAGTAGTTTTTGCGCTTACTTACTTCGGCGTTGATAAAGTCATATATTGTTTTAAGTATTCGCTAATGACCCCATGATGAAAAAATATTTTGTTTGACATCCAAATTACCTAGCAAACATCCTTGTTGCAGCAGATTTGGTTGCCTGATCCTTTGTGTGGGAAGCTGATGTCAATAGAAAAGTAAGACTTACATCAGCAGAAAGGTTTCCGTGCCTTGGGATGCAAAACATTGTTAGCTGAACTCCCAACGGCATAGTGACTAGCACTATAAGAGTTTTGTATAAGCCTTTCTTCGCTAAGCTTATTTAGCATTTCAATACATGTATACTTAATTGTACGTATACTATTTCTCATGGAGACGAACATGTGGTGTCCTTCGTTGTTAGTTACTCCAGGAAATTCACTAGACTCTCTTTGATCAAAAGCAGGTTGCCTTTTCGTGGAATCAACCGTGCTAAACTACAGAATACAGGGCTATACCAAAGCCATTCACTAAAGAGGCGGTTTGATTGGCTCATTTGCTTCGCTCGCAGTCGCAGCAAAGCCAAAATGAGCCACTATGTATGCAGACCAAGAATGCATGAAATTCGTTTCAAAACACACATTTTAGCATCTTCTTTATCCACTGCCAGAAAAAAAATAGCCATACCACTTTCTAAATATTCTCTGTGTCACTAAACTTCACTAAAACGCCTTGACATTGTTGTCATTAATACTCCACTAAAGAACTTTTATCCTCAACCGGCATAAAGAGTCAAACCAAGCATTAAAGAATTAACATAAAGTTGCCCAAAACTTCACTAACACTAAAAACATTTTTGCTTTTGCGCTTTTTATTTGCTGTTCAGCTAAATTAGCATAACAAGACACTGATAACTCTGTTTAAAAAAAACGGTCATGTTATATCTTGTTTGTTCTTTTATCCATTGCTCAGACAAGCAAGTCAGTAAATTTATTGAGCATCTGTTGTGGCTTTGAGCTTATTAAAAGCCTGAATCATTATTTTAATCAGAGAGGAGAATAAAATTAAAATAAATAAATAAATAAATAAAATTTTGTGGGTTGATATTTTGATGTGCCACTATGTACTCAACACTGGGTGCTGTTTATGCCCCCCTCCCCCAGATATTGCACATGTGTTTTATTGAATGTGCATAAACCCTAATGTTTTCCTTAGGGAGGGCACAGTGGTGAGAGCACTCACCCCCCACCAATGTGGCCCTGGTTCGATTCTGAGACATGGTGTCATATGTGGGTAGAGTTTGTTAGTTCTGTACTCTGCACCGAGAGGTTTTCTCCAGGTACTCCAGTTTCCCCTCTCCCCAAAAACCAACATTTGACTTGATTTGTGAAATTTGTTAATTTCAGTTTACAGTGTCTCCAATTAGTGCTCCAGTGCTAGAACGACTAGACACTTAAATAAAAGTTAACCAAAAAAAAAAAAGAAGAAGAAAAGGTAGAAATGTCATTTCAGTTGGTTTTAATATCTTTCTGCCTTAATGTTCTGAATTCAAAAAATCTAAATCTTTATTTGGCTCATTGTAAAATGTAACTTATCGCATTACATCATAGTTTGATTTTTTAATACAACAATAACATAATAATTCAATTAATAGTAAAATGCGAGCTGGGAAGCCAAGTTAACTTACTGGCTTTCTTGTTGGCTCCCCATAACACATTTAAAGTTTAATTAGATAACAGGTGAATAAAGTTAAAAAAGAAAAGAATAAAGAGAAAAAAAATGGAAGAAACCTTATATACTCAGTTGTGTTTACAGTCAAGGGGAATTGAAAACGGTTCGAGTTATCGAGCGTATAGAGTTAAGCAGGAACCTTTATGAAAATACATGATGCACCCTAAAACAACAAAACCTGAAATGGACTGAGACGTTTTGTGTAATGCAAGAAAAGACTGAGATGACAGAGCTGCTTCAAAATAATTTAGATGTTTTGGACTGCAGTACACTGTTTGTTTTGATTTGTCACATACCAGTTGACAGATGTGGTTAGAGTTATCGAGGGTAAAAATAGAGAGAGAAGGACCTGAAGGGTTCAAGTTATTGGGAGTGGAAGTTGTACTTTTAAATTAGATGCAAACCCATTTATAATACCGTATTTACCTGTGTATAAGTCGACCTTTTATGGCCTGAAAAGAAGCTCCAAAAATCGCCCTCAACTTATGCACGGGTCAAAGATTTTGAGCCAAGTTCCAGCTAAGTAATTTATTCAAAATTAACATAATAATGATTGTTGTCTTGGACATAACGAACGCGGTGGACAAAAGCCGACAAAAGACTTCAAAATGAATGTAAGCAATTCCAGTTGAAATGAAAAAGGATTTGTCCAAATCTAAATGTTGAAGATATTCACAACCACAAATATGAAATAGACACTGGAAATTTTCGTTTTCCAAAGGCCGAAAGCTCTAAAAGGCATTTCGGTTTCTTCAAATGAACGCGATCGTTCAACGGCTTAGTAACCTGGCGCAATACCTCGTGTTTGCGTGCAAGCTATTGTCACTCGTGTTGCGTGAAAGTGCTGGTTGGTAATGATTGTTTTTTTATTCTTTATACACACCCCGCTGATTTAAATACATTTGCAAACTTCGTATTGTTTGGTTTATGACTTTTGTTTTGTTTGTCATGTGAGAAATTATAAGTCAAGGACCAATTAAACCTTGCACATTTTCGCATCGTTCCCAAGTTATTTTCAAAGATTGACTCCTGCTTCTGTGATGTTGTGCCCTAAAGCCCTTTATCGTTGAACAACGAAACAGGTTAGTTTGAGGTTTTCATGTTCGATTTTCTGAGAACTTTTTCGAAATTCAAAGACAAAATGCCCGCAAATACAACAACTGCTGAACCACCAAACTATTTATAAGCGCTTGAGGCCCTGATTTTTTGTGTATCCACATTTTGAGAAATCGAAGAATACAAGATTATTGTCCCAGTAACATTTAACAAAGAAATTAAGAAATTGCTTTTTTTGCCATCAAAAATGGGGGGTCGACTTATACACGGGGTCGACTTATACACTGGTAAATACGGTAAATAACCATCAGAAAGTGGCCCCTTGCTCTTGTCCTCAACTTCAACGTCACTCGTGTCTCAGAATACAGACAATAATATTTATGTCATCAAAGCTTTCCCTTCGCAAAGTGAGCAGTTGCAGATTTTATTCTGTGTTATGCCAGACAGTAGGGAGCTTAAGAAACGGGAATGGCGACAACAACGCCTCAAAGCAATGATATGATTGGTTAAAAGAGCATAAATAATCAGTATCTGAATATATTAATTATACCATACATACATTTTCATTTCTGTCTAATTATTGTAAGGTGCCTATTTTACGGTGGTGAGCTTACTTGCAGCAACTTTCCCAAGGACATGTTTAGATCACCCAATTAGGAGCCGAAGGTGTTTTTTTCCCATGGCATCTGATTGGATATTTTATGCACATGAGAGAATGAATTAGCTTTAAATCTCTAAGGGCCGATTTACACAGTGCGATTTTTGGTGCATGTGGCAAGCTTACAACAGGCCTACAATTGCTGCAGCGTTTCTAAACTTGTTTTAAAATGCTACAATTTTTTTTTATGTACATGACAATCACAAATGAGTTTTAGGCCTGCCATAATCATACTGTATAAATCGGCCCTGAGGTACTCTTCCAGGGACTCATTTACTGACCGAGTATCGAGGAATCAATTATGACCTCATTTTAACCATTTTATGAAGTCATTGTGCAAGACTTCCCCACGTATAATGAGGCATTCAGTGTCTCTGCAAAGTCCAAAATACTTTTACATGTAAAATTGTGGGTAAAAGTAAAGATCAACTCACCTCCACCGACACTTGGTCAACTGTTGGCTGACAGATTATCGACAGATTACCGACAGGTTACCGACAAGTTACTGACAGTCGGCTAGAGGCCGACTAAAAACGACAAGCAACTCTCGTCTTACATACTTTCCATAATCCACTGTTTTGCTTCAAACTTCATTGATCAAACTGAAACAATGACTTAATCCTTTCATTGCTTCTAAAGTAGCATTTATAACTGCAATGATCTTCAATCTCAACAGAATTTAGGTTGGATGAACTAACAAATTCATTTATTATTGGTTATACTTGATTAGAAATTCACTCAGTTGAACACTTGACACTTGTGACGGTGACAAAAGAATTAGAAGAGGAAGTGACTAAACATGATTTTTATTTTAGTTTTATACGATGGAAAGGAAAGGGTCATTGAAAATGAAGGTTATGAAGATGAAGAGAAAATTCAAGCTGAAATCAGGAAGAAAAGAAACTGATAAGCCAGTTGAACCAAAGCCAGATCAATGCATAATAGAGGGGCCAGAGCCCTTACTGGTCACCATTCATGACAGCATGAAACGCAAGGATGATCCACAGTCTGATGAAACATTGCCTGCTGAGAATTCCCAAGCAGAGGAAGGTTTGTTGTATGACAAATGTTATTCTTTGAAAAATAGAGATACTATGAAACCCACCGATCTGTGGAATGGGCACAAATTAGTGAGTGATTGCCCTGCCCACTTCAGTTAAACATTTTCATGAAATTCCTTTCCCACTGTGTGCTTTCACTGTCAAGGTGTATCGGAACAACCACAACAATGGAAAGATACATTTTCAAAATCATGAGTCCCGAGGGAAAATGGATAAAATTGTTCTTGTCCAGCGAAGAGATTGCAAGGGCAACCATGGATTCGTTGTTGCTTCGAGTGTAAGTTTTGTTCCCTGGCCTTAAAAGTAGCGTTGAACACAACACCTCTCAAGAATTTGAACTATTCACAAGTGAAAGTGGGCAGGGCAGTGACTTAGTAATTCGGGCCCATTCCACAGATCAGTGGTTTTCGTAGTATATCCTGTGAAATGCTACTGAATGTGTCAAAGTAGCTACAATAAAGTTCAAAACTGACGCATTGCATTTGCATTTGTAACTGTTTTTTGTCATTATTCAGTGTTAAAGAAGGATTGAAATCTAAAGGGAAAATGACTTGTAGATGTTTTTCTTTTAGAGTTAACTCCATCTCCAAGTGAAAATGAGGAATGCAAGAAAAAAAGTGGTATGTATTTCAAACCATACAAGTGCTATCTATACAAAGAGATCTTATACTGTTCCAGATTTCCTGATTAAAATATTGAGTGTTTGGTGTATTCTTGTGTAAGAGTTATCTTTGACTTTATGTAGTGTTTGTGTTTTTGTGTTGCCCCTCTAACTGTTATGCAATTTTTTATTTCAAAGTTTAATTGGAAAGTTGGTTGATTAACCTCAGACACCGTCAGAACATTGTGACAGTAATTGTCACAAATACACAATCATGCAGTTGGTCAAACTACCCAGAAGATGGCTTAACGCCGAAAACGTTCGGTTTTCTAACCTTTTAAACACTTTTTAGCCCTGTAAATACTAGGCTTTGTTTTACAGAGTGAATATTATGGACAATAATTGTCCCATTGCGCATAATTCGAATCGCATAATGTGCCAGTCCCGTAAATAAACCGCAAATATATGAAGCGTTCTGAAACAAAGATTTCTGCCAGGAAAGACTGTAGATATAGATTTCTTCTTTACACTTTTACATTTGCAGATAAAGTTACCATCTTTGCTCCATTTGAAATAATAAAAATATTGTGAAATTTTTAGTGTAGATGTAAAAGGCCTTCCAGCATCACGATATATAATTATTCTGTGTACTTAACAAATCGAAAGTTGTTCAGCGTTGTCTGTACTCTTATCGACAACGATATTCGTCATCACAGTGGTCAAAATTTATTGTGGACTCACGAGGCGCAGACAACGCTGAACAACGTTCGATTTGTTTTTTACCACAATATTCAACGCCAAAGAAAGTTTTTATTTCAGAGCGAGACCAAAATCATGACCCAAAGAAAGAGCAAGGGTTGTCTATAACTTTCTCACAATATGATTGGTTTATTTTCCAAAATGAGCGTTCCTGATTGGCTATTACACTGCGGGACAAAATGACGCGAGCATGACGCGTACAGCGTTGTCTAGACTCTCATCGACAACGGAAAAGTAGCCAATCATATTGCGAGATTACAAGCAATTGTGGTAAAAAGTATTTTATGCTGAACGGGTTATTTCGAACCCCTGCTTATTTGACTCATTTTCTCTTTCCCTTGCAACTTGCAACTGTACTTGAAACAACAGACTTGTTCACCTGTACAGGAACATTTGACTTGTTACAATGTACCTTAGGCATTTTTTCATGCTTAACTTAAACAGCTGACATTGGAGCATTGGATTGCGATGAGAAGCTGATAGAGGATTTACCTCCTGAAGCCAAAAAGGTTTTAATGGAGTTATTGCAACGACTTTCACATGGAAAAGACTACAGAGGACTGGCAAGCAAACTGGGCTTTGACATGCAGTACATTTATTACCTACAAAGCTTGAACGAACCAGTTACCGTGTTATTAAATGCTATCAAACACAAGAAGATTTCTGAGGTGATTTCAATTTTGGATGACATAGGAAGAAAGGATGCTGCAGAAGACCTTCGTCATTTCGAAGGTGAGACCATTTTTTTTTGTATTTAGAACTGAAGCAAGCGTACTGAAGTGGTGATTCTTTGTAACTTACTGTTTTTTGTCATTATTCAGTGTTAAAGAAGGATTGAAATCTAAAGGGAAAATGACTTGTAGATGTTTTTCTTTCAGAGTTAACTCCATCTCGAAGTGAAAATGAGGAACGCAAGAAAAAAAGTGGTATGTATTTCAAACCATACAAGTGCTATCTATACATAGAGATCTTATACTGTTCCAGATTTGCTTAGTAAAATATTGAGTGTTTGGTATATTCTTTGTTTTGTAGGAATTATCTTTGACTTTTTGTAGTGTTTGTATTTTTGTGTTGCCCTTCTAACTGTTATGCACCCCAAGGGGTTGAGGGTGAGAGTTGGTAGGCAAGTGGCAATAGGCTGGCTGATAGCTAAAATCACTCCCCTCTTTGTTGTCTTGGGCATTTACAGAGACTAATTCTCTTATGGTTTGCAGAAATTAAATTCCTACCTTTTCACTTCCTAATTTTGAAACATAGCTATTTACATGTACTGCAAAATCTTCTGAGAACTCTGCAGAGGGTGCAAAGTTATTGGTTTGCTCATTAAATATTTACATATATAGCATTTTCATTGCATTCATGCTTTCTGATTGGGAGGAATTTTGATGGGATAGTGCACATTTATATTTCTAGCCTTCTCACAAATTTTTGTTTTTGTTTGCTTTCCTTTAGATGAGACTAAAACACGTGAGTATTTTGTTGTGATTTTTATCTTGATTTTGATTGAGATTGTGATTTTTCTATTTTTTGGTGAAGAGAAAGGGATTCCATGATGAGGATAATGTGGATTAGCGTTCTCACAATGTGAAGGAGAATACAATCAAAACATATAGCACAATTTTTAGCAAAAAGATTAATAACATCAACAGCTCTGTTGGTATCTGTTGCGTCTAAGACCTTAGTGGTTGATTAGGTGTATGCAGAACCAACTCTGGAAAAGAAACAGGAGTTGCAACAAAAGCCGCGTTCTGTGACCATTCGGAGAGCCCTCTTTTATTTGGTGAAGGGAAAGGGAGGCTATGATGATGACAATTTGAATTAACTTTCTCATACTTCATTTTGAGCATTTGATTGGAACTGCAAAATTTCACATCTTCCCAGTGAAGAACAGTGCCATTACGACAACCAACAACCGCTTAAAACTGTTGAGCAACATAAAGGAAATACAGCAAAAGGAAGAAGAGACATAGATGGACAAAAAATGGACAAGATTGAAATGGGTTGCGTTTGGGTATAAATCTTGAAAAAAGTCGGTCCAACGCTTTTCACGTTTATGGCAAATCACCTGGATAAAGGTTGTGTTTGCTTAGAATCATCTTGTTCATGATGTAACAATAATTTTATCCACATTACCGTTTTCAAGTTTTCAACTCGTATTAACTAAAGATTTCCCAGAAACACCTAAAAACAGCGTGACATAGCCCCTTTAACAACATCTCTGTAGAGCCCAGGGTATCTGTTGTGTCTGAGATCTTAGTGGTTGATGGTTGATTCTGCGTTCACCCGCTGGTGTATGCAGAACTAACTCTGGAAAAGAAACAGGAGTGATGACATTGGCTGGTACAGTTGAGGGCTGTGCAGCCTGTGTGACCATTTAGGAGCTTTTTTCTCTTCCACAAACTGATGGTCTTCGATCTGAGCAGGGAGTGTAATGGACCATGTAAGCGACCTATACAAATGTAGGTAGGGACGACATTAAAGATGTCTGCATTCTTCCTGAGCCTGCACTTTGCTGTATGAATCGTTGTTTCCCAGGGGTATTATGTTCAGCTTGTAACATGTGAAATGGCACACATTAGAAGGACTCACAACTTGCAAAAGACCCAATGATAAGTACTTCGACAAAACTCCACGGCAATTTTAGTCCATTTTCTTTCATTAAACCATTCTTTTGAGAAATTTTCCAAATCTGAAATGGCATACTGTGACTGAACCAACATCATATGCAAAAAGCATCCTTGTTAATTTAAATTAAGTACTTCAACTCGGCATGCTCCCAATCTTACATTGCACAAAATTTTAGAATTTCTTGTGCTGTTTAATGGGTGGTTAATGCCAGTTGTGATTGGTGTGCAAAGCAACACTAGCTTGTTTGCTTAAAGATCCCAAAGGTATGATCCACAGCTGTAGTAAGTAATACATCCTTTTAAAGTGCCCCTGTGACCAAAAAATCAATTCATATTTTTCTTTGGATTTTAAAACTATGTTAACAAAACACTAAGTGACCCACGTTTTAAGTCTTGATTTCAAAAAGACACCTCTTTATTTTAACTGGAATTTTCCAATTTAATGGTCCGCCATTACTAACGTTATGTTCTTGAGAGAGCTGGATCGAGGAGAAAATGACATCAAAGGCTCACTAGTTTAAGAATGCAATACGTGTGTACGCTGCAAAATTAATATGCAGCACTGGGGTTTTGGGCTTTCAGGCTTTTAAACTCACGCTTTGCATATATAATAAGCTGCGTTCACACGCTGAATTTTTAAGCTAGTGAGCCTCTGACGTCACGTTTCCCTGGATCCAACCGTCTGAGTTCCAATCGGTCAGTTTTGAACGTGAGTAATGGCGGACCGTGAAATCCAAAACTTACACTCAAGGTAAGCGGCCTTTCGATAAAAATCAAAGCTCAAAATTTTGCCAGTCAGGTGTTGAGCAAACACACTGTCAAAATCTGAAGGAAAAAAGGAAGTGGTTTTTTTGATCACAGGGGCACTTTAAGAGATGGTTTTTAACCCCTGGGAATGAGACTTTACTTGTCAGCGGGGGAACCCCCAGGAGTCAATGGGTTAACTAGGGTCAGGGTTTGAGAACCTTTGCGGCACACACATTTATCCTAAATTGTTGAGAGTACACCCCCTCCCCCCCCCCCCCCGCCCCTCCAGGGTTAACCCCGGTGAACTATATAAGAGAGGTATTTTTCAGTGTTGTAGTGCGTCTTAGCATTATTTTGCACTATTACCTTCTGATTGCTAGTGTGGATGCTCTACCACCGTTTTAATGACCTTAATAGCCTCCACGAGTCTCTTGTGTATCTCAGTAGGAGAGCATCCACACTAGTAATCGGAAGGTCCTAGTTTCAACTCTTGCAAAGGAACACTCAGAATTTTAATGAGTATCCCCGAGTCAACATTAATATTGCAATAGAAATGTAACTACTCTGTTTTCCTTTTCTAGTTCGTGAGAGTTATGATGCTTTCCTTTGTTTTGCGAAAAATGCTACACCAGATAGCAAGTTTGTGAAAGATCTTATAGAAAGAATGGAAGCACCACCATACAATTTACATCTTTGCCGGGCTGACCGTGACTTCCTTGGAGGAGGTTCCTACCATGAAAACACTGCTGTGGTCATTGAAAAAATATGCAAAAAATTTGTGGTTATTTTGTCCCAGAATTTTGAAAAGAGTGAAGGAGCACTCTACGAGTCTCAAATTGCAATAACCCTTTCACCAGGTTGGTGAGAAAGTTTCAACTGATTTCAAATTTGTAGTGCAATTGTGGCATCATCAGAAATTTCAAATTACTGTAGATGAAGGCAAAATACAGCAAGGCATGGAAAGCTTTTTTTCAAGTCTTGAAGTAAATTCATTCATGACACAAGATAAAACCTTGGGTAAATGCTTGGGTTCAAAATCAACTTTTGGACGTCATTCTTTTTTGAAAACATATATACCACATACTTCCTAAGCCAAGTTACATGTACATGCAGGAACATGTCATTAACTAGTTCTTTAATAGCTAGTGTCTTTCATTTTGGTCGATGTTGAATAATAGCAGTGATAAGATTATCTAGCTTATGACAGGGTTGAGAAATAGAGGTTATATGAAAATTATGATTATAATTATAAAAGTTATTTTAACCACTGGCAAGTTACAGTTCACAAGGCAACCAGGTGTACAATCAGTCATAGTTTGTAGTTACTCCAGTTTGGAATTGAACATAACTTTTTAAAGGAGCACCAGAAAGCACCAGAATGGTTTTTCTTTGCAAAAAAGAAACAAGTGGCCTGATATTAGATACTTTCTTGAATTCCTTCAAGAGCTCATTAATATTCAATTGGGTATTTTGTCCAATCTTGATCAAAAACAGTTTTTTGCCTCTTCATATAATTTGACAGAACATGTTTCAAAACTTGGCTTGAAATCTTAAGCCTTCCTTTTTGACAGAGATGTCACATGCAATCATGATGCCAAAGTTTGACTTTTCTTAAGAATTATTGTTGAGTGCCATTACGTTGCCAGCCGTTAAGCCAGTTACACGTACTGCAAAATGTACTACTGCATGACAGTATACGCCATCAAGTCAAATCAACCACTTTTTATAAATTGGATACTGCTGAGTCAAATTGCACGTGGTATTTGAAAGTTGTAACAAAATAAAGAGGTATAATTTGGGTCATTATTTTCCTAAACATACACATGTCACAGTACCAGACGTTCATGACCTTGAAGCATTTAACTCTGGTTCAGAGCTGGGGTTTTTTGAGTTTAAAAATTTCCTTATTTGGATGTAAACATAGTTTACGTCATAGAAAGTGCGGTGTACGGGGTTTTATTCATGTGTTGTTTGTGTCAAAAACCCGAACGAGGGAGGAACGAGCGAGTGAGGGTTTTTGACACAAACAACGAGTGAATAAACCCCGTACAAAGCACTTTCTATGTCCTGAACTGTTTATTACACATAAGACGAGAATTTTCATTAAAATAGTTTTCTGAATGCAAATTAGAACCAAATGCAAATTTAATTTAATTCAATAACAAAGTAGAATTTGCACGAGATGCACAAGATGCACGAGTGATTGCCATGGAAACACCTTTATGCTATCGTTGATTGGTTATACTTCCACATGTAAAATAGCTGTACGCCATTCTGATTGGTGGTATAAGCCTTTTCCACATGTGAAAATAAAGCGTATAGATTTGTACAAATGAGCTTATGGAATAAAATTCTCATGTTATGTGTAATAAAATTATGTACTGTAGCTCGCATGTTTTCCTGTGCGTGCAGCTTCAGTTTTGTTCATATTTGGGCATAAAATCCCCAGCTTTGTTCCAAGAAAAAGAGTTGCAAGTTACATGCTTCAAGGTCATGTTGTTTCTGACAGAACTTAATAGTCCTTTCTTTTTCTTGTAGGAGCACAGCAGCAGCGCATCATCCCCATTCTTTTAGAAGATGCATACCGTAAAGACATACCAAAGCCAATGGCTCACCTTACATATCTGGATTATCCTCGAGCAGAGGGAGACATACCCAACTTCTGGAATAGATTAGCGCGGTCTTTAGGATGGATACCAAGTCAGAAGTCAAGTAAAACAAGTAACTGATCCCGAGGTCAGGCCAACCCCTTTCACTTTGCTTTCAGTTGTCTTCCAAATTACATGTACAA
Organism: Montipora capricornis; assembly: GCF_036669925.1. Classification (NCBI taxonomy): domain Eukaryota; kingdom Metazoa; phylum Cnidaria; class Anthozoa; order Scleractinia; family Acroporidae; genus Montipora; species Montipora capricornis. The sequence goes on from NC_090883.1 coordinate 3,197,361, forward strand.
AATTTTAGAATCATGCACAATCATAAAAAAATAAAATGTTACATGAGAAAATGATGAGAAAAGCCTGAATGGTTGCTTAGAACCAACTGGAAAGACGTGATTGTGAAATAATATTAATAAGTTATTTATTACATGGCCTTTTTTTGCACAGTTTTGGCCTGTTCTTCGTCCTTTGGATAATAAAACTCGCTCTTGCTGTGGCTCTCTTCTTCACTCATACTAAAGAAGTATCTGTATGCTAGTTTTTCTTTCAGTTGAAAATATAGTTATACTTTGTCCATATTTTTTGTTGTTTTCGCCCACGCACTCGTAGCTTTTAGTCTCAACTCAAAAGAGCCGTCGAACCGAGAAAAATTTTCATAATGCCTGGTCATCGCAAGAAAATCTTGCCCGCTCAGCAGCCAATCAGAGTGCATGTACTATTGTAGCCTTATAATAAAGGATGATAATTGCAAGTGAATAAAAGGGGTGGCCTTATCTGATATACATGTAAATAAGAAACTTATTGTAAAATTTATTATACATTAATCTGCTTTGATATGGTAAATGGACGTTTCTATGCATGCGTGACTCAGGCAATTTCTGCAACTTCTGTAAACACAATGGGCCTTCGTGAAAAATGGGAAGTACTGTATGTACTGTTCTGATTTTAGTGGGTGAACCTTACTTAGTCTACCTCTCTGTTTTGCTTATTCTACTACTGCACTTTGCCTCACTTCTTAAACATGAACCCCTTCTGCTTATACTCTGGTAACTACGTGATGTAGGCAGTCATACTCTACAAAAGATGATGAAATGGGAAAAATTCCTCGGGGATATAATATTGATCTCAGATAGCCGTGGACAACAGCTCTTTTTCAGCCTGCTTCACAGACCATTGATGTCAGTCTGTGATTAAATAATTTTGATCATGTGATAACATTTTTGTGGCTCTGTGGTTCAAAAAATACTGATCACATGATGCCATTTTCCATTTCTCTCCCCAAAGAGAAAATCGTGAAAAAATGTTGACAGCAAGGAAAACCCGCTGAAGCTATCACCTGGGAAAAGCCTTGTCTGAAGAAATAAGAAGTGGTGTATTATAGACACAGTAGTGCAAGCAGGTGGAGACTTTACTTCAGTTTGTCTCCAAAAAAAGGCTTAAATTGTACAATTGCGAATTGGCATATATGGCAGTAAAACTGTGGTCGCTTAGTGTTTAGTTAACATACCTAGATTTGAAATACAAAGAAAAATAAGAATAATTGATTTTTTGGTCACAGGGGCACTTTAAAAGCTGTCATGCCATTAAATTCAGAGAGTGGTTGAAATTAGTGTACACAACAAAGACACTGGTTGAGGATAAGCTGTTACGTTTATGTCATCTCTAGTAGCATGCAAGTACCTCAAAACACCAGCTCCTTGTTGGGGAACATTACACTCTTGGCATATTGTTCGAAAGCAGTAAATGCAAACTTTAGTGACAGTGTATGTGTTTTAGGTTTCTGGACCTTTCTGAAGACTGTTGTAGTGTTAATATTTTTATCTGAAAAGCCTTTGCGATTTTTAGAAATGTGTTCTGGGAAGATTGTGCTATCTTAGGGAACATGATGTAATGTAAGGTTTACCTTCTAGAACATTCCGAGATTGAGTTAATAAGCTCAGTAGCACGATCACTGCAGTAACAGTCCTTCCATTTTTCTTTTCTTTTTGTTAACATAGTGACCATTTGAGTGAAACTCAACTGGTAAAATTTCTAGCTGTGGTTTTCAGAGTCTCTCAAGATTTCAACACTCCTAAAAGCCAGTGGAGAGAATTTCACATTTCTATGATTTTTGATTGATCACTCAAATGTGCCTACATATGGTTATGATGACTGATTAGTCAAAATTTGGAAACAGTCAATAACCCCCCTTAAGTATAATGTGAAGTGCTACGTTTCTACCCCTTATGAACCATGTGAGCGTTAGCCCTACTAATGGAAATGGGCCCACACAAGGACAGAGAAAAACTCTGACCAGGGTGGGAATTGAACCCACGACCTTCGGGTTAGATCACCGCTGCTCTACCGACTGAGCTACATGGAGAGGGGGCAGGACGTGGGAACTGAAGATGTTAAAGTCACGGCAATGAACATGTACAAGTACATTAGGAAGGATTACGTTTTTGCAAACGTTGACCGTGACGCACTTATATTTCAACAGACTTAACTGATTAGAGTGTAATGTGAAGTGCCATGTGCTACACTTAAACATCGTCAGTTCCAACGGCCTGCTCCCGTCTGACCTTGTAGCTCAGTCGGTAGAGCGGCGGAGATCTAACCCGAAGATCGTGGGTTCAATTCCCACCCTGGTCAGAGTTTTCCTCTGTCCTTGTGTGGGTCCATTTCCATTAGTAGGGCTAACGCTCACATGGTTCATATGGGGTAGAAACTTAGCACTTCACATTACACTCTAATCAGTTAAGTCTGTTGAAATATGAGTGCTTCACGGCCAACGTTTGCAAAAACGTAATCCTCCCCTTATTATAAACTTAACGTAATATTGTGTTTCTAATTGGTCAATGGCGAATGCATAAATAGGTCATAGTGTGCGGTGCGGAAGTTGCTATGGAAGCACAGCAATTGAGTTTGTTGATTATATTAAAAAATCTATATAAATTGTAAGAACTTGTTCATGCATTGCGTGATTTATGGCCGCTTGCAACGTTTTGAAAGTTCTCAAATTGCACTCGTCTACGGCTTGTGCAATTTGAGAACTTTTAAAACATGACTTGTGCCCATAAATCATGAAATGCACTCGAGTTCTTACGATTTCCTTTACATTTTTAATTCAATTCTAGGTAAAACATTTGAAACAATTGGCTTTGGGAAATGTTTTGTGCTTTAGTCCTTAAGTGAGTAGTCAAGTGGCAGTAGTAGGGAATGAAGGCTAGAGCACTTAATTGTGTCTAGTTATAACAAAGCAGGGATGTGGCCTGGGTTTGATTCCCAGACTCGGCTTCATATGTGGGTTGAGTTTGTTGGTTCTCTACTCTGCACTGAGAGGTTTTTCTCCGGGTGAAGTCTGGTTTTCTTGTGGTGTCCCCAATTAGTGCTCCAGTGCTGGTAGACTGGACACGTCAGTAAAATTCTTATTGATATTAAGCTTTGTCAAGATAACCAAAATGTGGAAAAAAATTGATTCACAGTGGTACTGCAGGTACATACAGTCATCTTATCGTGTTGTTTAATTTTCCCACAGGGTTTCCTGTTTCAAGTGAATGTGTTAAATCCAGTACATCAAGGGGCTCGTCAAGGTTCACTGATAGGATTCGTTTGAGAAAGAGCAAGAAAAAGACGAAATAAGTTGTGTTGATGTGATATATTGAAAGTCAAAGAGGCTCTAGAGGGTTAACCTGATATCAGAGGATTAGCTCTCGTCGGCTGAGGTCATTGGTTGGTTTGCTTTAGAGGTACACTCCCGTATGTGGTTAGAAGCGTAATGGAAATATCGTTAGAGATGCAAGGACGCGCTGCATAAAAAGAGGAAGTGAAAGGGCTTGTATCTATAGTTGCACTTGCCACAGTTCTGTTTGCTCTTAAATTGCTAAACAAAGACAAGCACATTAGTTAACAGAAATTAAGACCATTTTATTCTGTTCAGGTCTTCGTCACCTCATATTTTTTGTGCTTGCGTCTACGTCTGTGGGCTTGCAGTCTTCTCTGAACAGGCTCTTGAACATTAGACGCCGTTTCAAGGAGTTGCTTCAACCCCTGCTTTTGTGCCAGATGGTGGAAAGTGCCGGTTAGGGTTTTAGGTCATTGTTTTACCATAACTGAGACAACCCAACCCTTTACAAAAACGCTAACCTTAGGCTTAAACATTATCTAGAGCATAGTATTTAGGCCTAATGTAAGCATTAATAGAGCTTTGGGTTGTTTCAGCAACGGTGAAACAACAATCTGCTGCTGTAGTTTACACCGGGCTCCACTTTTGTGCCAAATTCATCCAACCATAGCTGTTAATTCAACATGGTGATCAACATTCGTAGCTAGGAAAACAGAAATAGAAGTTGTATTTTTTTGTTGTTGTGATAAAAGTGATCTCAAAAACAAGATAATGGTGTAACATTTTGTAAATATTTTTAGGGTGAACATATCGCCAACAAGGGCTCTTCTTATTGCACAAGTTTTAAAACGAGTTCTTATGCATTCCTGGTGTAAAATGATTGATATTTCATTCACACTTGTTTTAAGGTGTCATGCTTTTATAGCCAGTCCATGTTTCGTGCTTAAGATCTACGTAGCTACGAAAATCAATCGATACTTATAAGTTACTTTAAAAAACAATTTGATTTTTTGTTTTTGTTTAGACTTTTTTTGCAAAATTCAAATTGTTTTATAGAATTTTTTAGTTAGCCGCTGTCTTCTTGTTTGTGTTGTTTAGTCATGGTCAGGGCTTTCAATGAAATTTGGTTTGAGTAGACTAACAAATTGTTAAAAGGAATTTTTATCTTAGGCTTGAAAGAACCTGTCTTTGATTACTTCAATTTCGGGGGGAAAAGTAGCTGACTTCTCTGAGTGAAGCACGCGGCGCTTCGGTCAGCAGTCTGTACTTACTGAAACCACTGCATTGTACAAAGCTTGTACAGAACACTTTTTTTAGATCTAAGAGCAGTACATTATAGGGGATAGTTGTATGCTGTCATGATATGTAATGTTTTAGAAACACGAGAATACATTTATTCAACCATTTTTAACATACTTGAAGCATTGTTTTCTTTGTTTGATAACAAACGATAGGGTGATAAATATTTAGATGGTGATTTGTAGGCAGCTCAAACTCAGAACTTGAATGCTTCTTGGATAATCTATAAGATAACAAGAAAATAAGACATAAGATATAAGATGGCAAGAAAATCTGTTAATCTTGCCCAAAAGCAAATAAGTGTATGAAAATACAGTTACTTTCTCTGCATTTTGTGTTCTTTTATTCGTTGTAGGCGGCCAGGTTGGGTTTTGCTGTCCTGTTTTTACCATCGGTTCATTAAGTGAGGACAGCGAAGATAGTGTTGATTACAGAAAAGAGACACAAGAACACGTCAGCTTGTTTTATATCTTTTTTCTTTTTATGCTAAGGCTAGCGGATATCATAACTTTTAAAAACTTTTTGTTTGATTTCTTGCTGAACCTAATGAATTGATCTTTATGCCAACAATGCATGAAATTAAGAGTTTGAGCTAAGAGACCATACTTTGTTGAACACATAGTGTCCTATTCATTTTTTTTTTTTCGAAGATTTCTTGTGGCAAGAGAAGTCTAGATGTGCACCAGCCTTTAAATATTTAGTGTACCAACACGAAAACTTTTTTTAATGTTTTCTTGTACCTGGTTTCTGTTCATTTTTTTTGGTAACTTACACTTTCTTGACATTTGGTGTGCGCCTGCAGAAGTGTCTGTGGCCGTATTTCTTTTGTTTCAACTTAAATATACAAAATTTTTAATTGACCTGGTGGAAAGCATTGAATATGGTTTTAGCTAGAAAGCTGACCTTTCTTCAAGGCCACTCCAACAGTAATTACTGGCCAAGGTTGATGTGTGTGAATGTGCTCAGATTTCATCAACAGTTTTATTTTTTTTGGGTGTCAGGCCATAAAGTTAAGTCTAGACAACTTTGCAGAAGAAAGTAATGGACTAGAAAAGCTTAATGTGGTTCTTTTAAGCCAACTTTTAGCAGACATAAGTACTAGTAAATACTTTCCATTGCAG
>NC_090883.1:3210588-3223088 GCF_036669925.1 Montipora capricornis
GGCCAATCGCACCGATTATTTACCAACACTAATTGGTACACATAAAATCACTGCTGAATAGTGGTTAATGCTTTGGTGCGCAGTAAAAGACAATAGACACAACTTGGGCGTACATGAGGGGCAGGGAATGTACTGGCGAGGCGCGGATAATACCCACCGCCGGCATGAGCCACCGGATGTGGGCCTCGACAACTAGCCGAGGGGATGTTAAGGAAAATAACCTGCCCTGGTTTGGAGACATTGTGGGTAAGGTTGGTTATGCGGTGCATAAAGGGGCGTCAGGGCGGGTGAACCTTGCAAGCGATCTGTAAGGACCCGAAGAAGGACTGGAGGTCGTGCAGAACACGGGCCCTTTTTGAAGACCATCTGGAAAGGACAGTTTCGGTTCTCATTAACTGATGCACAGAGAGCCTAGCCTGCCTTTGGACAGAGTAAAGCGTAATTCCCGTAAACTCCAGAACTTGGGTGGGGCGGAAGGTTTTCTCGGGGCACGGGGAATATTCAACTAGGTGAAGTCAAGAGGCGTAAGAATCTAACGCATGGCAGTTGCACGGAGGGAGGAGGGGGGTGCTTAAACGATGAAGAAATCGTCCAGAATGTGCAGAGGCCCCCACCAAAAGCCGGCAACCGTCGAACCTCGCCAGCTACTCCTACTTTATCGCTGCCTACTTTTTCTAGAAGCTTGAATCACGCGGCTCTCGCCAATTCACCTCGATCCACTGAAATAGTTTATTTATATTCGATAAAAAAATTAGAATATCAAGAAATCGCCCACTGTATGTTCTACTCTTTTTCGGACGTTGGATATAATTAGTTGCACTCTCGTTTGCCACTCGCTAACGCGAAAACATTGTTTCCCAACCTGGCCATGCGTAGCTTCTTGTTAGCAAACATCTGTTACTGATGTTGATGCCCAGACGGCCGTAAACGCCACATCCGGGCTCCCAGATTTCAATTTTTTTCAAAGTTTTCAAAATTTATTGAAAGCCACTGAATGTGGATGATGGAACAGGAAGGGATCTTTAAATAATGCTTAACGAACCACTCAAGGCATACAAAAAGCTGATTAAAAATGAATGGGGCACTCCGTAGGCCAACAGGAAGGGCTTTGTCAAGGTAGTAGTGGTCTTTCCAGGCCTCAGGGGCGAATGGGGATTATTCTGAAGACAAATTCGATTTATTACAAAGAAATTTCCTCCGAAAAATGGTCCGAGGAAGACTCCAGAAACGCAATCCACAAAACGGCGACTTTAGACCAGTTATTAACAATGTGAGACTTTATGAAATCACGGGCGCTGCCCTTTTATCAAAGTTCATCCGCAAACAGTTCCTGAAATACACGGCACGCGTATGCCGCATGCAAAATGACTAGTGACGAAAGAAGCTTCTTTTTATACACCCTAGAGCTCCGTATTCGTTCAATATCTGCATGGCTGAGGTGCCAGGACTTGCTCGGCGGTAGAGAGCTTATGGCGGAAGACCAGTTGCAAAAAGAAATGATGAACAAAGGAAAGTTTTTAGGCGAACTCGACAAACGGATTGGTACCCGTGTGTCTAACACTTCAACGACAAGTGGTTAAACATTGGATGAATTACAACACCCTTCTCCTAATCCACAGTCAAATAGTCAATGTCAATATCAATGCTGCACTGATCACTGATTCCCCGGTTGAAGTAGTAGCACATTCCTCGTGAAGGGGAGAGGGGGGGGGGAGGGGCTAAGGGCCACTCCCACAGATTGTACAGGAAGATTTAGCTTGTCCGGTAAATTTCATAAGAAAAAGTTGAGGGTCTTGCTCTCCCCAGTTCATGGCGAGGTTTGTGGCTGTTTTCCTACGAAAGTCAATATCATAGGAAAAGCATGCGAAACCCGCGAGTTCAAGTTCCTTTGGGAAGATCGAATAATCGCTTGATAGGAGAAAATCTCTACCGCCCTTTGGGGAAAAGAAGTGAGAAGGACAATACAATACATAGAAAATGGCGACAGCCATTTGTCGATAGAATCGGGATGGGGTTTACTTTTTCCGGGAGGAAAGGGAAACACTAAGTTGTTTACCGACGAGGGAAATGGAAACCCCGGGAAGGTCGTTGTCTGAAAGGCACGAATTTTCTCGCAGCAATGTGTCAAACTCAACATACTCACCCTTTAATATTGCGTGTTTAACTTTGGTTGGAGCAGGTGCTGATAACGGAGACTCACGGTCCTTGAGAGATGGGAGAACGAATGTCATTGCTGGCCCTGGGTTGGTTGAGAAGGCTGGCGGTGAAGTCGTCGGTGAGTATCGGGGATGGCAGCTGAATAATTGGACCTCGATTATTCATTATTCTTTGTGTGTTTTGTTCGAGTTATTCATTGTTCTTTTTAAATTTTTGTAGGTTATTCATTATTCATTGTTGTTATTCATTATTCTACTGGCATCCACCTGTGTTATTCATTATTCTGGCGTTTTCATACCCAGTTATTCATTATTCATTTTTCTATTTATACTAGTTATTCATTATTCATTATTCAGCTTCCACCACCGAGTGAGTACCAAATGGCGTGGTGTGTGTCGAAGTCGCACAGATGGAGGTGGAGGCTCCTGCGGTTGGGGAAGGAACTGAGTTGGCTGTAGATTCTTCGGTTTTCTTCCACAATGGTGGAAATAAGAGTGCTAACGTGGTTGGGGACGTTTCTGTGTTTGAAACTCTTCTTGCTTGGGCACCATCTTGGATTGGATTTGACCTTTGTTGACCGCTGTTGCAAGCAGCGCATCGTAAGGGATGGCGACAGTTGCTGGTGGATCTATATGGGATGAAACATCCTCAGCAGAAGCACAGTGAAGTAGAGGGGCTCGCGGGAATGGGGGGGGGGGGTTTCTCTACCGGTTCGGATGGATGGGAATTCGCGCTTCGTGTCTGCGAGCTACAAGATGGTGCGGAAAATCTACGCTGCGAAGGAGTGCAATTAATTGTCTAAAGGGGTTCCAGTAATTGGTAAATTGTTTGAGATAGCAGGAGGAGTAAAACCTCGTTTGTAAGGCAAGCAAATTCCCTAGCAAAGATTAAATTGCTGAACAGAAAAAAAAACAGAACGAGTTGAACTTTGGAAATGTCAAACCGAGAAGGCTAATATGGCGGGATGAATGAAATAGCCAAATAAGGTAGTCACATGATGGGAAGTCTTGCTCTCTTCCCAGGCTCTGCCCAGTATTTGCTTACCAGCATTAACTTCTATTTTGTTGTAAAATATCATTTAGTGCTTGATTTTAAATGGTTAGCTTTCTCTTGAGGTTTGGTAACCGACATTTTCTCCTGTTTAAACTTTTTTCTTAGCAGCAGCATTCGAAAGAAAAAATATATTGACGTATTAAAGTTCTGGCTGTTAGCGATGCGGTAGTCTAGTGGTTAAGTGAAAGGGTTATTAATCGAACATTCCCAGGTTCGAGTCCAGCGAGTTAGGCATTGGGGCTCTGATTTTAAAAATAGATATTTGCAGTATACGTTGCGGACCTATATTGTAGGAAAACATGCGCAGTTGTTAGATCCGAAATAGTCTACATTCTGCCGACAAGGATGGGATGAAAACTATTTGAACCCAACATGGCTGCTCTTCGGCGAGCCCTATCAAGCGCTATGCTTCCTAACTCACAGGGGGCCCTCACAAACTGTGTGACCGTTTGTATTTTGAATTTATAGAGGAAATGTATGGGACTGTCAAAAATCCTCGCATTATCGTACTAGATTGCAATAAATATTCTCATTTGACATCAAAATAAACGTATTTTTACCTTAAACGTTTTGTGTTGTCGTTCTTGACCTTGAAGACGGCGATTTTCGCGATTTGAAGGGTTCGGCGTTAGACGTTCACTCGAGTGTAATAGTAGAGAGACAAGGGAGGAAAGCTCGCCTCGCAGTCGGACCGGTCCAGCGCCGAGCCGAAATTCACGAACAAATCATCAGTTTTCAGTCGGCACACAAAAGTCCAGCTACGCATCCATCGAGCTTGGATTGCTGAATTTTAATTTTAGGTCTACCTGTAAAAGTTTTGGACGGATTTCAAATCAAATTGTACGAGATGAAAGGTGGGACTTTCAACTTACCTGGTGCGTGGTTTGGAACCCATGCGATGCTGATTTGTCCGTGAATTTCGGCTCGGCGCTGACCGGTCCAACTGTGAGCTTTCCTCCCTTGTCTCTCCAACGCCGAACCCTTGAAATCGCTAAAATCGCCGTCTTCAACCTCAATAACGACTACACACAACATTTAAGGACGTTCGCGCGAAAATTTCTCAACATTGATTTTTTTCTGAAACTTTTACCACTGTAAGATGATGAGTTAGTTATGTCAGAAATGTAAAAAAAATGGGGGGTCACCGACTTCGTTTTGGAGAGAACATGCCCGGAAAAACACCCAAAATGTGACAAAATCGGGCTTCGTTAGCGAATAAGGCCAGTGTCTGTAAACCCAAATATATTGTAATTAAATCTTTGAAGTGAAATCTTCTCTGCCAAATATTGTTTAAGTGGACTTATTAAGTGAATTTAGTCAACTGGTGAGGTTCCCTTAAAGATCAAGTTCGCATTTAGCGACCACAGTTTCACGCGTCTTGCAGCCGCAAGATGGCAGGATTTGATGTCCCGTGAGCAGAAATCTTGAAATTTTTTTAACTTCCCACATTGATTTTTTGTTCATTTTTGGACAACGTGGAGATAATTGTTAATAAAATCCGTTTCTGGAAAGAAAAATAGGGGTCACCGAACGTCCAAGACCGTTAAATCCAGGCAAAGCTATAGCAATGGCCTTTTGCCCTATCGCGCTCGTGCATTACGTGGCGTGTGCATTTGCGTGCGCAGTAAGGATGCGCAGAAACAATTGGCGCGAACGTCCTTAAGGCAAAAATACGTTTATTTTGATGTATGTTCAATGAGAATATTTATCGCAATCTAGTACGACAATGCGAGGATTTTCGACATTCCATACATTTCCTCTATAAATTCAAAATACAAACGGTCACACAGTTTGTGCGGGCCCCCTAAATTGACGATAACAGTCAATTTGGACAAAATTAGAAATTGTCGATAATCCTCATTTCGGAGGTAGAGGATGGGTTGATTCCCTGCAACTGAATTATGTCGGACCCACCCTCGGTGCGCATTTCACTCGTACTCCCTTACTTTGTACTCATAGGCACGTGACCATCATACCGCAACCAGGGTACCCTTACACGAAGTCTCGAGTGATGAAGAGAGAGGACCCTGGGAACGAGGTTGCAAATTTTCTTGTTTTGCCATCATCATATTGTGAAACCTCGAAGGGTCGATGAACTTACCACGTTGGAGAAACAGGTAGAATTTGCATTTTATTTTTCCCCAATTGCACTTTGAAAGCGTAATGCGGGATAAACATGGAGCTTCCGGTTATATGGTGGAATCCTGGTTGGTCTGACAACTCGAGCCCCTGAGAACAGGTCTACACCCCAAAAATCTTCGTGCTAGGTTTACAATTCTGCGGCGTCCTGTCGTTTAATCGAGGTGATCGATTATTATGCAAACGTTTTCTTTTGTTTTCGTTGGAAAACATGGCTGTTGATCACGTGAGTAAAAACCAACAATAGGGAAGATATCATTGACGTCACCTACAGCAGTATTTCTTGTTTACAAACATTGACGTCACATTACTTCTTGATATTCAAATTTGCCAACCACGGAGCAAAAGAAGTCATTGTTTCAACAGCCAATTAGGTTCTGGTTGGCCTATTAATAACAATGGGTGATGTCACGAGGAACATCGCTATTATCATTAATGTGCCAACCAGAGCCTTATTGGCTGTCGGAACAAAGCTGGCACATTTGAATAACAAAAGCAATGTTTGTAAACAGATATCTTTCCTATAACATTTTACACAATAGGTTCAATAATGCACGCACCTATGATCTATTGGAGGACAGACGCATAGTTGATGTCATCAAGAACTTTCAGTTCTTTATTATGTAAAACAAATAGATTCCCTGTTGCTGTGCGTTCAGTAATAGATCATAGAAGATGTCAAGAAGTCTCACTCCTAGGAGTCCATTGGTTTTAAAAACAAGGTTGAGATGACATACGTTTGATTTCCGCAGAATACTTTTAGGACTGAAATTTCAAATGGTGGCATGCATGCTTGCTATAGTTGTTTTGAAAATTGAGATTAAGGAGATGGGGAATTTTCATCCTGGTAAATGATGGAGAGAGGTATTAATCTGTAAAGACTCTGGCCAATTCGGGAACATTCTGAGTGCTACTACATGTATGTGAAGTGGAATCTAGGACCTACAGGCTACTAGTTTAGATGCTATAGCACTATAACTCTTAGAGACTGGTAGCCATTGTATAAGAAAAGAAGGCAACATGAAAGCTGCCATCATAAACCCATTGACTCCTAGAGACTTGATAGATTTTACTCTGTCTTAACGCCAGATGATTTTACTCCTCAATGGGGAGCAGTTCAGGATTCAGTGGATTAACAATCTCCTCATCCTCTCAAAAACTGTGTCGTTTTACAGTGGTTACGAATAACACGTGACCTATCGCATTCAAAAGAGTCGGTTAAAGTTGCGTTTTGGTGGACGTCAACCAAAAACAACCCGTTAAAATTGTTTTTAATTCTGACTTCATTTCAAGGCAGCAGAACCAAGAAATTAAAAGTTTTATCTGCAGACAGCTGGTAATTTTTATTAAAAGTGATTTCCAAGCCAGTTTATCTAAAAGAAAGGGTATTGTATTTTTAAATGAAAATATTCGAATTGTTGCACGTGATAATTTGCAAAATCAGCGATGCTTGTAAGTCAGCAAATTAGCACATGTAGAGAAATTTAATTTGTTACTTTAAAAACATCCTTTTCTTTTTTTTTCCTAGTTGCCTTGGAAACATGTAAGGATTCAAAATAATCTTAACTGCTTTTCTTTGATTGATGTTGACCAAAACGCAACTTTATCAGACTCTTTTGAAGGCGATAGGTCGTGTGTTATTGGTAACCGCTGTAACCCATTGACTCCTAGGAGCGAGACTCAATAGATTTATGTTATGCCAGACGATTTTACTCCTCAATAAGGGGCGGTCTAGGAGTCAATGAGTTAACCCTTTAAGCCCCGAGGGGTTCCCCATTGATGAGTAAAATCGTCTGGCGTTAGACAGAGTAAAATCTATAAGTGCCATTTGGCACTATCGGGGCTGAAAGGGTTAACAACGTCCATAATTATCCACTCAAAGACTTTGTCGTCTTTAACCTGATGACTCTTACAGTGTAGGAGCGAGACTAACGCCTGACAATTTTACTCGTCAGTGGGGGTGGGGGATTGATGATGAGTCTATGGGTAAACTGACTTTATTGGATTAATAATTAAATGCGGGTGTACTACAGATTCAATAAAACCCGCCTTGGACGAATTTTCAAGTGGATTTTTTTTATTTTCTTTTTAATTTTAAAGGTCAACATCTGTTGCTTGCTGTCGGCTCACATCGATATGCAGACATTTGGTAAGTTTTACGTGGGATTAAAATTTTAATCCTTTTCATTTATCACTGACCACAAGAAGTTTGGCAAACAATGAGAAGAAGGCAGGTTTTCTTGTTGGTAAATCTGTAATTTTATGGTGTACAGTTTAGTGATAGGAATTTTGAACAAAAAATGAAGACCATGGTGATAATTCCCAGTATGAAATATAAATGTGTATATTTGAACTGAAGGTTATGGACAAGATGGAGAAGTGACCCTTACACTTAACTGAGTGGCCTAATATAGCTCAGTTGGTGGAACATTGGACTGGCATCGCAGAAGTTATGGATTTGAATTCAGTTGAATCCACCTGAATTTTGCAGCTGTGTCCAGAAGAGACAATTGGTCAAATTGTCCAGTTAAGGGACAATTAAGTGTAAGGATCACTTCTCCATTTTGTAATTTCCAGTATCTTACCCGCACATCACCTTTTAAAGTGGACTTTCTATATTTCCAATGAAAACATTGTGAAAACTGTAAAAAGATGGAATACACAATCAGTCATGGCAAAAATACCGGTAAATCCTCAGAATCTCTATTTTTAAACTGTCCACCCTTTGCATCGCATGCATATGATATTAATCAAATCATCGAAACAACACCCTTATAAAAAAACTGCATGATAACTGATTGCAAACACCTAGAAAGTACTGTTTGCAAAAACAGTACAATGTCTGTGGAGCAACATTAGGGAAAGACTGTTTCAAACAAGCCCAACTGTCAAGGCCTTATAAGACATTAAACTGTGGACGTGGACAAGAGATCCTTGGACTTAACGGGACAGTGTAAGCAATTGTCTTCAATGGGAATCAAGCATTCCACTAACATCTCAGAGGTCATAGGTCATATTCAAATCCCATTGATGCCACTTGAAAATTGAGAGACAATTGCTTAAATTGTCCAGTTAGTTGTGAGGATCTCTTCTCCATTTGTTCTGTAACCCACACTTCAAATATTTACACTAACATGTCCCACAATCAGCTGTAACGCCAAAAAATGCAAGGGGCAGGAATGACCCACCCCCTCCCCTCCCATGTATTCTTGAGTGGAGGTTGCGGCCATACGACTGTAGTTTAGCACATCAATGGTTGTCAGCAGCATCCTCCTCTTGAGCCACGTATGCCCAGAAATGTGCATAATTAGATGCACAGCAAATTTTGACATCCCATACGCAGTGTTCCTTTAAAGTGCCACTACTTCACGCAAGACTTGGATTGTGACATCATACGTGGAGTAATGTATATAATATCAGCAAAAAGCAACTCGGCGATCTCTCACATCTCATAGACGGCATGGGAAATTAGCCGCGTTTATTTTGAGCGTTGCGCATATGATGTCAGACCCCAGGCGATCCAGCTAGACCCAACCCTTTTCCTCACTCACGGTCATTTGCCGTTCGAGTTATGGCGGACAGCGAAAACCAAAAAACTATGTTACAATAATCATACTTTCTGTGGGAATTTTGAGATAAAAATTGGCATGATACCTATTAATTTTAGTACGTCTATTTTCAAAATCTAAAGAAAAAAGGACATGCAAAATTTTCATCGTAGTGGCACTTTAAGTCTAAGCATTTGCTACATGTACCTATTTCCAACAATAAGGTGAGGGTAAAGGTTCTAAGCGTTATTTTAAGGTTATGGTCGTGACACCTATTGAAATCCGTGTGCATCTAATTTTGTATATTTCTTGACATATCTGCTTTGAGCTTGCCCTCTGTGTCACAAAACTTAAAGAACATCTGTGAGGAGGGCAAAATACTGTAGGTTTTATTCACAGTTGCACACAGTTTTTTCACTGCACCTCTTAATAATGCTGCTCTTTTTTTTTTCAGCGGATGCTATGTACCAGTGCAGAGATGGTAATTTTTTTTGTATATCAATATTTCTCAGATATGTGTGCAAGTGCTACAAGCTGTAATACTTGAATATGCAGTTAGGCAGCTCAGTAGAGATGTAGAAAAGTACAGTGAGTCACCACCTTTGAGCAATAATTACAGTGCAATGGGCATTACCTGGGAAGGAGTGCGGCCTAGTGACTAAGGTGCCTAAGTGTCTTGAGATCCGGATATCCCGGGGTCAAGACACCTTCTGACCACTGGTTGAATTTGTTCCTGGTAGTCCCTGGTTCAACTTCTCAGCTGTTACGTACTGTCTTGTAAATAGCCAACTAGCTTGCCTCCGGGCAGTTGGTATTCTTGACAGTTGTTGTTGAATGTTCTGTTCTGTTGTGACTGTATTTCATTGGCCCTGAAAAGCCCCTATGGGGAGTCGTCAGTTAAGTATGTATTGTATTGTATTGTGTTGTACCTGTAGTGGAAGAAACTGACATGACTGGTAACCTGCACTGGTAACCCATATTAATTTTGATTGTATTTTTATTTTACAGTATTATTATTATTACGTAATATTTTCATTACTATTGTTATGATATTTTTCATATCCAGGTGATCTGGCGACTTAATTCGGAGGACTGGGGAGAAAAACTTTAACGCCGCATCCCACATTTGCGTGCGGCCTTATATTCGAATTCAACATGGCAGAGGCGAGGTTCAAGCTCGTCGGGTCTACTTGAATGTTCATTCAGTAACAGGAAATGTGGTAGACGGGGAATGATCTGTTGAGTTTTGGCGATGGAAATACTGCAGGGAGTTTGGAAACAATACCTTAGGCCGCGTGCGCTTGTGGGATGCTGCGTTAAAATTTTTCTTCCCAGTCTTCCAAATTACGTCACCAGATCACCTGGATAGCAGTAGGTAACAAAGATTAGTGACAAAAGATGACATTTCAAAGTTATCATGTCTGTCAGTGAGTTGATTAGGAGACCTATGGCAGTGGGGCCTCTATGTATGTCCTGCCTGATTTGAGAGGAATTTGAGGTATTTCATTTGCAACCAAAAGGGACTGGAGCCAAAAGTGTTGCCATGGTAATGTCATACTCTTCATCAACTTCCACCTTCTTAAGGGTTATTACTTATGCCAAGCTGTTACATTTTCATAGATGCACTTTACAGTCATGTATTCTTGATTTTATGGATTCCTTTTGTGAAAAGGCCATTCTTCATTACAGTATTTTGAAAACTCTTTCAAATATTAAAGCATTAATTGTTTTTCTACTTCATAGGCACTTTAAAGTACTGTGTCTTGTAGGCTTTCTTTGTACAAGTTACAAGTTTAGTTTCTCAATCATTATGCCTTATTCAGTTGGTCCTGAAACCAATCAACTGGCCTGGATCTATGTCTGTTGCGCAGCTTGAAGGAATTATCTGATATTGTTGGCATCGGCACACAACCTTGTTACCACTGGCATGAAATCCCCCTTGGCCCACTGCATCTTTGAACACGAACATGCGAACCGTAATGTGTAGGTTCCCAATCCTGAGTCACAACCAGGTCAGAGCAATCCCGGAAACATCGTCATCAGTTCTTTCCAAGCTCGTTTCTCTGAAGAGATGCCCTCGCTCTCTCAGTTCTCAAGCACCCAACTTAGCCAGCTACACAATCTCTTTACGGAGGCTGTTGTCCGTTGACAAGACAGTCAGCTCTCAGCTCCAAATTTAGTGCAAGAAGTCCTTCTCCTTTCCTGGACAAGTGCCTCACCCAATGTTCTCCTTTGGGGACAAACACCAGATGGAAAGCAAGATGGTGGTAACTCTTCGCAACATTTGGAACCCAGGCTCTCACAGTTCATGCAGGACAACTCATTCATTTGGAAGTTGCTCCACTTCCCGGGCCACATTCCACTGCTAATGAAACCAAGTTACTGCTGGTACCGGAGAAGCTTCGCTCCAAGATAACTAAACTTAAGTACATTGACTTTAACAAACTCTTGTCAGACAACTTGTACCCGTACCCTTCTTTTGCCTCAGCCCCAAACAACTTTACCCTGACCATCAACCCTCAGGATACCGCCACCTTAGCTTTTGTGTCATCCCAACACAGGAAATGCCGCATAGATGGTCTATCATCCTGGCTCAAGGCTTGGCATGTTTACATCAGATAATGCTTGCGCACTTCCCACAACTCTCCCCAGATCTCCTTGCCTTCCAAGACCAAATAATGCAAATTCAGCCGCAAATTCAAGGCCTTGCTGACACATTTGAATGGGTCTTGAAGCACCGGATTCCGGACTTAATGCATTACCTTGATGATTACTTCACTGTCAGCTCTGTCTACTCTCCAGCCTGTTCCTGAAATGACAAGTCCATCACATGTGTATCTTCAGAGGTTGGCATTCCTCTGGGTCCCAATACATTGGAAGGACCTGCTACTCAGTGAGTGTTCCTGGGCATCTGTATTAACACAACTGCTATGGAAACCTCCTTACCTGAGGAAAAACTCAGTGGGCTACTAACAGCTTCAGTGGTGGTCTTCACATAAAAAATGTTGCAAACGAGACCTCCTTTCCCTGATTGGCAAATTAAACTTTGCCTGCCATATCATCCATGCCAGCCACATCTTCTTGCATTGTCTCAGTGACTTGAGCTGCACTGATTGCTTGCCACACCATCACCTCACTCTGAATCAGGAGGCCCTTTGCAACCATGCCTGATGGCTGGAGTTCCTTCCTATCTGGAATGGCCGCATCATTATCCCTGACCCGCAGTGGACCTGACTCTGCTGCATTTATTATATGGGTCATTGGATTGCTCAACCCTGGCCCGCTGTGCTGCAAGATGGTTCCATTCAGTGGAAGGAGCCAATGCTTTGGCTTGCCTCCTATGGGGCTCTCAGTGGTCGGGGAAGAAACTTCTGTTTCACCACGACAATCGCGCTGTTGTGGATATTTGGGCCTCAGGTTCATTCCATGACCCCCCTGATCATGCACCTTGTTCACTCCATATTCTATATTTCTGTCTCCCACCACTTTACTGTTCTTGTTTCTCACATTGCTGGTACCAATAACTCCATTGCTGATTCTTTGTCCCGTTTGCAGATGTCCCAGTTTGGCCAACTCATGCCAGAAGCAGCTCCAGAGACCACA
>NC_090883.1:3228088-3250588 GCF_036669925.1 Montipora capricornis
AAACCACCCAATAGGACTGCACCCTGGGTGCTTGATGTCTATTTTGGCTTTCAACAAAGTTTTGTGTTTTCTTTCTCTAAGCCTGATGTATCTTTGGGCAAAAATAAACTAATAACCAATATTTTGGTGTTTACAGAAATGGGATGTTGATTCAGGTGTGAATTTAGTGGTGATTAAAGGAACTGGAGACCGTGCCTTTTGTGCAGGGGGAGATGTTCGGGGTGAGCAATTAATAAACTGTCTATTAGAGAGAACCAAGTACACCTGTCCAACATGTATATCAATGTTGCAGAATCTGTAAGAATGTCATCTTATAAACTTTTTCAGCTGTTGCTGAAGCTGGCCAGAAGGGTGATGACCTTACAAAGTTGTTCTTCAAGGAAGAATACATGTTAAATTATGCCATTGGTGAGCTGTAAGAGTTTATCATAATATCTGAAGCTTATAAACCAGTGATAGTGATGTACTAATCTGGAAAATGGTACGCAAAGTAATGGTAAGAATAACTGGGGACATTGGAAATCAAATCAAAGTATGTGAAATTAACTCAGATTAACTCAGCTGTTGGGGTTTGATGAGAGGGGAAAACCAGACCTCCCAGAGAAGAGAAGAGAACAAACAACTCAACCCACATATGACATTGAGTCCAGACCGCGCACCGGTGGCTCAGTTGGTTGAGCACCGGGCTGTTATGTGGGAGGCCGTGAGTTCAACTCCGGCCGGACCATCACTCAGGGTGTTTAAAATAAATAACTGAGGAGAAAGTGCTGCCTTTGTAATTACATCTGCAAATGGTTAGACTCTCTAGTCTTCTCGGATAAGGACGATCAGCCGGAGGTCCCGTCTCACAACCCTTCAATGTTCATAATGAAGTAGGGCATGTAGTTCCCGGTGTTGTGGTTTGTCTTCTGTGGTGTATCCTGGTGGATAACCTTGTAGTGGGCTTATGTCCTGTTGTTATTGCACCATGTATGTATTCACACTCAATCAGTAAATAAATAAAATTAATAAGTAAAGAAACTGAACCTGGGGCATATTGGTGGAAGGCGAGTGCGCTCAACATTGCACCAACCCTGCTCTCGACCAATGAAAAGACATCAGAACAAAAGTTGGGTTTTTGATGGGATCAGACATCTCCAGCTGAGCCTTGTTGAATCCTTGTCAATTGATCTTCTTTCATTGATATATTTTTACAACTTTCGATTGCCAATTTGACAATCTGAGAGTGAGAGACGTTTGCACACTGCTGGAAACTTCAAGAAATAAGTGTTCTAGTTAAGCAGTAGAAGGACTTTTTCCATGTTTATATGGCCTCCCAACTCCCCCTCATGTTTAGGTGAGGCAATGTAAACACGAAAAGAAGTCCTCTATTGCGTTTATAAAATATTCCTCAGAAATAACTCGACAAATGAAGGAAAATGCTGGTTTTTTTACCTCTTGATTGAAACAGATGTTCTTGATACACGCTCATATTTCGTACCAGCCAATCATAACACACGTCTGACAACATAAGCAATCAAAATTCATGTGTTGTCACAGCCATTTTTGTTTACATACTCATCTAAACACAGGTAGATGTATTGACCAATGAGAGTATGCATACTATCCTAATTATTTTATTTAATTAAGTGGTTCAGAAACACTACGTAAAGCATGCTAATAATTATTACAAATCAGCTTGCATGTTACATTGTTAATAATGTTTTACTCTCCAGGGGCTATAATTGTTACCCTCTGAGTGTCAGCGGCAGAGGTTACATGTATGGTACCTGAATTTAAAAAAAACCTAGAGCACCCTGGAGACCATGCGTTAATTTCTACATGTATGCACACCTGTAGGTACTCTGAAAACTCCTTATGTGGCACTGATCAATGGGATAACCATGGGAGGGGTGAGTAGTCATTAATTTAGTGCTGTCATTATGTTCTTGAGTAAACATTGCTTTGTACAGTATCTTTGGATCCACAACGAACAAGTTGCTTGTTGCTTAAACAGGCGAGCTCTCTTCAACACATGTTCATGTATTACACACTGTTGTATGGGTGTAACAAGTTGCCGCTCCTACTGACTGCCTTTTGGGTTAACTTAAAAGAATCTACATTTAAAGAATCTATAAATAAAGAAAGGAAGAAAGATCAAGGAGCAGGTTTTCATGGCCTCTGTAGAATCTATCCTGCTTTATGGAAGCGAGACAGTCATGAAAGCTATGAAGAAGAAATTAGATGGATGTTACACCAAACAAGGAATTATATGGAAATTTACGACCAGTATAATCAAAAGTGGGTTTCAGAAGGTTGAAGCTAGCCGGTCATTGTGTTAGACACCTGTAGGAAGAAGCATTTAATCCAGTACTTTGGAAGCCGCTGAGTGGATGCATGAACGTGGGATTACAAGCTGTTACCTATATACAATGTAGACAACCTGAAAAGTGACAGTAGCTTTGAAATTGCGGAAAAACTGAGAAGAGCTATGTTGAATAGGGAAACCTTGGAAGAGGCATGCTGAATCGAGGCTTGCTTTAGCTCGGCCATAGTAGTAGTGTTACAGTAGTAGTGATAGTGAAGTGGTAGTAGTAGTAGTAGTAGTAGTAGTACATGTAGTAGTTAAAGAATCTACTGGAAAATCTGATTTTTGCTAATATAGAGCGGTTTTCAATCGAGTGTTAAAGTAATTAGCGAATTGCTTTGGTTTTGCATTTACTTCACTCAATGATTGGTTAAAAGTTCTTGTGCCACTTTTTCAACCAATCACAAGTGAAACCAAAACCAATCATGGCTTTTGCATGCACATTTTGCAGCGCTTTGTGTCGGCTACATGTAATTACTTCGAGTTTTGATTGGTTTACTGGATTGTCTCTGTCCTTTTTGATTCATGCACAATATAGACTCAGGTTGATGTGAGAGAAAGTCTTGCAGCAAACAAAAATGTCAACATCATTTTTTCACTTCCTGTAGGGTGTTGGCTTATCTGTCCATGGTCATTTCAGAGTTGCCACTGAGAAGACATTGTTTGCCATGCCAGAAACTGCTATAGGTGTGTGTGTGTGTGTGTGTGACAAGTACTACAAATTAAATAGAGGTCCTATACTGTATTTCCTCGAATAAGCTCCCTCTCCCTCAGCCATAATGTCAAACAAGCGGCCCTCTCGAATAAGCACCTCTCACCGGACCCCCATCCCTCACTTTCTTAAATACATGTAGTAGGTATACAAGGAAACCTGTTTCTATTGCCATAGTTTCTTTTCTGTTAAGTCACTTCAAGTACATCCTTGTGTGCTTACAGAGTTATCTGTTCTTTTAGTTTTTGTTCTATTGCCATGCTCCTGGTAAATGTTGTGAACTTCCCATAGAGGGGGCAGAGATGCCATTGGTGTTGGCAGTCACATTTTTCTACGGGTTGGGCAAGTAATGCGTACAGGGGTAATTCAATTTTTTTTTAAAACCCTTTCACCGCCAAGGGCTTCCCATTGTTAGACACAGAGACAAGACACGCAGAGTAAAATCTGTGAGTGTCAAGGGCATTTATGGCAGTGAAAGGGTTATAATTAACTGACCTCCAGTTACCACCGTTACCAACAAAACCGCGAAACATGCATTCCACGTGTGTCATGCCTGGGGGTCGTGAATACGCCGGCCATACACATACAGGAAAATTTCCCATGTATAACTTAAAAAGCCAGACCAATTTGCCCCTACGCTGGGGTGAGGTGTGAGGGTCTAAGTTGGTACTACATGTATCCACCTTTTTCATAGCCAAGGTCAGTTTGATGAATGGTAGGTTTGGCATTTGGTGAGAAAACCCTGCTATTAAAAACACTCTCAATGGCATCTTGAAGCAGGTTCTTCCATCACCAACCTAAATTCCCTTTTTTTTTTTTTTTACCCTCAGGCTTGTTTCCTGATGTTGGTGGGGGATATGTATTACCTAGGATGAAAGGCAAACTTGGTATCTATTTAGCACTCACAGGTAAGGACAGGTTATGTCCAGAATGGAAATAATAGGGAGCTTAAGCAAGGACAACGACGATGACAGCTACAAGAACGCCACAAAACAATAGGTTTAATTAGCAAATAGTCCTCTAGTAGCGTAGCCAATCAAAATGCATGATTTGCATTAGTCCACTAGTTGGGTGATACTAATAATAATTATTACTTGCATCCTGGACAAACAGCATGTAAGCAAGTAAGGAAAGGCCATTATTATACATTAGCGTCACCAGCTCGATTTTGATTGGCTATGAGCACGCATCTAATTCTTTCTTGCTCTGTTTTTCTGACGTCATACCTACAGACAATACTTTTTATATATGTGGAATTGACGTCATACCTACAGACAATAGTTTTATGCATGCAGAAGTGATGTCACCTAATACACTAACCAGCAGAGAAGAGGAAAGAAGACTCTATCAACCGCAGAAACATTCTTTGATTTGCCGCTCGTGCAAAGAAATGGATGAGTCAGTCCTTGTGTCTTTACAAGTGCAGCTCAGGAATATGCATAATAAAACACATATTGGATTCGGTTTTCGCATGATACAGTAGCGATAATTATCAAGGCCTCAGTTTGTGTTATCGGCAGATAGCACAAACTTTGGCCTTGATAATTATCACTATCATGCTCAACCTCATCCAATATTTGTTAATTCTTAGTTATTGTGGTATTTCATTAAATGTAGGGGTATCTTTTTTCAAGCTGCAGTGTATTGTTGTTGTTTTTTTTTTTTCATTTGTGATGTACAGTAGAACAAGTAGAGTTCTATGACTTCTATGTCTTCTATGTAGGTGAGGATTCATGAAAGACTTTCTTGGTATAAGATATTCCCGCATTTAATTTTTCAGGTCATAGATTGAAAGGCTATGATGTAAAACTTGCAGGAGTGGCAACACATTTTGTTGCAAGTGAAAAGGTACTTTATTCCTGTCTTGCCTTTGTCCTCCCTAAACTAAACTAAAATGATGCTGAAGTTTGTTCTTCTCAAAACATGGTTTAAATACCTCAGACATGAGAAAATTCAAATGAGGCAGTCACTTGGCATGAGTACTGATCGAGGTAAATTAAGATATTTGTCTTGAATGATAATCCACAGGGCAAGTCATTGTTAATTTAGGGGTTATTGCTCATAGTTGTAGAGTCAGGCTGTGACCTCCTTCAAGCTGTTGACAATTCTTGAACCTTTGTTGTTCCTTACTTAATTCCCTCTATCTTGTCTGATGCAGCCCATGCGTATCTGTGGACGTAGAGATGCTCTGCCAATACTTAATAATGCTCCTCCCATTTAGCGGGAAGATGAGCAAGCTTCAGTTTTGTTCTTTGCATGTACCCCAAAGTCGCACTTATCTTGCCACAGGCTTTGTTCACCCAATTACTTTAATTCACTATTTGTTTTGTCTATTTTGTGTTCAAAGTATTTAATTGCGTGACATCTGGTGCTAAGTTTATTTAGCAAAATAGTGACATCACTCATAATATTATGAGATGGACTGTGAGAAAGTGTGCTGCTTAGGGATGTTGAGATAGTAAAGATTTTTCCTTTTCTCTGATCCCTGTCTCTATTAATTTGGGTTTGATTGGCTTCATCAAAATTGTTGTTTCCTGCTTAATTTAAGCTAGCAGATCTGGAGTCATCTCTTCTTGGTCTTTCTGATCCTTGTTTACACAGCATTCAGAAAGTGTTGAATGATTATGACAAACTGGTAAGTCAATAATAAATTATTCTTTGTTTTGCAAGCCTATTTACCCCCACCCATCCGGTCTATCTTTTAACCCTCTTACTCTCGAGGGGGTCCTAATTACGAATGAAAATCATGCAGCTTTAGCCAGAGTTAAATCTGTTGTCTCTATTGTGAGTGAAAGGGTGAGCCCGGTATTCAGCATGGTTGGTGCACTGGTGCAAACATTGGGTTCCAACCAATGTTATTGGATTGATTCCCAGACTGGACACCACTTGGGTTAAATTTGTCAATTCTCCACTCTGGTGTTTTCTGTGTACCCTACCTTCATCAAAAAACCAACATCCAATAAAATTGATATATTAATTAATTTATTTGTACAAAGATAAAAGGATTTGGAAAAGAATTCAATGGTAAAAAATTATGAAAAAGTATTTCTTACTGTAAAAACATTTTAAGATTAAAAGAAAGTTCGCTAAAAATGACAGCGTTTCAATGTTAGCTAAACATAACTGTTTGTAAGTTACAGTCTATAAATTAATATTATCAAATAAGAACAATAGGTGATTAAAAGAAAAGGAAAGAAAAGGAATAATTTAAAAATTAAACAAAAAGTTTGGCACTTATGGAGATCTGTCTGGATATTAAATTATTATTAACTTAAACTGGATTTTCATTTGCATACTCCCCGCCCTTTGGACACCACTTTCAATATAGACATTCCTTGCACCTGGTTCGTATCTTGTAACTACCAGTTCCACTGTCCATAATTTTTGTAATTTCCTTAGTGTCCTTTTATTGTAATTTTATTAGACTTTATTTGCATGCGGCATGACCATTCCAGGGGTGAGGGGTGAAGGGAGTGAAGGGTACAATAGCTGAAACAACGCAAATCTTTAGAAAAATGTGAACCTAAAGCTAAACAATATGCTTTAGATAATGTTTAGATTTAAGGTTAGCATAATTATTTGTAAAGGTGTGGGTTGTTTCAGTTTTCACCCTCTTCACCCCTCACCCCCGAAATAATCATGCCAGCCACATGTCCTGTTCGCAATAACCCCTTTGGTCTGTCTAACATTTATATTTATAGTGTATGCGAGATGAAATTATGAAATTATTATATTTATTTGAAATTATATTAAGCTGAAAGAATACATTATTTTTTGTAGAATAGAGTTATAAGATTCAGTTTAATTTGATGATTCCACTCCTAATCATGATCACTGTCACTAGAATTTTCAATGACATTCCATGAAACCAAAGGACATTGATATTGTGCTTTGAAACTCACTTTATGTTCATGTATGTTTTTCCTGGAACATCCACCATCTCTTTGCAGTGTTCTGAGGGACATAAGGAGTTTGTACTGGAGAAATTTACACACCAGATCAATAGGTAGGTAAAGTAACTGCTCTGATAGCCTGCTTGGAAAGCATTCATGAATACAGGAGGCAGGGGTAGGGATCGACACCCTAAGAGAGCTTGCTAGTCAGGTGGCTTGATGGCTTAGTGGTGAATTAGAATTCCAGATTTAATCGGAGAGTGCCAGGTTCAAATCCCTCTATAACCAGTATGTGGATTAATGTGGCCCTGAATTCAATTATACTTCTCTTTGTTCTTTGCAACACAGTTATCTCCTGTCTGTTGGGTTTTTTTAAAAATTAGTTTTTGTCATTTAGGCCCGTTTCAAACGTCGAACTTTACATGTGCTGAAACTAATTCAAATGAGCGAAAAAAATAGATTTTTCTCACTTAAATAAGATTTGGCTCATGTAAAGTTTGATTTTTTAATATTTCTTCTGTTGTTTTTCAGCAAAACATACATTTGAGTATACATGTATCTCTGATATCTGTATCCAAAAATGATATTTATTATAATTAACATTATCATTATTAACCTAGTTTAATGGCCTAGCTCCTATGAGTCTCTCATTACCGGTAAGCTCAGTGTGTTTGTAAGGTTGCAGCGTCAACTCCTGCCAAGGAGCACTCAGATTTTTTCTTAGCATCCCAAGTCCCCTTTGCTGTACATTTCTTCAATATCATCATCATCATCATTATTATTATTATTATTATTAATAAAATTTTAATTGTCTTTAATGAGTATTTGAACTTCATGTAGCTGTTTTGATAAACAAACTGTGGAGGATATTCTTGATGCATTAGAGAAAGATGGTTCAGAATGGGCACTGCAGCAAATTGAGGTAAATTTTATCATTTTCTTTTTACATATTTTGTCAATAATGTAGGCTGATGAATGAAAGAAGGAGATGATCAGCATGAATGTAGAATGAAACGAGTGAAATAATAATTATAGTGTATTTCCTATTTTCTAGATGACTTTGTTTCGCTCTCAGTAAAGTTCTTTTTTTTTTGCTCAGTGAGGTTTTGCATAACTGTCAAGAATTCTCCCAACTTCCTGGAGTGTTTAGATGAGGCTATGGAAACACGGAAAAAAGTCCTCTTTTGCTTTTATAAAATATTTCTCAAATTAAAGATAATTCAACAAATGAAGGAAAATTCTTGATTGAAACAGATTTTCTTGATACACGCTAATATTTCCTACCAGCCAATCAAAACGCACGTGTGAGGGCACATAACCAATCGAAATTTGTGTGATGTCACAGCCGTCACAGCCATACTCTGTTCTAAACACAGCTATTGACCAATGAGAGTGCGTGTACTATCCTAATTATTTTATAAAATATTTTTGTCTCGATCAAATCAATTTTAAGCTTTTACCCCTTTTTAGATTTTAATTAAAGAAAAAGAAGGACAGTTGCCTTAATGTGCAGTTTAATTTGTCACTTCAGCTTAGATTGTCTTGTGTTATGTACAGAGCATTGAATGAAATTTCCATTAATTTTGTCTTGCCTTTTCAGATCTTAAATAAAATGGTATGTATTCTTTATGTGCTATTTAATAAATGAGCAGGAGTGTTTTATCAGGTTTGCAACCCAATAAAACACAATCTGCTCAAGTTGATTAAGGGACTTCAAAAACATTCCGCAAAAAGCGTGTCCCTCTGGAGTCTGAACAAAAGGTTCAAATTGTGAGAGGAGAACATTATCCTTCAAGAAAAACAGGCTACACGTTATTAATATGGTTTTTGTAAATAATTCTAATGAGTGTTTTATTTTTATTATATGGTTAGTGTTTCTGGGAAATATAACGCATGCTCTAATTGGCTAAGAGCAGCTAAGCGCCAGGACATTATTCTCCCGAAATGCTGATTATAGATTATGCAAATTAGTTTTTTCTTCTTTAGAACCATTCAGTTAGCCATATCATAAACAGCTTGATAATATGGACAGTTCGGTTGTTACAGCAAAACCTCAAGCCTCAGCCTAGCTGTATTGACCGTGCTCTCGCTAAGACGATGTTTAATCTTAAATCCAACCTTTGTTGGTTAGTATTCAATGCTTGGTAGGGTCATACATGGTGTTTCGTTGTTTCGTTGTTTAGTAATGTTCCAAGGGAAGTCAGAATTTTCATTTATTGTTTTCAAGTTAAAAGCAATCCAGAAATACATGAAAGATATTATGCATCGTCAAATGGGAACTCGGAAAAATCTGAGCCCTGGATGGGGTTTGAACCCACGTCCGATGTGCCTTAATGTGACTGCGCAAATGCAGTTAAGGGTGATATATGGTTATTGAAAAATTTGACTTTGTGACTGTGTGATGCAGTTCCAGTCAATCCTTGCTTACCACAGAGTCTCCAGTAGCTCAGTGGTTAGAGCATCCGACTTGATCACAGAGGATTGTGGGTTGGAATCCCATGTGGGGCTTGGATTTTTCCATGTTCTTACTTGATGATGCGTAGTATCTTTCACGTATTGAAAGTTGTAGTCACAATACAATACATACAATACATACTTAATTGACCGCTCCCCATAGGGGCTTTTCAGGGCCAATGAAACAATCAACGAAACAACAGAACACAACAACAACTGTTAAGAATCACAACTGGCCAGAGGCAAACCAGTCAGCTACAAGTGCAGCTGGGAAGTTGAACCAGGGACTACCAGGAACAAATTCAGCGAGTGGTCAGAGTGGGTCTTGAACTCGGGATCTCCGGATCTCAAGGCAAGCGCCCTAACCACTGGGCCACACTGCCTGCTCCTAGTTCACAATAATAATATTATTATTTGCTTTTTGTGCCTGGAAAGTTAACAGGCCTTTCACTTAACAGCCCCAGGCTCTCCAGTAAGCCAAGAGAGAGTATTCTACAATGCTTCAGCTCTCAGATTTTCCTTTAAATTGACTTGACTGATGCATGAGAAAGTTTCTTAGTCATGAGGCAACCTATTGGAAGTATTTTTGTTAAGTGCTTTATTTATTTGTTTTAGTCTCCTACTTCAATGAAAGTAACATTAAGACAATTACAAGAAGGAAGTAAACTAAGTCTTGCAGAATGTTTGAAGATGGAATACAGATTAACTCAGAGATGCATGGTAAGTTTCGCATACAGCATTCTACTTGAAAGCAAATGTTGTTTTAAAATTGTTGTTTATGTTAATCAATCACTCTTCAAGTCAAGACAAAGGAAAAAGGTAACATCAAAAAGTAACATTTATCAACATTTCAAATGAAATTACTTGATGTCAATTCTTCCTCCTCTCTTAGTAAGCACAAAGTTGGTTAAATATTTTTGTAATGTAGGAAGTGTGCTTTGTAGGACTTCAGGTCCCCTCAGGGCAGACCACGATAATTATACAAGGCACCTTAAGGCACCTTATGTAAGGCACCTTTCTTTTCAGACCCAGAGGGTTGGTCTAATCAGGTGTGAACCCATTACACCCGGCATCATCATCATCATCATCATCATCATCTCTTTATTTACCCTTGGATTTTAGAGTAGCTCAGTGTAGCTAGTATCTCCGAGAGTTTTCCTTCAACTATGTTACACCACAGGAGGACAGAACACAACACCAGGGAAACTCCACGCCCTACTCTGTGCGAATAGTGTGTGGGTTCATTTACATCCGTTATGAGCATTGAAGCGTTAAACATAGGTCCTGTGGTTTATTGCCCTTATCCGAGAAGAGTAGAGAGTCTAGCTATTTGCAGATGTCATGACAATAACAGCACTTTCTCCTCAGTGATTAAAGACCCTGAGTGTTGGTTGGGCCTGAGTTTTTGATCCCGCTACCTCCTGCACAGTAGTCTGATGCTCAACCAACTGAGCCAACTGGTCAGCAGTTGCATGGTACCTAGTTAGATTGGCTGAGTTCTTCAAAGCTTAGTCAGAGCTAACCCATGTCAACTACTGTGACTACTTAATAGGGACCTTAAGCAAGGATGACGATGATGCCTACGAAAACACAATAATTTTGTGATTACTCCAAGTCGCTCGGCATGGAAAATGTGAGTCCCCATTCCAAGAATAAAATTGGTGAGAACAGTATGGATATTTAGAGAGAAAATTGAAAAGTCATCATCAGGTGCTCGCTTCCTCCTCCATACAACCTGAAATTTGATCATTTCACGTCGTTGTCAGGACGAGAACGGCAAAGAAATGTATCAAAATGTAAAACGCATGTGCAGGGCGTGCAGAGTTGTTGTTTTTGCTAACTAAAGCTACATTTGTATTGTTTTGTGGCATTCTTGTAGCTGTCGTCATTGTCCTTGCTTTTGAGCTAAAGGTCCCTAATGGTTTTTACAGGACCGACACAATGGTTATAGCAATGAGCCTGACTTGAGCAACTTGAGTCTGAGGTGTTCGGGGTTCAACATAAGGTGATCCAAAGTATGGTTGAATGTCAACATCATCATTTTCAGTTTTCCAAAAATTAAGGTTACGGTAATAGAAAAAGGGGAAGAAATTGCTCTCAGAGAGAATTGATGTGAAAGTCAAGGAGGAATTTTTCGCTTCACAGTTCCAACCCAGTAAGCAACCAACACCTGACGTGTACAGAAATACAGTAAAAACCCGCATATAAGAACGTTAAATTTAAAAACCTGTTATGCTAAAATTTTCATTTTAAACCCCCTTTTCATAAGAACCTATTTAGCCTCAAAATTTTAATAGGTTTTTTTAATACTGTATTAATTTTGACAGTCAAGCACAAATTATTGTTTTCCTGCCACTCTCATTACAAAAATGTCAGTATTTTTATGATACTCTGTGTCTGTCCACTTCTACTTTGCAGGAAAATAGTGATTTTTATGAAGGAATAAGAGCAGGTGTGTTCTGAGTTTATACAGCTGTTACAGTATGTCTTTATTAAAATCCAATACTTACGTCAGATGTGTAGGTTTACAGTAAAGATAATAAAATACAGTAGCAATATATGTTTCACATTATTTTTAACTTCTTTAAACAACAAGGCACCTTCAATAGGACAAGAGCTTAGAAATAAAAGAATGTAATTTTTTTGTAAATAATTAAATTATCAAATTTATTGATATTAATGTTTAGTACAAATAGACCTTTTGTAGCTTATCCTTTTTGGAAAGGCCCATAGGTCTCTACTTGTGGTGGGGGTGATCAAAGAAAACTTTTCGTGAAGAATTTTCTGGGAAGTGTAGTGATCTTTCTTTAAATAAAGTAGCACCCTAATTTAATGCTTGGGCACTCATTGTGGACGCTGTACAGAAATCGAAGCAAAATCAAATCATCTCATCAAATTATACCGTAGGTTTATTTGGTTTTATCAAACGTGTTGATAAAAGTTGAATTAATTGCCACTGTGAACGATTAATTTGGAAAGCTGATGTTTCGAGCATACATGTGTAAGCCCTTCATCAGAGTACATTCTTAGGGCTAATGCTGGAAACATCAGCTTTCCCAGTCGTTCACGGTGGTAACACGTTCTAGTTTCACTCTCCCATCAACGCATCACCATAGTTTCTTTGAAACTAGAAAATTATAGGTTAGGTGTTTTTTGTAAGGAGAGGGGAAAAATGAAGTACGTACCCAGAGAGAAACCTCTTGGAGCAGTACATGTACTTAGAGAACCAACATGTGATGTCTGGTAATCAAACCACTGCGCCATCCAGGCTTCCTGTGAGTGAGTACAGCTGGAAAAGTTACATGTAAATGACACCTGGGTATAGGCAAAACTCTTAGCAAAGAATCCATTTATTTTTAAAGAGTAGAGTACTAAGTGCTTCACTAGTATTGTTACCGGTAACCATTTCCACCCTGGGAGTGACCCTCACTGATGAGTCAAGTCATCTGAAGTTAGCTCCAGGGAAATCTTTAAGTGATAGATAAACAAATTATATGAGGCTATCTGGATGGATGTGTGACTTTCATATTGAATGAGTGATCTAGGAAGTTAAGCAGTATTGTACATTTAACTTAAAAAATGGTCATTCTGTTAGTCTATCTACATGTAGATGGAAAATATCAACTATGATAATACTATTGGACTTCCCGAGCATAGACCGAATGCATAAATGGTGGCCAAAAATGTATTCTTTGGTTTGTGCTAATTAGACTAACTAACCTCACTCTCAACCAACATTTCTTTTGTATTTGTTCCATTCAAACGATGCTAGTGAGTCTAATTAGCATAATTATAAACAAAAGAAAATTTTTTAAACCCCCATTTGTGCATTCAGTCAGTCTTATGCACTATTGATGAATTTCAGTGTCATCATTAAATTACCGGTAATCGGCGAAGGGTTACTGATGAAAGAGATGTTTTCCAACTCTTTCTTTACCATAAAAGAATTTTGGGGGTTTAAAATTAATTTTTTTGTTTAGAAGTTGTAGCATGCAACTCCACAAAATACCTCTACTGCCATGATAGTTTGTCTCTTCTGGACCCCAGAATAGATTTTAAAAATCCATACATGTAAGTTGCATCTATAAGAAAAATGAAAAGCAACCAGATCCCTACTGAAAGAGTGAAAAAGGAGCTGTACTGCAGTAGTCTTAGTAACCTCAAATTATTGCATTCTCAAGGGATAGCCATTGCATTTATATTTAAATTAATCAACTGTAAATAGTTAGAGCAAATCTTAGCTCTTCTCATTTCCTCTTTCAGTTTTAGTTGACAAAGACAACTGCCCCAAGTGGAAGCCTAGCACTTTAACAGATGTTTCAAAGGAGAAAGTGGATAGCTACTTTGAATCATTAGGTGACAGGGAACTTGTTCTTTAACAGAGTTGAAGCAATCTTCATGGAAGCATGGACAGAATGTAATCAAGAGGAAACAAATTATCGTTTACTGGCTAGAAATTGCCAAAGAAAGGGTCTGGGTGATTGTGCAGTCGTGGAATCTCTTTAACAATAAGGTTATTTTCCTTTTCTGATTGATGAACCAAGAAGCCAGCATGGAAGAAAATACACTTCATCAACTCTCTAAGTAGTTGAATCTGATATACCAGATAATCGTACCAATATTACTCGTCATGTGACCAGTTTCTTGGAGTTCGTTTAAAAACTCTCAAATGTATGGCCCATTACAGCAATTGCTATCCAGCAAAGGGCTTAAAAGTGAGGAGATGACTGTAAGTTTAACCTGGTCTTTGAACTTTTGAAACTATTTCATCAACAAGCACTGCATGTAGTTGTACTGTAACTTGGGTGTTAATGAGATAATGTTCATAATGGCACAAGCAAAGATTCCCCTTATGCCCTGCACAATTCAAACAAC
The DNA here is from genome assembly GCF_036669925.1 of Montipora capricornis. Taxonomy (NCBI): domain Eukaryota; kingdom Metazoa; phylum Cnidaria; class Anthozoa; order Scleractinia; family Acroporidae; genus Montipora; species Montipora capricornis. The sequence continues at coordinate 3,242,370 of NC_090883.1, forward strand.
TTTTGACTCTTGATTTTCTTTTAAGCAAATCACAATACTGGTAGATTTGACCTCCAACCTAGCTCAGCCTAATTCCAGAATAAACACTTAAGTCCAAAGAGTAAATTTTCACAACTGAACTTGACATACCAAATTTGGGCATCAAAATTAGTATTCTAAGTGATTGTTGGGCTACAATGATCTGGTTCAGCAAAAATGGGAATAGTAGTAACTAGCACTAAAGCTTGGACATGTGATGAACTATGAAAATCTCCCTTTGTTGGGGTTAACCCTTGTTAACCCACTGCCTCAAACATAGTTAATAGAGGGGACTGGTTTTGAAGCTCGGCAAACATCAAAGGAGCAAACAAAGATGCCAAGATTTAGGTTGGAAAGTCCACGACCGTGCACAATCTTTTGTTTTGCCCTCATACACTATGCATGAATTACGTAACCAACACATTTCTATTGGTTAGTTCTTCAGTACCGAGTAAACAACTATTGTGTTTTGTGCACGGTCAAGGCCAAAAAAGAGAACAAAAACCTACAACAAAGAAATTTGTTGGGTTAATAACCATTCCTCTCTATTAACTATGCCTCAAACTGCCCAGCATTGACGTAAAATCTATTGATAAATTCTCATTCGTAGGAGTCAAATATTCAACTATTATAATTATGCATAACTAAATCAGAGATGGTCGATTGTTACAGTGTAGTTTGTATTTTGTTCCATGGGAGTTAAATGGCAGATAGTGATTATGGAATGTATGAGTATTTTCACTTAAAAGTAAAGGAACAATAATTAGTTTTTAGAATGAATTCTTGTTAGTTTTGGATTCTTAAAGGCAAACAACTGGCACAACTTGCATTGCTCTGATGACAGTAGCAATTTGATCCTGGTGAAAATATTTTCATGAAGACAAAATATTTCACAACAATCTTTATTCTTAACATCACACTTACAGGACGGCTACAACGACTAAACTTCACAAACTATCATTTCCCCTGCACTTACAGTGTTTTAAAAGGGAAGAACTGCTGTGGTTGGAAAACATTCTAGGAGAAGAACTCTTAATCCAATGAGCAAATTCATTTTTTAACTGCTGCCAATCTCACTCCCAAAATTAATGACAGCTTAGAGGCTGCTTAAATTAGAACACAAAAATATTGTCATTAACCCAGTAGGCAGTGGTGATAAAACAACTTAAAAGGTGAACATTATTGAAGTGCAATAAACATTCGCAAGAAACAGTTGGTGAACATGGTGCAATAAACATTACTAACGGTATTTCAGATGTATCACACCTCCTCTGTTGATTGTACTTTATTCATTACAAGTATTCATCCAATATTGTTGTCAAGTAATAAACTCGTTTGGACATCCAAGGTTGATTGTGAATGACGATTTTTTTGTCAACATGATAGACTTTTGTATGTATCGGTGATCTGAGCCATTGACAAGGACAAGTTGAAATGGCAGTGAGACAAAAGTTGGGTGGTTTTTCATATACCGGATCCGAAATACTAATTAATGTCCATTAAAAAAAGGATCAAAGCGAACATAACAATACCTACTTAATTAGCAAGACCTAATCAGAATAACAATGGTTGTTTTGTCCTCCCCCAATTTAGTCCGATATACATGTATATGGAAGTCGACCTCAAAAGTTGAATAAGACCTTGCCTAGTGCAGGAGAGTCTGTTAATCATGGGTTATGACCAAGCAAAAGTTAAAGCTAGTCATATGCATTTTAACTTAACGCTGTTTCTTTCAAGTCACAAGGAAAATTATTTATGGAAGACAGACAGCGGCAGTAGCTGAATCATTGCTTGTGGTACAAACAGAGAACTTATAAATTAGCACAACATCTCACGAGGTAGCTTCTGCATATCTTTGAGCCACATTGTTCCAGTTGACAACATCAAAGATGGCATGGACATAATCCGGTCGAACATTCTGGTACTGTAGATAGTAAGCATGTTCCCACACGTCTATGCCAAGAAGTGGAATCAAACCTGAACAATGAAAAGCTTTAGCTTTAAGTTGTAATGGTAATGGGGATATATACATTGCACATATCACATCTCAGCTCCATGGTGGTGTACAATTCACTGAGACAAACCACCAATACCAGGGGCGCTTTCCATTTACCCAAAATTTCCGGTTTGACATTCCGGAAAATTTCCGGTTCAAATGGAAAGGCCTTTTCCCTCCCAGGAATAGAGTCTCGTTTTTTGTTGTAAACTTAATTAACATCTCATTGGTTAATCACTGACAAGGTGCAACAAAAGAAAATGGACGTTGCAGTTCCTCTGATTTGTGACTTTCTCATCAATTGTGGCAAGCAAATTGAAAGGATTCTAAGGAATGAAAATGATTTTGACTTTGTGGCAATAGCAGGGGTGTCCTGCTGCTTCGTTCACAGAAACTTAACGCGAATTCAAAAGTTAGTAATTATTTCGCACATGAGTTCGCAGCACATTTTAGGATGACTCAGACCACCGCAGAGTTATTGACAAGGGAAGTGATACACACTGGCAGAATACCCTTAGGAAATCCAGAAAAAAAAGTATTGGTATTCCTATGGGCATTGGAAATGGCGGGAAAAATCTTGCCGTCATGCAAATGGAACAGCATGTTTCCATTGCAATCGGTTGCAACGAAAAAAGTGGAGCAGCTCCGAAGGTTGTCCGTGGAAAATTTCTGCTGGAACCACCCATTCCATTTGCATTTCAACCAGTTGGGGTGTTCATTAAGAGTGTGTGTGGACTCTTTCACAGCCACAGTGTTGATTAATAACAGGAAAGTTTGTTAGACAGGGCAAATTGTTTATAGTCCTTATCCAAGAAGATTTGAAAGTCTAACCATTTGCAGTTATTTTTTATTTTAAGACCCAGCTTGTTGGTTCCGACCAGACCAGGGTTGTAAACCTGTCATCTCCCACAGGGAGTCATCAAATGGCAAGTGGTATTTCTTCCACGTTGAACATGACATTTTGACTGGAATTTCATTTTGAAGTCTTAACATACAATAGAATCTGATTGTAAACAGACTGCAGACCTGTAGTAGCCTGAAGTGGATCCTGATTGGCACAAGTTTGGATCACAAGCTGTTTGTTCACCTTGTTGAAACCCTAACAACCACCAAACATACATGTATATCAAGAAATAATATTATGCTAAAAGTAAAAGATCATTTTCTAAAGGGGTACTCTATTAAATGCCATTTTAATTTCCATAATGCAGGAGGGTGGTGCTTTCTTCAGGGCAGAAGACCTCTATTACCTGAGGCCAGCACTTACTTCAAAGGTGATTCATAACATTAAATGAACACCTCAAAAACAATGTCTCTAAATGCTCACGGTCTTCTTTGGTGACTATTGTACCAAAGATCAATTTTTTGATTCACATTTTCAATGAGTAATACACATATTATGTACTTAATGACTGAGTGGGAGGGCCAGACAAAAAAATATTTGGCCCAAGGTCCGTCCATATGAAACAGACTGGGATGCTTGTCGTCTTGCTTAGGGGTGTAAATTTTGGATTTTGGTCTCACTTAGGGTGTTCTGGGCAAAGCGCCAATATTTTAAGCCGCCAAGGTCTCGTTTAGGGTTCCGCGAAGAAACAGAATTACCCGAAGAGAAACAAGTCAAATTTTGCTTTTAAAAACTACTTTTAGATGAAAGCATTTGATGATTATGTCTTTATATCATTAAAACTCATTGCATGTCCTATTTGTGTGTTTTTAAGCGGTCTCTTTTATGGGTCAAAATTTGCCTAAGCCACACCCAGATTGGTCTCCGTTAGGGGTCACAAAAAGCTTGAGCCACGCCCAGACGGTCTCCTTTAGGGGTTAAATTCAAAATTTCCGATGAGCATCCCCGTCTGTTCCATATGGGAGTACCCCCCCTTCCCAGGTGAGGTCTGTGCGCCAGGACCGAGGGTGAAATATTTTCCTGTCCACACCGACGTAAGTGTAAGCATTTTATCTTTATCCTATTCATGTCCACTCAGAAGATGAAGTTTGGGCTAAAAAGGTTACAAATTTGCTCAGAAAATTTATCCAATCTGTTGTTTGTATTTGCTTTTCTGGCTGTCAATAACTTGGATGGTTACTTAGAAGCAACAAAATCCTCTAAAACTGCATCCCACAGAGCTGTACAATGTATGTATGTCTTCATAGCAGGGGCCGTACAGCGTTTTTTGGCCCTTCTTATGCAGTCAACTTGTTTACATTGTGCAGTACACTGTGCAAACAGAAAAACAACTCACCAGCCATCCCCAGCCTGACCCTTGTATGGCAATTGTTGCCATGCTGAATCTTTCTTTAAACTTTTCAAAGGAGTCAAAATCTCGCTTAATAGCTTCCAGCAATTCCCCTATTAGAGAAAATAATTCCTAAACTATGGTTCCTGTGTATAAACGGTCTTTTGCCTTAGTCAGTTGCTTTTTTATTCCAGACCAGTATCATCAATAAGCATGAGGGTGACCCTGTAGACTGGGGGTACTAACAGAAATTCAAACTACATACCATTACAGTACTTCATTTGGACATAAAAGGATCAGTATTTCTTTGTTTGTAATGATATCAAAATTGGTCAATATTGCATAAGCTAAAATTAAAACAAAACAAGAATAATTAAAATTATGGTAATTATCCACAGAAGGTTTTTCCAGCCTTCATTTCTGATGTGTCAGCCGTCTTGGTTACGGGCTGAAATTGTAGTACTCCTTTGTTCTCCTGTAGTAAGTGCTTTGCTGATCATTTCCAAGTTCTCCTCTGTAAAATAGCAAATGCTTTGAACCCAGAAGTCATGATTTATCATGATCATCTTCATGATCATCTTCAACTTCACTGAACATTATCATAACATAATAATTTATTAAGAAAAGAACATGTACAATCATCCACGTGACTCTAGTAGTAAGAAAGACTGTTGTCGGTGATATTGGCTGACATTTCAACAACCTAAGCAGAAGTCATCCTCAGAGTCAAGTAACTCTGACTTCACTCTTTAAAGGCATGACTTCCCCTCAGGTTGTTGAAATGTGATTCGATGTCACCAACAACAGCCCTTCTCACCCCATCCTGATGATGTTACTTCATTGAGTTTTTACTTGGATGGTTATGTAACAAATAGATACCACGTTGCCGAGCATCTGTTCAGATGAAGCCAAAATGTTGTACATGTACATGTAAGAACAAAAAGTGACAGCCGAGTGTCACTAATCTTAACACATTTTGACACCTTCTGTGATTGCTAGCTTTAATCATCATCGTGTCTAAATACACCCCTGTACATGTAAAGGTGGTCTTCTTCTTACCGAACATATGCACGGCAACATGGAATCTATTTGTTTTATACATGGTTAATGGTAAATTAAACTGGTACTACATAATTTATATGAACATGTATGAGAGTGAAACAGACAAAAGTCATGTTGAAAAATTCCATAATTTATGCAACTTTCTGTATTCTATAATTTACTAATCTGCAAAATCATAGACAAAAATCACTCCACAGCACCTGTTGGTTCTCCAACACTATCCTTAGGAGCTAGATTTGTCCAAAATATGGAGTGGTTAATATGTCCCCCACCATTGAATTTAAGAGCTGGTTGCAAAGCTATCATTCCACTGAGGTCACCTTAAAAACAACAACAAGAACAACTAAATCTACAATGCAAGAAACTTGCAACCCTTTTATTGCAGGGTTAACAGCCCTCCTTTCACATTCATTTTGCTAAAGTGCCCCTGTGACCAAAAAACCAATAATTGGGAGTTTTGGGCTTTCAGACTCTTGAATATGCGTTTTGCATATATAATAAGCTGCATTCACACACTAAAAATTTAAGCCAGTGAGCTTTGACGTCACTTTTCCATGGATCCACCCCTCTTAAGGTCCAATCGATCAGCTTTGAATGTGAGTAATGGAGGACCAAGAAATCCAAAACTTACACTCAAATTTAACGGCCTTTGGACAAAACTAAAACCTCAAAACTTTGCCAGAGAGGTGTTAAGCAAACACACGTCCAAAATCTGAAGAAAAAAAGTGTTTTTTTTTTTTTTATCACAAGGGCACTTTACAGAGCTGCTAGATCTTGCGCTTACCTCTAAAAATAACTTTTGCAACTTGTACACAAAGACAATAGCATACCATTATTGCCCTTATTATTGCTTACAAAATAAACAATGTTCCTTTGGTTTGCAAAATGCTAATTTATGTTCAAATTCAAACTACATGTACTGTATACAACTTACTACAACTGAAGATGAAATGGGAATGTCAAAAAATGGTTTGCAAACTAAAAAAAATGTGTCTTTGTAGAAAACTAAAAACTGCATGTATTTACAAGTTCAATTCCAAGAGGATTAATTTGGGGCAGCAACGACGCTACCACTATAACGATGCAAGGCTGTGCTCTAAGGAAAATTTCGGGGAGCCCTTCGGGCTCCTTAGCATATCAGCTGGGGTGCCCAGCCCTCATAGTTGGTCGCCCAAATTCATTTAATTCTTTATTTAATTAATTATCTGAGATCAACAATGCAGCAAGATCTTCATCCATCTTCATCTCAACACTAAGCGAAGCGAAGCGCCAATCAGTGCGTTATTTGTTTAGGGCACGCAATGATTTGTCACGACACCAAAGACAATGCGGGATTGCTCTGCTGCTAAAACAACAACAGGGAAAAACAACTATAACCCAAATATATTTTAGCCAAGCAGGCGATGCCGCGGAAAATCGTAAAAATATTAAATTTGCATAAGCTGCGTTTTACAGGTTCATACAAAAGTAAATTGCACCGCTTCGCCAGCTGCGCTTTACTGCTGTCAGAGCAGAAGTAACAACTCTTTTTTTAAAACTATAACCAAGAAATGCCAAACTCCACGCTCCAAATTTAATGAAACTAAATATTTTGAGGAAGAGCCGATACAACGTAGATTTGATTTTAGTGCTGTACACCACTAAAATCAAATCTACGTTGTATCGGCTCTTGCTCAAGATATTTAGTTTCTCAACTTGTTTTTACGCCAATCAGATCAAGCCACTGATCCAACGTACACCGACAGATAGATTGTCCACAGTTGCTTGCTTCAAAATTCTCAAATTTAATGCTATTTTTTGAGAAAGAATCGAAATTCGCGCTGCCGCCAGCCGTCATGTGCAAAGTTACGGATTATTTTACATGTGAAATCATGTGGAACGGCCCTTGAAATGATTGTTTCATACAAAGAAAAAACTTTTTCTGAGAGGTTTCGTAAACTGTAACCACCAGCATATTAAAATTTTCAGCCGCCTTATCTGCTAGAAATACAATAAGACAGAGCGCCCGGCTGGGACCGGGTAACTTATCTCACTCACCCGAAGCCAAATGTTAGTCGCCTCAGGCGACCGGGCGCCAATAGAGCACAGCCTTGCAATGATGGTAATAATAATAATAATAATAATAATAATAATAACAATCATCATCATCATCTTCATCATCTTCGTTCAAGGAAATGAGTGTGGTTGCTGAGATGTCACCGTTTTATCATTTTGCAATTGTTCTTTTGGTGACCGTTGGTGACTGTCTTAACTGTTGGTTACGAGGTATCAAAACCTACAGGTTTCCATGGTATTTAAGACTGGTTAGCACTAACCATGCTTTGAGCAACCCAGGCCAAGTTAACAATCAGACATAACTTGATGCTGCTCTGAAGGGAACAACAAACTGGCACTGTTTACTTTTTTCTGTGCAATGACCATGCAGCGATTATGACTACATCAGACAGACCAGGTGTCACTTTGGTAAACATTTGAAAGAGCACAGGATTGGATCTAAGGGGAGGGTGCAGGGGGTCCACACCCCCTTCACCAAGATGACCTGCGGCTTTCTAATAATACAACTGGTATCCTAAAAAAAACGTCATCAGTCAGCTATCCCATTCCTTAGTGGTACACCCCATCCTCACGGGGGGATGGGCGGATTTGGAATTGACCGGTACATAATCCAAATCCTGGATCCGCCCCCTGGCACACAGGAGCATCAGAGCGTCAGGCTTTCCTTTGCAAAATTGAAAACTCTGCTTTGTCTTAGCATGCTTGCCAAACTAAAGCTGTAACCGCACAATTGTGTGGGTACATGTAATTCCAGAATCATGACCACCAACCAGTGGCACCATCAACATTGCTGTTTGGAAGCTTGACACATCAATGCTGCCCTGGCCTAGATTATTTTTCAGGCTAATTGACTA
>NC_090883.1:3260588-3275588 GCF_036669925.1 Montipora capricornis
TAACGAGGTATATTTTTTCGAAACTGATCCCATATTGTTGCCCAAAATTAAGATCCCTGATCCCAAAAACGATGTAAATTTTGATCCCTGAACCCGCAAAAATTTGATCCCTGATTCCATAAAAAAAGATTGCTGATCCCGATCCCACGCGTTGTGATTCCAGATCCCAGGGCTGTGATCCCTGATCCCATATACCTCGTTACGACCCTGACCCGAAGCACAGTTCTCGTAATGACTTGGGGATAACCGCTGCCTAGCTGGTTTTAGCCTGCGTAGCAAGCTTTCGTTTTCACCAGAAGAGCGGGAAAATCGTTTCGAAGTTCTTCTGTCGAACAGGAACGCTTGCTACGCAGACTAAGCTGATTTATTCTTTGCTTTCCGAGGTCGGGGAAACTGGAGCAGAAACATTGTAGGTCATAAACAAAACCGTTGTATAACATTGAAAGGCACACTAACATGATAACGCATAGTATGTTTCTCCTGACTAAAAAAGGAGAGCAGAGAATACAGCAATGTTAGGGACGGACCATTATTTTTTTGGAGGGGGCGGGGGTGGGATGATTGTTTTTTCGACACAGCCAATTTTTTTCTTTATTGGTGTCTGTACAAGCAATATAATTATTTCTTTTATCATTTTTGTTACATGTTTTGAGATGTAACGGTAGATTCTATTCAGTTTCACTGAATTCAAAGATGACACACTTCTCTTTCTTGAAATTATGGACTTAGATTTGCGGTAGTTCATAATTTTATTTGGAATTAACGCACAACTTCAATCTGGTTATTAGGCTTTGGAAACTTGCATTGTATGAATGACTGAACACAAAATACCATTAATGATGAAATTATATATGAATTGGATCATATATGAACTGCGGATATGAAATCAAGTGAAGCTATGATCTTCGCAGTTGTGAACGCGTTCACATCTATTTTTCACTTTTGAATGCAACTTTGTTGTTGTTTAACTTAACAGCATCCTAACTTATATCATTTTGTAAACAATAAAAGGGTTCATATTTCACCATTGTTTTGTGCTTTCGTTTTTGTGGGTGGAGAAACATGTGTTCCAATTGTCAAAAATTTCACAACTGTTCCCTGTTTAAGTATTCCGGCGTTCCGTCGTAGTTTAAGGAGGCTCGAAAGGGTTTTCAGCTGAGCGCACGCGCGTAAGCCACACACGCAATTCTAAAAGCTGCTCGCGTCAGCTTACGATTCAAAGTGGGTCACCAGAAATAAACAAATACCATCAGTTTCGCTCACCTTTCTTCTAATTCCTATACATATGGAATATATATAGACATCTCCTATTCACAAAAACAACGAAAAGTGTACACAAACGGTTTCATGGTCACTTAAATCCGTTTGTGTTGGCCTGTAGCTTCACTCGCGCGTGCACTCGAATGAGTGGGTGACGCATGCGTAAATGCCGATCTTGTAACCCCCTCATTTTTCCTGATTTTGCAACTTTACTCGCTTATATCTCTGCTTCCGGACGGTGAATTTTTTTCATTTTTTGCATGTTAGCTTAGATTAATTTAAAACGTTTGTCTTTCAAATTTAAAAAAATTCTGTAGGTGAAAAAAGAAATTAGCGACACATTTCAAAAAAACGTATTTTTCTGAAAAACTGACCTACAGATTTTGTTGAAATTTAAATATTTTAGAGATTATTTCTAACATTATCTGGTAACGCTGAATGGGAAGATTTCACCGTCCCGTTTTTTCAAAAAAGACAACATATGTTGATTTTAAGGCTCAAGGAAATGCCTTATATCGTTGCCATGGTAACGGTATTTTGGGGGAAAATGTGATGTAAAAAATCTATGATGGGTACTTAAAACCCTGGCCAAATTTTGTCTTCATATGATTACCCTAACTGTATCTAAAAACAAAATGTGTTTATTTGTTTGAAAAAAGGAGAAACTATTTCGAGCCTCCTTAAGTGCTAGCCCAGATTGTCCAGCCCCTACTAAGTGAAGCGCCGTCCATATTCCATTTCCCTAGTCCATACCTATCCTCCCTTTCGCTAGACATTTCATCTGTATCATTTCGAGGTTATTGGGATCGAAAATGGCGGAAAAAGGACTTTCGTTACAGCAGCTCGAGAAGGTCAGAGACAGTTGTTCTTTTATTTATCAACACAGTCACCGTAATAATTACACCTGTGAAAATTTCGTTTAGTACCAGACAGATGGCTTCCTTGTCGTCGAAGGCTTCTTCTCTCCAGACGAGGTTGATCAAATGAGACAAGCCATGCATGAGATTTTGAAGGAAATGAAGTTGGACGAACATCCTAGGAGCATTTTCACAACAGATGAATCACAAACAAAGGTAAGAAGTTTTAAGTTAACTGGACAACCAAAAGTCGCCATTAGACGTCGGCTCAGTTGTAACTTGAAGACCATTCCCACGGAAACCCTCATGTCTATAGCCAACACGAGTCCACAACTTCCTAAGACACGTTAAATTATTCGATTTCCCATTATTCAGTCATCCATATTCATTTACCTTCATCTACATCCATTTACTTTCATCTATATCAATATGCATGGGGTCTTTCCCACTCCAGCATTGCTGAAACCGAGGGTGAGAGGTTTGAAAAAAATGTCCAAGGACACCAAATTTTGTCAGGTTCTTGGAAGAAAAAATCCGAAATCCCCCATTGCAAAAACCTGCCATCGTTTGGAAGGAGTGGGGAAGGGGGATGGACAAGCAAAATGGAACAATCCGGTGAGGGCGAGGGGGCAAGGGTGATTATCTTCCATGACGTAGATAGATCTTTTTAATGTACTATTTGAAGTATTGATGCAAAAAAATGACAGTTTGTCTGAAGATTACTTTCCCATTCCCATAATGCAATATGTGTTGGGCATTCTTTACATAAAATCAATATAACTTACTGTATTTACTCTTGGGACTGTATCATGCTTCAGTGAACTGGATATCCATTGTTTTAATGCAAATATCGCCCCAAAATTAACTGTATTATGGGATTTGTGAAAATAGCGAATTGATGGTACATGGTTTGCATCTGACATCATGGAAGCCATGTTGGATGGCAAGAACAATGACATGTCTCTCCACTGGGAACTAAACTTTATTATTATACATTGGTGTCACCAGCTCGATTTTGATTGGCTATAAGCACGCAGCTAATTCTTGCTTGCTCTGTTTCTCTTACGTCATACCTACAAACAATAGATTTTATATATGTAGAATTGACGTCATACCTACAGACAATAGTGTTATGCATGCAGAAGTGACGTCATGTAACACACTAACCAGCAGTTTTATCAGTTTTGTCATGGCGGAGCTCAGCTCAGGAATATGCATAATAAATCAATTATTGAATTCGGTTTTCGCATGTTAGGGATAATTATCAAGGCCTCAGTTTGTGTTATCCGCTTCAGCCGATAACACAAACTTTGGCCTTGATAATTATCGCTAACATGCTCAACCTCATCCAATAATTGTTAATTATTGTAGTGCTATCCAACATGGTCACCCTGTCACATGTATTTTCACTCAGTTGTGATACATGTATGATGAAAGAAACAGCAGGCAGGGATCAATTCAATAAAAAAGTTACATGTTTAGTTTTTACTTGTGTAAATTATGCATATAAAGTCCAAATTGTAAATTCATGGATTCAATAAAATATTTTTCTACACTGGAATTCACACATGCAGTCCGGGTCATGATACAATAATAATGCACAACTGTAGCTTTACAATAATTATTATTGTAACGTAACTTGAATACGCTTGTAGACTAAATTACTATCACAAATAAGCAGGCTCACAGATGGGGTAAACAATTGTTTTATTGCGCTAAAACCTTAGCACCTGACAACCCGGGAGAGGCGGGTGGGATGCTTTCCCTTACAAGGAGTCTCAAGCTACTCGATACAAAATGCTCAATCAAAAAAGCTTATCTGGTGCAAGCTATCTGTTACGGAAATTCCATGCATATTGATTAAACCTTTTAATGAGTACATTAAAACACTCTATGTGTAAGTTCCAATTGCACAAGGCTTATTTGAACTCCGCGCCTTCAAAATTTGCAGTTGCCAACAGAACAGCAGAAACTGTAAGAACAGCTCGTAAGAGAGAAAAAGGCAGTAATTATTATTAACAAATGTTGCAAAAACAGCAAAGCAGCAGGCTTGAGAAACAATTAGGAATGAAATGAATGGTGTTGGAGCAGAAGGAAACAGCTCAGCGATGTTATTTGGGCCAATATTTGCTGAGGTACCTTAATTAAAGAAAATTAGTGAATCAAAGGTGACACGTGCAGGTTGCAGTGAACAACTCACAGAGCTTGATGAGATGGTGCTTGATGTACTGGGCGGAGAGAGTGCCAGTGTAGATACTTTTTACTAACTGAGTTAGAGGTCTGTACTGTAAGTTACGGACTGAGTGTTTTCCCATTGATTTATGGCTTGGGCGCCTTGCGCTTGAGTCATAAATAAACAAGGATCCGTAACTTATGGTACAGACCGATAAAACGAGGTTAGTAAGAACTTATTACATGTATATCTTTAAGGTTAATCTGGTGTGTGGGCAAGGAAGCAGAAGGTTCAACTGCCACAAAGATTGCTGTGTCAAAATCCGAAAAACTAAATCTTCTTGGCTGTTTGAAATAGTTGCTTGCAAGATGTAAACAGTTTTACAAGTTTATGTAAAAGAACGACATGAAAAACTTGCTAGATAATGTTTTATCTAAATTTTAAATTTAGCGCGCTGTACAGCGGGCTGTACTGTAGAATATGGCCCACTAATTTAACCAATCACAGCGCGTGTACTATCTGAGAGATATAATAATAAAACATTATTCACCTGACCTTTGGCAAATAATTATTGTTAAATAATAACGAGAATTAAAATTGTGTCCTCACGAACCTCTAGCATGATGGCCAGAGAGGTTTTGTCCCATAACCCTTTGCAGTCAGTGGTCAATTCCACTGCTTCTCTACTACTAACACCCATAAATACCTAAAGGGATAACTTGAATAACATAGTTTTTTGAGAAAGTGTGATTACTGTAATGGAAACTCTTTCACCTTTGAGATACATCCTAAGCTCTTATCTGGATGTTGCAGTGGTGAGAGCAGTGGTGAGAGCACTCGCCTCCCACCAATCTGGCCCGGGTTCAATTCCCAGACACGGCATCATATGCAGGTTGAGTTTGTTGGTTCTCTACTCTGTACCCAGAGGTTTTTCTCTAGGTACTCTGGTTTTCCCCTCTCCTCAAAAACAAATAATTATTTATTAAGTATTCCCCCACCCCACAAAAGTCCACCTTGTAATAATTAAGGTCAAATTGGTCTGAAGTCTGGAGTCACTTTGTGTTTGGCAGACACCAAATGTTTATGTCTAAATAGTTTGTTATCATTCCATTTCCGGTAGAATTACAAATATGTAATAGAATGTTTTGTGGGTGTTACGAAAACTACAGTAAGACCCTGGGGTCTTAGTTTTCTTAGTATTCGTAGTACGAAAACTAACCTTAAAGACCCCTTGTGAACAGTGGAAATTACGGAAGAGAAACCCGGGAAAACTTACTGCTAGTCAGAGAATTGGGCGCTGGATGTTGTCTACATGGTTTAATTTAAACAGACACAATGCCATGACAGGCTTGCAGGCTGTGTGACTGAAAATCATCAATGATTACTTATTGGCACCGAAACTAAATATAGCGTCTTGCGAATGAGTTAACCCTTTGGTTGTAACCACTAAAAAAGCGATGCACAAATTATTTTGTCAATACACATTAATTTTGTTATTCTATTTCCACTGTAACAACATCCAGCGCCCAAATCTCTGACTAGCGGTAAGTTTTCGCGGGCTTCTTTCCTGTAATTTCCACTGCTTACAAGGGGTCTTAGGTCTTAGTTTTCATAATACCCAAATCCAGCTTGTTACTTCAGCATGGTCTATCACTAGTAACAGTCGCTGTAAAATTGAACAATACTACTCTTTGAAAGTAAATTCAATAGAAATTGTTAACCTTGTGTCCCTTGAGGTGATTTAAGGCCATTTAGGCAAGTAACATTTTCTGGCAAATAGAAATTATTATTGGTGGTGTACAGTTTTTATTTAGACTCTCTTGCTTCCCTGTTGTGTACTGTACTGTACATTCAGGGACTGTCACGAAACTAACAATTAGCTTTTACTTTGTCATGGTGGCGCAGCTGCCAAGCTAGAATAATTGGAAATCCCAGCTCTAAAATAACTGATCATAGCTTGATCTTAAACAGAAATGGGACTAAAAAGCTCGTGAAAATGATAATTCCTAATATTTGGATCTTATGAGAGGAGAATACATGCCACCCTGCAAGCAGAGCCTCCTTTTGTCTTTTTTTTTGGTGGGGAGGAGAAAAGGAGGCTCTGCTTGAATCACGTCAACTCTTTGAAGCCACCGCAGCCCAAACTTCTGGACTAGTCAATCTTGTTTTCTCTTGTCAAACTGGTTTTTTTCTATGTGAGCATCTGTTTAGTGATAAAACCGATGGTTATAATTGAGCCCACTGTACCATGAAAAACCAAGATGGTGGTGAAATCTGGCATTCTAGGCTTAGGTTTGGGACTGTATCCTGGCAACATGCAGCACATAATCAATAAAGATCTGACTCGATTCATGCAGAGTCTTTCTCAAGAATGCCAAAATCGAGGAAGCAAAAGAAAGGCTCTGCTAGCAAGATGAATACATTTGCCAATGTGTGACCACTTTAATTTGTAGTTCTAATAGACCTAATCGGCTAACTCAATGTTGTACCCAATTCAAATCTCCCGAGATTAAGATTCTTTGTGTATTGTATTTGCATGATAATGTAGTATTCATATTTAAATGATATGGAAATACCTGAAACAAAACGTTTTATTCCCAAAGGGTTTGAATTGGGTACAACATTGAGTTAGCCGATTAGGTCTATTTCGTGGATTCTAATGCAAACTTCTACACCTTACATGTACATGTAGGTTAAGCCAGCCAAAATTGTTTTTTAGTGAAAGTCAATTATAAAATAATCGACTGAGTTGTGCAGATTATAGTGATGGCTAATTTAACAGAAAAATGATGTGAATTACGTTAATTAAACTGATAGTAAATTTACTATACACTGAAATGCATTTAAGTCTAAATACAACGGAAGCAAAATATAATTATTGTAAACATATAAGAAGTAAAATTGATGTTCTCAAAAAAATGTGATAATGTATTGATGTTGGCAGTTGAGTAGCTGAGAAACATTTTTCAAATCAGAAGTTTGATTTTCGTTCATAGCTTAGGGATGATTATTTTATGACAAGTGGTGACAAGATCAGATTTTTCTTTGAAGAAGGAGCATTCAATGAAAAAGGTTAGTCTGGTGTTATAAAGTGGTTTAATAAAGTTTATTGATATTAGGTCTCCCCAATACATTCTTATTATCAGTATTGGACTGGAACTAACTTGCAAGGGAGGCTAATGTGGGAAAATCTTTTCAAATGCAAATACTTTTCGATATATATACCCCTGCATTAGCCTCCATTGCAAGCTAGTTCCAGTCCAATACTGAGAATACGAATATTTAACAATAATAATTATTCTCCAGAGGACTATTGGTGAATAAAAGTCAAGTTTTTTATTCACCAATATTCACCAAACCTGAGGTGAATAATTGTTTTAGGATAATTACATAGGTGATTATTTGAAAAATATGCATTCATCTGGCACCTTGACAAAACTCAAGATAATGCTCCACCCAACGCTGCAGCTGCATGCTCTGATCAGTGATGACCTCGCCAGTCTTTGATTTTAATGGGGCTGTTTTGACGCCTGTAGGGCCGGTTTCAGTTTTGATGCCCTCTTACATTCCCTTTGCGTGGCCACAGTCCGCTGCTAGCTGGATTTTGGCGTGTAAGTTCTGCCAGTACTCGTTGGCACAGCGGAGGGCGGTCTGCTGGGCCTTACTCCTGGCTGCTCGAAGGGCGTTGTGTGTGCATGGGGAAGGGTTCTGCTTGTGTAACAATGTGTTTATACATGAATGAATGAAAGAAATATCATCATCATCATCATCATCATCATCATCATCAGCATTATCCTGGTTGGCGTCATCATCATTATTATAATAATTTTATTAGTAATGTCCACAGTTCAAATTTACAGTGACAATTCACATAATTTCTCTCTGTTATACTCTAACCTTGTGCAGAACATATTGTGAAGTCAATATTTGCTGCTTGATCTGGCTTCATATTGTAGCTCAGTGGCAATCTTGTTCCCAGAGACATTGTTCCCTTGACCTGCAGTTGGGAAAGAGAGACTCTGGTCGAATCCAAAAAAGGCCACTTATTTCATTGGCTGTAGAAAAACAGTTTCATTCCCTGCCATTTTCAAATTCTATATTAAAAATTTTGATATTTCTTCTGGATTTTTATCTATACGAGGTTGAAGATGATCTAGAAATAAATCTTTTTACAACTTACTAGTTCGTAACATTTTTGTTTTTGAAAATACAGTCACTTGTCGACACCAGATACTGAAATGTGTTTTGATTGAAAAAATGTCTCTCGTTACTTTTGATTCTCCGCAGTTTAAGCATTTCAAGTGTGATAGGGGATGTGGTCATACTATAATGTGTACTGTCTCGCAAGTGAAAAGTAAGCGTTTTCATGGCGAGGTAAACTCAGGATGTTTTTGTTGATTTCTAACCACCTCCCCTCACGCATGTGCAGTTATTCAACCGGAACCACAGTTTTTTGGTTCCGGTTCTGGATTATTCCAGAGCGGTCCTGCACTGTTCCACTGGACAAGGGTAACAGAGGCTCTGGAAATGAGATTGGCTCTGAGTTCTAGTCCTGATCATGAGGCTTGGAGTAAAATTTGTGTCATTTCCAGTGATTCTTACTGGATTGAATCATTTCATTGCAAGTGGAAAAATAATTAATTTTCTTCATTTCACCCATATATAATCCACATCTGCTCTCATTTCACTTCAGTGGTTACATGTACAAGCAAAAAAAAAAATAGCAGTAGCTAGTAAATGCTACTTAATTGAATTAAAAGTCAGGGGTGGCTTATTGGTTATCTATCAGGCCTCCCACCACTGCGAGCCGGGGTTCAATTCTGGCTTGGCACATGTGGGCTGAGTTTCAGTCGATCTCAATTGCAACCTGACTCGAGGGTTTTTCTCCGGGTACTCTGGTTTTCTTCCCTCATCAAAATCGACTCACAGCTAATTAACATCTAGCTGTGGTGCTGTGCTCCGACATCAAACATGGACTGTATAGCGGTAGCCAGAGGCGCCTTTGTATGCTTTCAGCCCGATGTCGTGAGCTGCGCCTTTCGTAATTCAGTTCTCGACTGCAAGTAAGGGTGATTAGCACTAGCAATATTTATTTATGTTTATTTTATTTTACTTGATAATGAAATAGGTGAACTCATCGCAGAAAAGCACGAAGCCATTAACAAGGTTGGCCATGGTAAGATATAATAAATATAATGCCCTAATAATTTGTGAATAAAAGTCATGTAGATCCAAATGCTCCAGAAAGGAGGAACTAAATCATAGTCTTTAAAAAGGTCACAATATTTTCTATCTTGTAAGACAATGCTTCAATGTGACTCACAACTTCACTGACTGTTTTGACATCTGCAAAGCTTCAAATCTTGTTTAGCAGGTTATTTTGAAATCCTCAATTCTGATTCCACAAAATGCCAACTTAAATTAAACAGGGCTATACAAATTTATTGAAGACAATGCATTCTTGAGGGCTCGAAATTAACTTTTTTGCTCGGGTGCCAGTTGACAACTAATGGGAAAAATTTGATCACCAGGTCATAAATTTTGGTCACCAACTTATTTAATATATGATTTACGTTAGAACATGAATTTAAATGTTACTTTGCATGCAAGGAAAGTCATAATTATTAAATAGCAAGAAAAAAAGCAGCACGAGAAAGACCTCTAAAGCCACTGTTGTTTTTGGCTTTTGTCTTTAGCTTGGTGATGGTGTTCTTTACTGTTATTCGAAATGGAGCGAAGCACAGAATGTAAGTCTGTGTTATCCATAGCAGGGTAACATGGTCACTGTTAAGGGTGAAAGTAAGGGAAAAAGTTAGCAAACATCTTGATCACTGAAATAATGTATGCAGAAAGAAATTATGGTTTTTTAATTGCTCAGCCAGGAAAATATGATGTTGTGTTTCTCATTGCTGAATTTCTATTTTACATGTACATGTACAATGTATGTTGTTTTTTATACAGCTCTTCATGCCTTAAATCCTGTTTTTAAGCAAATAACCTTCAACAGGAGAATCCAGGTGAGGATTGTTTGGTTCCAATCATAATATGATTAATTATTACTATCTTCTTTAGTTTGCAGCAGGTGTTACCACAGGATGGCAGGCAAAATATAAGGATTTTATGGGAATACTGATAAAAGACTTGAGAAGATTATAACTACCGGGCGGTACATACAAAAGAATTCTCAATTTAAAAGCCTTACCTTATTGCAATTGTGGGTTGCTTCATTCCTGTGTGTTGTGTTTTTTCGACATGATATGCACCATTTTTCAAATCCTCAGTTGTCAACAGTGTTATAAAATACCAATGAAGGCTGCTCACTCCATTCTGGGGAGCCCACCAAATTGAGTCAAATATTCCCAGATAGAATGTTGCCACTTTTATAATTCCACATCAGAATCAATTGACAAAGATCAACTTTCATTTCAACCCACCAAAAATGCAATATCAGCCTTGCTAGCGACGTAGTTTGTTCACTCAATCCAAATTGGAAACCTTTTGGAAGATGGTTGGGAGAGCAATGTTGGACGGTTAACCTTTGGAACCAAATGCTCAACAAACTGAGCACTAGGTGGGTTGCAATACCATTGTTTCTCAACGACACATTTTATTAAAATCCCTGGGTCCCGACATGACTGCATTAGTCACGCCTCCTTCATGCTGACAAACTTCAAAATTTCACAATGTACATGGAAAAGCACACTGAAAGATGGCGTTTTCTTTAGATGCTAATAATAAAATTTCACTGGCCTCTGCAATAAGTCCATCCACATAATATTTGTAATTGCACCATATCCTACGAGAACAAATTGTATTTCTTGAAGGCTTAATAAGTATAGTGTTATGATTGTGAAGAGCGTACAAATGTCCTATTAATTAAACTAATAAAAGCTGCATGAAATCCCAAACTTCTATCTAATAATTAAATTTTTTTCTTCAGTTTGTACAATACAGGGGCCGGTTGCTCGAAGCCTGGTTTAGCACCATCCGTTGATTAAGAGGTATCAAAACCTATAGGTTTCCATGGTATTTAATGCCAGTTAGCGCTAACCGTGCTTCGAGCAACCCAGGCCTGCTTTCATTCTCGCTAAGCCACTTGGCTTTCAAAACCATCGTTCACTGCTTTTGAAGTTTGACAACATGAAGGAGGCGTGACTAATGCAGTCATGTTGCGACCCAGGGAAACAAAAAAAACCTGCTTGCTGTATTTGCAACGAACCCTTTGTTAGACAGGATCAGTGCAAACTAATTTTAAACAGTGAAATACAGTGTAGTTCAAATCAAGTCTGTTGTGTCTAAGACTGTTAACAAAGAGCTTCGGAGTAGAGTAATCACTCCACCAACAGTTAAGTTTTAATCATCAATTCCCGGGTGATGTCTTGGATTAGAAAAAAAATATAGCCTGCCTTATAGTGTCACTTTTCATATGAAATTTTATGAATTTCAGTACAAAGATCTGAATAGGTTTCTAACCACAAATGTATTTCTTCACAAGATTGGCATTTTTCCTTCCCCAGCATGTTCTCTTTGTGGAGATGCAGATGAGACCCTTGAACACATTCTCATACACACATGTATATGCTTACTATTCGAGAGTTTCTGGACAGAAGTAATTAAATGGCGTGGTGATCGAGATGTTAAGATTCAAATGCTCTCACTTACAGTTTGTAAAGATATAATTGTTTTGGATGTTCTTTCACAAAGATGAATTATATGTAAATCATATCTTGTTGCTTGCGAGGAAATATCTGTACTCTTGTAGATTCAAGAAAAAGTTACCCAGTATAATTTGGGATATTTATCACAAAAATTTATATAGCATATCAACTTGACACAATGATTGCCAAGTCAAACGTTGATCAACTCCCTGCTCATTAATCGAAGTGGGGAAAATATGCAAATATTGTATCAGTCTGATATATTCTTGTATTGTACCTTGTGTATTGTTCTTAGTCTAATAAGATTCTCTTGAGGCTTATGAAAGTGGTTTGTGTGAGAGTGTGTGTGTGTGTGCATGTGTGTCATAAATATAGAATGCATTAAATGTGACTTATGTGGATTAATGTAAAGTTCTCTGTCCCGGGGTGGGGACTCCCATATGAAACAGACGGGGATGCTCGTCATCTCGCTTAGGGGGTAAATTTTGGATTTTGGTCTCGCTTAGGGTGTTCCGGGCAAAGGGCCAATAGTTAAAGCCGCCAAGGTCTCGTTTAGGGTTCCGCGAAGAAACACAGAATTACGCGAAGAGAAACAGAAGTCAAATTTTCTTTTTAATTTGTTTTTAGGGGTCAAAATTTGCTTAAGCCACGCCCAGATTGGTCTCCTTTAGGGGTCACAAAAAGCTTGAGCCACGCCCAGATGGTCTCCTTTAAGGGTTAAATTTAAAATTTCGACAAGCATCCCCGTCTGTTCCATATGGGAGTCCTCCCCCCACCCCCTGTACAGTAGATGTAATAATTCATATGAAAACAAATATTAAACAGTATTAAAACAAAAAATAAAAAATCTTTCTAAAGGATTTTGTTTTAGATCAAGTGAACAAACTATACCACCTGAGGTCGCTCGCAGCACTCCTATTGCGTTGTTGGTGGGTTTAAATGAAAATTGTTAGCTAGGAATATTTAACTCAGTAGAATGGAGTGTGCAGCCTTGGTATTTTATAATACCGTTGACAACTGACGACTTGAAAAATCGAGTTAAATCTGGAAAAAAACCACACAGGAATGAAGCGACCCACCATGGCAATAAGACTGGTAAGGCTTTTTAATTGAGAATTTTTCTGTATAATTATGTTCTCATTACAAGCCATTTTTATCGGGATTCCCATACAAATCTTATATTTTTGTCTGCCATGATGGCTTGGAGCTTGGAGCGCCTGTGGTATTGCTGAATTCTTGAGTGCTGACTCTTTGTCCATGAATTTTATTACTGTAAAGACATTATTCACCACTCAGGTTTACATGTACTTACTATAATACAAGGAATGACCTAAAATGATCTAAAATGAGTAGGCCATTTTAGGTCATTTTAGATCATGTTAGATACCGTTGTAGCTCATTTTGATCATTTTAGATACCGTTGTAGCTCATTTAGATCATTTTAGGTCATTCCTAATGTCTTAATAACTACGGTTGAATTAAGCCTGTCAACTTTTTAAAATTCACAAAATTGCTGTGCATCAGGCTAACCACTTGCATTTCTGGCCATATCTGATTAATTAACGATAATTTATTATTGGATTCGGTTTTCGCTTGCTAGTGATAATTATCAAGGCCAAAGTTTGTGTTATCTGCCGAAGCCGAAGGCTGAGGGGGATAACACAAACTGAGGCCTTGATAATTATCGCTATCATGCGAAAACTGAACCCAATAATTATTGTTTTATTATGCATATTCCTGAGCTCTGAGTTCCACCATGACAAAACTGATCAAACTGCTGGTTAGTGTATTAGTTGACGTCACTTCTGCATGCATAAAACTATTGCCTGTACGTATTACGTCAATTCGACACATATAAGATCTATTGTCTGTAGGTATGATGTAAGAGAAAAAGAGCTAGCAAGAATTAGCTCTGTGCTTATATAGCCAATCAAAATCGAGCTGGTGACACCAATGTATAATAATAATGTTGACTTCTGGAATCATTGTGTCCAGCATTTTGAGAGTTTTATTTTAATGTCAGAAATTTTCCAAGCGGCTGTCCCAAAGGCCCCCCAAAAGGGCTGGCCTTATGATGTAAAATGTGCCCTTGGTCCCTCTTTCTCTTTTAAATCCCTTTGGAAAGCTGTTGAAAACTTAATGGTCCTCCAGTGCTCTACAAGGGAGCAAACAGAATTGAAGTGAACAAACAATCAATTGCTTCTTGATTTCTCTGGTGGTGCTATGACATTTCATGTTCATGGAGTAGTTTTTGAAAAAAATTTTTCTTTCAGGCTATTGCCAAATCTGTTGGCTTCAAACATCCAGTTGTCCCACAGAGCATGTACATTTTTAAGGTGAGCTTTTTTGGCTTATCTTTTGAAGTCAAGTTTTATATCAATATAGTTTGTGTAATGTTATTTTCCTCCTGATGCATGTCTTAAATAATTGAATTATATGGGTCTGTATGTTGTTGGCAAAACTGTGTCCCTATGGGTACCCTGCGAACAGTTGGTTTCTCCTACACTTCCCAAGAGAGAAACCACTGCAAGGAACTGTTTGATTTTCCATCGAGCATGTGCGAAGTTCTTCACACTCCACGTGATGTATTTGACATCACTTCACCTCATTTCATGGGAAATAACTACAAATATACAGCAGGCTCGCCCAAACGCAGCGGTTACATAGCTGAATGCACACACAAGCACCAAAGCAAGTTTACTAACTCATTTTACCAGTTCAATTTTAATTTATTTGTCCTTGGCACTGGCTGTCTGCTCAGTCAAAGAAACTAATGGTTGCTCGCAGTGGTTTCTCTTTCGGGAATCGTAGGAGAAACTAACTGCTCGCAGGGTACCCCATAGGGTAATTGTATCAAGGAAAACTACAGATATTTCTCTGCTTGCATTCCGTAGTCTAAGGAATAGTTCAGGTTTTAGCTACATGTATGGTCATGTTTAAGAGAGTTGCAGCAATGAAACTTTGAAGACTTTCATCATATTAAAGCAAACGAATTTGAACTATTTTTACAAGCTGTTTAAGTTGGACCATCTTGGGTAAGCAAAGCAGCTTT
>NC_090883.1:3280588-3323088 GCF_036669925.1 Montipora capricornis
CACCCCACAAGAGCTCCTCACTAACTGGTCTCGAATACTTGACACCCTTACCAAGTGTAATCTACGACTGTCTGCATGTAAGACTCATATGCCCCAAAACAGCCACTATCTTGGGTTGGATCTGGTCACAAGGCTCCTTATCTGCAAGCCCCCACTGCATCACAGCACTCGCAACCTGCCGCCCTCCAGAGTCTGTCAAAGGTTTACGTTCCTTTATCGGCGCCTACAAAGTCCTTAGCCGTGTCCTCCCTCACTGCTCTTAACTTGTGGACCCACTCGAGTCAGCCTTGGCCAATCTGCAATCTCACGACCACGTTAAGTGGGACAAATGCCTTCGCCAAAGATTCACCACTGCACAAGATGCTCTTAACTCGCACAAGTCTATCGTCCTCCCTCGTGCCTCCGACCAGCTTTGGATTGTGACTGATGGCTCAGTAACCAAACGCGGTCTCGGAGCCACCTTGTACGTTACCCGCCAAGACCGCCTCCACCTTGCCGGCTTCTATAGCTCTAAACTACGCAAGCATCAGGTCATGTGGTTACCATGTGAGGTCGAAGCCTTGTCTATCACCGCTGTTGTAAAGCACTTTAGCCCCTTCATCATTCAATCCAAGCACTGTGCTTGCGTCTTGACTGATAGCCAGCCCTGTGTTCAGGCCTTGAACAAACTTTGCCAAGGTGAATTTTCCGCCAGTCCACGGGTTACCTCCTTCTTGACCACAGTCAGTAGATACCAAGTTAGCCTTCAACATCTTGCCGGCACCGCGAATTTACCCTCCGACTTTGCCAGTCGTAATGCTCCAGACTGTAACGAACCCCAGTGTCAAATTTGCTCTTTCGTTCATGAAACAGAAACTTCAGTCGTCCGTGGTATCTCCACTCAAGAAGTGTTGGAGAACACCAAGCGCCTACCCTTCACTGGCAGACCCGCATGGCTCAGTGGTCAACATGAGTGCCCCGATCTACGGCGCGTCTATGCTCACTTGAAACAGGGCACCTGCCCTTCCAAGAAACTGACCAACATCAGAGACATAAAGTGCTATCTTAATGTCACTTCCATTTCCAAGGACGGCCTACTTGTCGTCCAGCGTCATCAACCACTCTCCCGCCCTATTGAGTTGATCGTGGTACCTCGTTCCGTACTTGACGGCCTACTTACTGCTATTCGCATCAAGCTTGACCACCCTTCTAAGAACCAACTCCAAATGGTGATGCAGCGTCACTTCTTCGCCCTGGATATGAGTGCTACTCTCACTCGAGTATCAGACTCTTGCCACACTTGTGCCTCACTCAAGAAGTTCCCTACCTCCCTTGCCAGCGATTCATCGGAAGATCCACCTGAAGTCGTAGGCGTGTCATTTGCCGCCGATATCATTAGATGCAGTCGTCAATTCATCCTCCTTTTGAGAGAATGTACTACCTCCTAGACTGCATCATGCCTTGTACCCGACGAAAGGAGCAGCACACTTCGTGATGCCCTCGCCCGATTAGTAGTCAATGGACCTCAAGCTGTCATTCAGGTTGACCCTGCACTGGGATTTGTCTCACTGAAAACCACACATGCTTTACAGCATCCTGGCATCTCTGTCGAAGTTGGTCGCATCAAAAACTCCAACAAAAATCCTGTTGCCGAACGAGCTGTGCTGGAACTAGAAGAGCTGTTATGTCAGGAGCCTGGCAGAGGCCCTGTTACCAAACTCGGCCTTGCTATTGCCACTGCCCGCCTGAACTTGCAACTCCGCAGCCAAGGCCTGTCCTCACGGGAGCTTTGGACACAGCGCAACCAGTTCACCAACGAGCAGATACCCGTCAATGACCTACAACACATTGTAGCCAAGCACCAAGCTCGCCAAACCCACCATCCTTTCAGCGAAGAGGCCAAAGGTGGCTACCACCCACAAGCTCCCGTTCCCCCCTTGCAGGTTGGAGACCTGGTGTATGTGAACTCTGACCGAGATAAGTCCCACGCCCGTGATCGCTATATCATTGTTAGCATCGACGGTGGATGGTGTTTCATTAAGAAGTTCTCTGGCTCACAACTCAGGGCTACGTCTTACAAGGTGAAGCTAGCCAAGTGCTACACTGTACCACATACCCTCCCACCACCATTGTACCAGTCTGTCATCCCTACACTTGACGAAGACGAATGTGTGGAGATTCCTGGGCAGCCCCAGCCTTGTCAAGAGCCCTCTGCCCCACCAGACCTGTTACGTCCGCCCAACCCAGATCCTCCAGTCTCCACCCCGGACCAAGCTGAACAGCAGGAAGACTCGACTCCCCTTGAAACTGATCGTGTCCCTGTTTCAAGTTCATGTGAACCAAGACCGCAACGGGCACGCCGGCCCCCAGCATACTTACAGGAGTACATTCTCAACTAGTGTTGTTAGCTGACAGTTATTTCAGAATTGGCGCGTTTGACCAAGTACTATTAAGAACGGTTACGATCTGTTACCAACTTTTTGTTACATTTCATTTACATTCATTTCCTGTTATACTTTCACACGTTAGTTGTCTTTCCTTCAAGAAGAAGAAGAAGAAGAAGAAGAAGAAGAAGTAGTTGCGCCAGCGGTTATTGTCAGCCGTGCATGTGTATCACGCACGTCCCCTCGTGGCATATTTATGTTTTGGGTTCGCCATCGGGTAGCAACCTTGTTGTACTTAGTAAAGTGTTTGTTGTTCGCTATTATCGTGTCGGCTGTCTTTATTACTGGCGTAAATTAACTTATTATCCTAAATTAATGACAGAAGTTTTCAGCCATATTGGAATATTGCTTTAAGATTTTCCATCCAAACCTCACATATCTTTTTGAGAAGAATGTTCTGTAATATTGCATTATCCTTAACCAATTGACTCCTAAATAAACTGCCCCCATTAACAAGTATAAAGACTCACTCCTTACATGTACGTGTTGAAGTCAATGGGTTAAACCAATGTACATAGACCGAATGCATAAATGGCGGCCAAAAAAATATATTCTTTTGTTTATGTACTAATTAGACTCACTAGCCTCGCTCTCAAGAAGCCTTTCTTTTGTATTTTGTCCATGCAAACGAGGCTAGTGAGGCTAACTAGCACATAAACAAAAGAATATTTTTTTGGCCGCCATTTATGCATTCGGTCTATGGTATGTTAGATTTTGATGAAACTTTTTCATTTTTTAAAATTCACTGTTCATTGGGGTTTCCCTTCCCTCTTTTCACTGCTCTTATCAATGTGATAGGTGCTTAAAGGGACTAGGTCATGCAAAATGATGTAATTTCATGACATCCAAAATGAGTGCCCAAAAAAAAAGAATGAATTATTGCAACCACTTAAAACTGTTGAACAATATAAAAGAATGATGAAATGATATATGAAATGGATCATATATAATATGAACTGCGGATATGAAATCAAGTGAAGCTATAATGATCCTCGCAGTTATGAAACGCAATTTTTGCAATTGCGTAGAGAAGCCTGAAAATTTCAGGACCCCGTTGAAGTCCTGAATTTTTCAGGCTTTGCTACGCAATTGCAAAAATTGTGTTTCATAACTGCGAGGATCATAGCTTCACTTAATATAAAAGAAATACAGCGAAAGGAAAGAAAAGCATGGATGGACACAAATGGACAAGATTGAAACGGATTGCATTTGGGTTATCTTGAAAAAAGTCAGCATGTCGTTTTTCAAGTTTATGGCAAATCGCTTGGATACATTAGTCGTTTTTGCTCAGAATCATCTTGTTTGTGATAATTATAACAATTTCGTCAGTAAAGAAATTCCACATTACCATTTTCAAGTTTTAAATTTGTGATTAACTAAAGATATCCCCTAAACACCCTGAAATAATGTGGCATAGCCCCTTTAAGCCCTTGATCTCCCTCAATGTGGGGTGCTGGGATTCCAAGATTTGCCCACAATACTTCCACTTTCCATCTAGCAGATGGCTGCCAACAGTGGAAGCCCGTAAATGCATTGTATATGTGGCATCCAACCACGACTTCAGCATCTATGTAGCAGAGGCATTTCAGTAGTTGGTTTCACTTTTTGTTTTTGTTAGACGGAATTGAGCGCCGTTTTATAATTAACCCAGAACCTGGAGGGCCTCTTACCAAAATTACAGGACCACTTATGGAGGAAGATGATGGTAAAGAATATATCCCTCAATTAACTAAAAAAGGTGAGTGTAGAGATATAGGAGCGCTTATTGAACAAGATCCTGTTAACAGCACAAAGGGCAAACAAAGGGATGTGCAAGGGAAGCCTTAACTCAGGGGTGGATCCAGGGGGGTGCACCACCAAGGATTGATGTAGCTGTCAGACTGGTAATGTTTTTTAAATATATATTGCGTGACTTTTCGAAGGTAGGCGTCACAGTGCCTGAAGTTTCCTTGGGCCAGTTTTTTGTGTTATACAATCCAGTTGTGGAAGCAGTTATCATTCTCAAAGATACAATGAACAAGAAAGAAGTTGATTTTTAGTCAAAAGGAGGAAAGCTGTTAATTTAAAGTTAAAGTAAAGCAATCGTATTTAACGTTGATAAATTGTAACAAGTAATTAAACTGACAAACCTGAGGTCGATGGTGCGCTCATTTTACTCCCCCCTCTCCATCAGTGTTCAGTTTTACGGGTATTTAAAGCTACTTAAGCTACACTGAAAGGAAAGAAGTTGAAACAAGGATGTGAGATCCGGGGGTCAAACTCAGGACCTCTTGCACAAAGGCCTGGCGCTAACCAACTGTGCCATATCCTTGCTCCTATAAAAAACTAACAGCAAACACAACACAAAATACTAAAAGAAAAGGGATGAGTTGTCATTTTTTGTCATGTTTTGCTTGTGGCTCCTTCAGGGACACCCAACAAAAAATTCAGTCTTTTTTGAAAGATTTTCAACACAAACTTGCTTCACAGTCCGTAACACTTTTTTTTAAAATAGACCCTTTGCATGGTCGTGTCATGTGACCTTGCCAATCATTTTTAAAAATGGTTGTTGTGCAAAATAGATGCCAGAAATGGAAAGAGCGTGATGAAATTAGTAAGAATACTTGCCAATCTTGAGACCCCTGACATTCATGTGAGAGATTTTACAGTGATTTTAGCAGTTAAAAGATTTACTGAGATTTATATGGAAAGCAGCTGCTTGATGGCAAAGCAAAAGGCCAATATTGTGGGAGACATCTTACATACAACTTGCCAGAACCACTCAGCATAAATTACTCACAGCAATAAAATGATATTCAGATCATACGTGAACATTGTCACATGTGCAGCCTGCTGATTTCCTCTACTTTTTTTCTTTCTAACAGTCAGTGTGGGTTCTTGAACCTCCTTAACAAAGGCTACATGAAGGGGCCTATGAGTGTGTCATTATTTTCTGAGAATAGCATGACTATTCTGGGGTGGGGGGGGGGGGAGGTTGGTTGGGTTGAGGGGTAGGGGGTTAAGGGCACGATAGCTGAAACAACCCAAACCTTTACAAAAATGCTAACCTTGCTTTAGATAATGTTTAGGCCAAGGGCTTGGGTTGTTTCAGCTATTGTACCCTTCGTCCCCTACCCCCCACCCATGGGATAGTCATGACGTCTGAGAAGACCATCAAGTATTACCATTTGCAAAATAATGTGATTATACAGTAAATTAAAGCAGTACTTTCTTCTTAGTTTTTTTAAAAACCCTGATCATGAGTGTTGGTCCAGCTGGCCTCTTGAGGCCATGACCTCACACATCTTAATCCGGTGCTTAATCAACCAAGCCAAATAGTTATATCATTTGCATTATACACTGTCCTGTTATTTTAAAAAAATCATCCACCAATTCCCTATATTTTAATGTATTGCCTTCTGTAGGTAGTTTAGTGTTAATCCATGGAACAGTTCTCCACAAAAGCGCTCCTAACAAGTCAGAGAAGTCACGTCATGCTTACACTTTTCACATTGTTGAACAGGAAAATACAGAATGGAGCAAGCAAAACTGGTAAAGCACAAACTTAAATTACAATGTTGCTTAACTAGCAAGTTTCAGGGCTTCACTTTAAATAATGCCCCAATTTTTTTCCAAAATTCATTTCATGGCTACTGCATGCATGCAGTTTATGAACTGGCAATAAGCAAGTAGTGGTAAACCTACTTAACTGTATGGCTTACTAATACTAGGTTGGTAAGGTCTTTTTTTCTCTCTAGGTCTTTCAATCCAGCAACAGAGATGTTAAAGGGGCTATGTCAATGTTATTTTAGGGTGTTTTGGGGAAATCTTAAGTTAATCACGAGTTTAAACTATGAAATGGTAAAGTGGAATTCCTTTACTGATAAACTTATTGTAACAGTTACATCACAAACAAGATGATTCTGAGCAAAAACTATCTTTATCCAGGCGATTTGCCTTAAACTTGAAAATGCAATCAGTTGTCCATTTGTATTCATCCATGCTTCTCTTTCCTTTTGCTGTATTTCTTACATGTATATGTTGTTTAACAGATTGAAGTAATTATTGTACAGTAATAATTCATTCTACTTTTTGGGCATTTTGGTTGTCAAGAAATAATACACCATTTTGCATGACATAGCTCCTTTAATACTTCACTGTATAATGTGGCCCACCAAAGTTATTATATGTGATTATTATTATATTATATGTTATTTTATAAAATAATTAGGAAATAGTACGCACACTCTCATTGGTCAATAGCTGTGTTTAGATGAGAGTATGGAAACACGGCTGTGAGATGACACAAATTTTGATTGGTTATGTATTGTCAGATGTGCGTTTTGATTGGTTTTTAGAAAATAAAAATATGAGCATGTGTCAAAAAAATCTGTTTCAATCAAGAAGTAAAAAAACCAGCATTTTCCTTCATTTGTTGAATTATCTTTGAGAAATATTTTATAAAAGCTAATTATAGAGGACTTTTTCTGTGTTTTCTCTACAGTTATGCAAACCTTCAACCGCGTCTCGGGTTTGCATAACTGTCTTGAATTCTCCCAACTCCTCCTCGTGTTTAGATGAGGCTATGCAAACACAGAAAATGTCCTCTATTGCTTAAATTATGCACCAGTACTTATTAACTGAGTAGGTGGGCAGGATGGGAGAGTAGTGATCATTTGTGGTGAAGATGTAGCGCAGTACAAGGACCTTGCGCCATGATTCCTACTCATTAAATAAGGATTTTATCATACAATGTATGACCAGGCAAAGTTTTGGTCTTGTTCATGGTGTTTTCTTAATTTTGACCTGCAGTGAATTATTGTTGAAGAAATTCATCAGGCTTGCAACTTCAACAAATTAAATTACTATTTCATTTAACATAGTCATAAGAGAGAATGATATTTTAGAGTTGGCAGTTTCAATGACTGGCAGCCATCTTGATCTTAATTAACAAGGTGAATGTCATGGAATGGCCTTATATAAAGAATTTAACATGTAAAGCATGGTTGCATTACACTACAAAAAACCTGTCACGAACTTTCAAATATCCAAAAAAAAAGCAAAAAGTGGCAGACCCAATTGTTTTTTTTCGGTAACCTGAAAAAAAGTCGGCCAGCCTGGAGGCAAGACTCTGGCTCCTCTGAAGTTTGTTAAAGTTTGACAAAAATTTGTAAGGTTCTAGTGCATCAGTTGCACTCATCCACGTTTTGCAGTTAACCATTTTTTTGCAAAGCAAATTAAAATGTGACCGGGCCCGTAATATATTGTCAGGGCGTGTTAATTATGAACAAACAAAGCACACAGTGTCACGTTGTTTTAGCTAAACTATCTTCAATAACCATCGACCAAGAGGACATCTTCAACTTTACTCCCACAGTGATGTGTCCTTATTCAGCAATATTCCTAAACAGGAGACATTAACCATCATAAGGAAATGCTTGGAGAAAGACAAAGACTTAAAGGAAAGATGTAAGTTAGGGGTAGAGGACATCATGGATCTCATAGTGTTTATTGCCTCTACCACATATTTTAGTGGACAAATTTATAAACAGACATTTGACACAGCAATGGGCAGTCCAGTTTCTTCAATCCTGGTAAACGTTTTTATGGAATGGTTACAGAGAAAAGCTATTGCTGCAGCTCCACTGCATTGCACACCAAAGCTGTGGGAAAGATATGTGGATGATATCCTGGAAGTTTAATCAAGAAGGGACAGGTGGCAGGCTCTGACTAATCACCTTAACACAATCGGCAAAACAAACTCAAAAATTCATGCATGAGCCTGAGGTAGACAAGGAAATTTCTTTCCTGATCTCTTTAATCACAAGGAGGGAAGATGACAGCATCAAGCAAATGGTCTACAAGTGACATCACTCTTT
This sequence comes from Montipora capricornis, assembly GCF_036669925.1. NCBI lineage: Eukaryota > Metazoa > Cnidaria > Anthozoa > Scleractinia > Acroporidae > Montipora > Montipora capricornis. The sequence goes on from NC_090883.1 coordinate 3,288,870, forward strand.
GCAGCAGAAACCTGGTGTTGTTCATATGTTACTGGACAGGAGTAATAACATAATCTCTGAAGATGAAGACCAAAGAAAATTGGAAGAGCACCCTAGTTCAGTTCTTAAAGTGTGTGGTTATCCAAATTGGACGGTAAAAAAAGGGTCAAACAACACCTGAAGGTGGAGAAAGAAACCAGGGAGACTAAAAGCAGAAAAATCAAGAGCATTGTTGGTCATTCGTTGTATCTAAACATTCACAGAGACATTGGGGTGCATTTTCGCCAAACACAGAGTAACCACAGTGGTTAAAATACTAACTACTCTCAGACAAGTCCTAGTTTAATCAAAGGACAAAATTATCAAGATCAAATTCTCTACATGTAGGGAGGTGTGGTATATGCGAACAATATACGAGAAGGTGAACATTGGTGAAACAGGCGGACACCTAGGATGCAGCAGGCACAAAACACGGGTCACAAGTCACAGGACATTGTTTTACCGATACAGAAAGAATCCTAAACATTCATTAAAGATAACCTTTGGCCTAATTAGACGTAACCAAAAGTTTTTAGGCCTAATGTTAGCATTGGTAAATGCGGTTAGGGTAATTGTTTCTTTATTGGTAAAACAATAACTGCCCCCTAGGAGATACAGGGACAGCATTCACATAACAGCAAAATTAATACTCCAACTATGAACAGGGATGAGGGGGCATGCTGGCTATCCCCAATATGGACCCAAGTGATCCCCACCCCTAACACAAGGGTAGGGGGAGCCTAAACAACATGACATTGCGAGCTTTAATGCATATTCATGACTAACATGCAATGACATTTTATTGTGTCAGTTGCTCTATGTGTATATAAGGCCATAATTAACATTCCATTTAATAGTAATGAATCCAATCCCAACTAATGTATTGGCAAACAGTCAACCAACATTCCTAGTCATTGCCAGTGTGTCGGCCGACGTGTTGGTGTTGTGTCAACCAATGTGTCAATCGTTTGCCAGTGACATGTCAGCCGATGCATTGATGGGATCAGATTCATTACCTTACCCACGTTCCATTAAATTCACCTCGTTAGTTAGATCAAGATGGCTGGCAGTCATCGAAACAGTCAACAATAAAAAGTCATTCAAGGCTGTGTTTAAAGGTGCACTGTCATGCTAAATTTGCTGCTTTTACGTCAAAACTGGGTTAAAAAATCCAAATTAGTACTTTAGCTCATACGTACAACATTCCTGAGAAGATATGAAATGTATTTATGGCATAACGAGCTGCTCATATTTAATGTTTGGCAACTTTCCGAAGATATAGTTGGTGAAACTTGAAAAAAGTGGCCAGTTTTTTCAAGTGTCAATCCATTTGCATCCTCTCTATCCTTGACCGCAAACAAAAAAGAATAGCTTCAGTGTGCTTCAGTGGTTATTGGAAACAAAACTACAGCATTATATTTTGGTCTTGCAAAGTCGTCTTTTAGTGTTTTGCAGTTTGTTTAAAATAGCATGACACCTGCCCCTTTAAGGTCTTGTTAAAGATAATAGATTGAATTATTTTAGTTTTTTGGTATTTAATGTTGGCTTTTAGTTTTGAGGCTTCAAACTCAGAACGACTGAGTCTGCTGCAGAAGCTCCTGCCCCTTCACTTTATTGCAAAGATAACCGCACTTTGTGGCATCTTAGTCACAGATGAATGCACTCCAATACCTTGTGAGGAATTTTTGATATGTTAAGAATTGAAGGAAATATCAAGAAATTTGGCTATTATCTGTAACACTTTCATGGTGGCTCTATTAACTTCAATGTAGCGATTGTGGTGTCTTGTCTTCTAGCTTCAAACTTCGTGGCTTTGTCGCTAGCAGGCTAGTACGTTCAAAGCTCTATTCATAACTAAGAGTTGACACATGTAACACTAAGTTCGCTTGTAGTAGAGCTCTTCTGACTGGCCATGCCAGCAGACATTAATTTTGTCTAGCGGTCACTTATGTTCTGTTGTTCAGCACAGTTAGCACTCGATATATTATAACGGTTTACAATTTTTTTTTCCCTCCCTCCCTCCCTTTGAAGTCGAGGTTGGGCCTTGTTATATGCATTTCAATAAACTAGGGACACTCCTGAGTGGTGCGGTTAAGTCTTCGCAGCGACTTCTCCCAAGCTTGTTGGCTGCATTGCCTTTTGAATATTGCCCGCTAACCGATACTCTTGCTGATCCAGCTCATGCTGTTTTGCATTCAGCTTGTTGTGCTGGGGAGATAAGTGAGGTTCCTTTCTCACCCAATCACCGGAAGTCGCACAGGCTAACCAAATGCAAGGCAGTGCTCCCCCATTAACGCCAATGTTTAGTCATAGTATCACGCAAACATAAGGAACAGAGACTAAATGGTACTTTTTTCTTGGGGCAAGCAGGCATAATTCTGCAATCTGATTAATGTAAGAAAGAAGATGGAAATGTGTATTCTGAATGCCTCGCAATCTCTTCTTTGCATTGTTGTGTACCTCAAGATAGTGTCACTTTAATGCCAAGTGCTTAATTGTTCTCCTTTAATTATGATCCAATGACATAATAACTATTGGACTGGAATTGCAATATCAGTTTGTAAAAATTGAATTTTCAACTTTCTCAAATTCCATAATACATCTCTTTTACTCCCAAAATTTTGCATCAGGGTTTTTTTTTAATTTCTGTTAGGACATCTTTGTATCCCAGGAGAAGAGAAAACGAAAACAATGATTATGGTACGCAAAATTTGGGGGGTAAACAAGATGTGTTATGGGATTTGAGAAAGTAGAGAATAAAGTTAACTTAGCATGCCACATGAAAAAAATTTGCTAGCCAACTTTAATCCATATTGGGAATGTCTGTGCTCTTCACCTGGAGTTAGGCTCTGTAAGAATGCCCATTCTTCAAGGGCATTACTAAACTACGAAGCACCAAAACACCATGTATGCCCTAACCATACATTGAATACTAACCAACAAAGGTTGGATTTGAGATTAAATAACGTTTTAGGCCTGGCCTAAAACGTTATTGCTTGTAATTCATTGAGATTAAGATTAAGATTCAGATTAAGACCGAGATTAGGAACAATAACGCTTTAGGCCAAAATTAGGCCTAGAACGATATGTAATCTCAAATCCAACTTTTGTCGGTTAGTATTCAATGTATGGTGGGGTCATACATCGTGTTTAGTGCTTTGTTTCGCTGTTTCAGTGTTTTGCTGTTTTCGCTGTTCGTTCTTTAGTAATGTCCATTCTTCAATCAAGTATGCATGATGTACAGTATCACAAGAACATTAAATGTTCTTGTTGTTAACATTAATTTTTGAATGGTGTCTGTGTGGCTTGGTAACAAAATCAATACTTCTGATGTGAACACCCCAAGTTAGGTTCAAACTTGAGTTGAAGTTCAACTGTGTTGTCTATTCTTCAACAAGAACAATATAATTTCATTGTTTTTTAAATTTACGATATTGTACTAGCCTGCAGGTAGTGGAAGGTTGTCTATTCTAAGGAAAATCTCTTGTTAATGTGAACATGGAATTGTTTTTGTTCCTAGCAGTTAAACTGACTGTGTATTTTTTTTAGGTTGCAGCCTTCAGTGGAGCTTCCATTTCCTGCTCTGTACACTACAGACTAATGGAGTGCAGTTGAGATTTGTTTTGCATAAACATCCACGCAGTAGCCTTACTTAGAAAATTTAGTTAGCTCAATGAATGATAATGTCCAAAATATGAATTGAAAGTGGACAAATTTGAGGATATAGCAAGGACATCCATAATTTCGGAGTAGTTTTTCCCTGCTGGCATGCAAACATTGTGATGTGAATACCAATGCAAGGACGCATTGTTTGTTTGTTTGTTTGTTTGTTTGTGTTGTGAGGAATGGTCGGAGGGTGGTGTCAAGATTTTTTTATTGCTCGATAACAACGTCATACTCGCTTATTAAAAGTACGCTTGTGGAAAATTTGAGAATGGGAAACATAGTGAAGGTACAACTCAAATTGACGACGCTTAAATTGTAAATAACCAAAACTGGATCTCATTTTTGTAAGTTATTTTGGTGTGGCTCAAAAACTCCATCATGCATTTACAACGTGGTAATTGAAATAATTTAACATTTCTGGTGCAGTATAAAAATAATACATAATTAACAATTATTCACTAAAGTGGAGGTGAATAGTGGTGGATATTTGCCGAGCCGCAAAGGAGCAAGTGAATAAATATCCACCACTTTCAATGACGCAGAGATGAAAATCTGTCGTCTCACTCCAAGGGGTCAATTGGTTAAAAAGAGTTGTTAGAGTTTAGATTTTTTTACGGACAAGGCTATTAGGATACTATGTGAGGAACGTTTTTAGAGCAATAAGCCACATTCCAAGCATTCAACAATTTTTATATTACATGTAATTACTCAAGAACAAAGAAAACAAAGGAACATTTGTTTCTTTGCATACAGCTGTAGCTGTGTTAGTGCTTGATGCAAAATTAATACATACAGTTGAATCGGCAATATTTTAGATGAAGAAATTGGTTGAATAGATGGAAGCCAAAACATTTTTCTTTTGCCTTTATGCTAATGATCCTCGGGTGCCTCAGTTGGTTGAGCACCGGGCTGTCACGGGGGAGGTCGTGAGTTCGACTCCGGCCGGACCAACACTCAGGGTCTTTAAATAACTGAGGAGAAAGTGCTGCCTTTGTAATTACATCCGCAAATGGTTAGACTTTCAAGTATTCTCGGATAAGGATTAGTTCCCTGTGGGACGTTAAAGAACCCACACACTATTCGAGAAGAGTAGAGGATGAAGTTCCCGGTGTTGTGGCTGTCCTCTGTAAGTATATGGGTAGGTGGGTATAGCAAGTCCACATCAGCTAATTAGCTGCCAAAACTACAACCTGCTCAAACAAATAAATAACAAAATAACAAACAACTAACCTCACTTTTAAATTTTGTTTGTGCTTACGAGGCTAGTGAGGATGATAAGCACAAAGAGAAAATCATTATTTCTTGGCTGCCATCCATTTAATACACTCAGTCTATATGTAACTTGAGATTTAAAACTTCCATTTGATATCGCTTGTGGTTAGCAGCATAGGCCTAATTTTAATGCAGGAACTTGGTGACAGAGATTTTTTACAAGCACAGATGTCAACTAGCGTGCTATCTTTGTATGGATTTGCTTGTAACAATACGATAATGATAATAATAAGCTTTACAAATCAGTCATCATATTATGATGATTTTTTTATTGCAAAATGTTGTCAACTCATCTCGGAAGGCTTAACAATGTCGATATTGTTTCCCACTTCAGACTATTATGGCTTAATGTCAGTCACTCCAAACCACTTTCCTCTTCTGTGTGGCATTGTTGGCCCAGAAGACCAAAGGAAACTTCAATTTTTCCAGAAATTAGTGCTTTGTATGTTCTTCCTCAGGAACGTGTATGTTTTAGTGTAAAGTTGTAATAATAATAATGATGATGATGATGATAATAATAACTTGAATGGACATTCTCTGGCTACAAATTGCAAGCTTTTGACCACTAGAGCTGTGGTCTTCAGCGGGCAAGAAGATGAATGAAATCAAAATTCGGAGAATGATTTGGTATGTTTATGGTGTGAAATTATTAATGTTAATTCCGAATATCATGTAGCCGTTGTTTACCACTCCCCAAATCCTGCATACGCTGATGTGGAGTTACTGGACCATCTATCTGATGGCTGTGAACAGATCGTCTCATCTAAACCAAACGCAAGAATCATCATTGCGAGTGACATCAACCAGTTGAATGTAGGGGATCTTATGAGCCAACATAACCTTGCGCAGATGGTACGGAAAGTCACAAGAGGCCATAGAGTGTTAGATGTGTTTCTTACTAGCTGCCCACACATTTGGAAACCACCAGTTGTGTTTAATGGTCTTGTGCGTGTAACATAGTCGCTAGGACGGACAACGAAACACCAAAGCACTTTAAAAACACAAGGTTTTAATCTTGTAAGCCGAGTGTACATCAAGCGAAGGACGAGAACACATGCGGGATCCCAGATGTAAACTAAACTGCATAAATTAACATTGTTACATCTCCCTTCGTTGTTCGAAAGAAGAAAGAAAGAGAAACATGAATTGTTTCCTAGAGTGATTGTTCGGAGAACATAAACGGCATAGGAAACGTGTGAGCATGATAGTCACTGAGGTATGCTGGTCTTCGTAGGACTCTTCCCCGGGTGCTACATCTTTCAGAACTTGATGTGTCGTCAGCTGGAGGACCTGGTGCTGCTTGTGGCTTGACCACCTCTTGGGGCATTGATTCAGCTACTGGTGGTACCTGTTCAACTTTGGTCAAGGGCAGAGGACAAGGATCGGAGCTAGATACCTCAATGTCAGGAGGTGATTGTTTTGGAACTTCAGCTGTGAGACACAGGTGTCGGTGGTTCCTGTGATACACCCTTCCGTCGGCAGTAATTGCTTGGTATGAACGTACACCAACTTGTTTGTCAACCGTTGCTTGGGTCCATTGATGACTATACTTGGGTGGATGGATACGAACGGTGCTCCCTGGTTCAAGTGGTCGGAGTTCTTTAGTGCCCTTGTTGTAATAGAAGGGTTGTTTGTTCATCTGGGCATGAAGAAGCTGTGAAGTGGTGTCAAATTCAGGTTGTGTTAGTAGTCTGCCAGCGGTAGGCAGGAGTGTTTTGGTACGTAGGCCAAAGAGACGCTGAGCTGCAAATGTTCCTAGTCCTTCAGTGGGGGTGTTGCGGAAGTCAAGGAATCCCAAGTATGGGTCACTGCCAGCCTCTAAGACCGTAAGGATGATTAGCTGCGCAGTCTTTACCGCGTTTTCTGCCTTGCCGTTTGACTGCGGGTAGGTGGGAGAGCTTGTGACATGATCAAACTCGTACAAATCTTTGAACTTCTTAAACTCCTGTGAGCTGAACTGGGGGCCATTGTCGCTTATTATCTCGTCCGGAATTCCATGTCTGGCCATATGAGGCTTTAGCTTTTCAATTACTTGTTTCGATATCTTAGTAACAAGCTTGTCTACCTTAAAGAAGTTCGAGTAATAGTCAGTAGTGATAAGGTAGTCTTGGCCCAGGAGCTCAAAGAGGTCAACAGCGAGGACCTGCCATGGTCTTGATGGGCCCCCTGTGCTGCCCTTGGTGGTATGTATTGTAGACTTCACACTTGGAGACATATTCTTCAACCTCTTTGTACATACGAGGCCAATAGAAAGCTTCTCTTGCTCGTCTCTGGCATGCCTGCACTCCCAGATGACTGGTGTGTAGCTTCCTTTTGAGCTCAGCTCTCATTTGAAATGGTATGACGACACGGTCACTCGATTTTGAAGTGTAAGCTCTTCTTTGAAAGGAAAGTAGTCTTGAACTTCCGGTGGGAGACAGAGTTTACTTTCTGACCAGCCTTGTTTGATGACGCCAGCGACGGTCTTGAGAATAGCATCTTCTTGAGTAAGGTTTTGGCTTTGGCAGAGGGTTTCATCTTTCACTGGAAGATACTGTTTACTTGCTCTGCTTGTATCTCTGTTTAAGACCTTGTTTCTGAGACTATCATGACGTCTTCCTGATCCTCAATGGCTTCCTTAAGCGACAAATACGCACAACTCAGGGGATTCCTTTTTGTAAGAAACTTCGAATTCGTAGCGTTGGAGTTTAAGGAGCATGCCTTGTAGCCTTTTGAGTGCGTTTAGGAGGCTTTTCTTGAAAATCGCTTCCAAGGGCTTGTGGTCAGATTCAACCAGCACTTTCCTTCCATACGGATAGGTTTCAAACTTCTCCATTGCGAATACCATGGCCAATAGCTCCTTTTTGATTTGCGCATACTGAACCTCTGTGGGGGTCAGGGACCTGGACGCATATGCGACTGGATGTCCGTCTTGCATTAGACATGCTCCCAGGCCATGCATGGAGGCATCATGGAGGCATGGGCGTGGCACCTGGATCGAAGTATTTTAGGACTGGAGTTGTAGAAAGGATCTTTGTCTCTTCCAGGGCTGCACCGTGAACTTGGTCATCCCAAAGGAACTCGTTGTGGTTCTTAGTGAGCTCACGTAGCGGAGTTGCGATCTCTGAAAGTCTCGGGGCAAACTTCTGTAGGTAGTTAGTCATCCCTAAGAGGCGTTGGATGCTCTGTTTGTCAGTTGGTGTTGGCATCTCTTATTGCCTTGACTTTTCAGGCTTTTTCAGGGTTAGGTTGTAGCCCATCAGCGGAGAGCACAAGGCCCAAGTACACGACTTCCTTAAGCCTTAGCTGCAGCTTTTCCCTATTCAGCTTTGCACCTTTATCTCGGCAGCGTTGAAGGAGGGCAATGAGTTTTTCATCATGGTCTTTTACTGCTTCATCATCATTAGCTCCACATCCAAATATAAGGATGTCATCAGCGATCGCTTTGCATCCGTTCAGTCCTGCTAATGCATGATCCAGTCTTCGCTGGAATACTTCAGGGGTTGGTGAGATGTCGAATAGCATTCAGAGCCATCTGTATCATCCCCTCGGAGTGCCAAATGTAGTTGCGTAACTGCTCTCCTCGTCCAAGGACACGTGCCAAAATCCATTTTTGGCATCTAACACAGTAAAGCACCTTGCATTTGTTAGCTCAAGAAGGACATCCTCGATTGTCGGCAGCGGGTAGTGATTCCGTTTAAGGGCTTGGTTGAGTGGTTTGGTGTCCACACACAGTCGGACATTTGCCATTTTTCTTCATAGTGACGACAGTTTCTGATATCCACGAGGTTGGAACATTTACTGGTGCGATAATGTTAAGGCCTTCCAAACAGTCCAGTTCCTCTTTTAGCTTTTCTTTAATGGCAATTGGCGCCTTTCTTGTTGGGAGTTGAACTTGTGGTACGTTCGGGTCAATTTCCAGGTGGAGATCACCTTTTAATTTTCCTTCTCCCCTGAATACATCAGCATGTTCTTTGAGAATAGATTCTGCTCTAAGTGGTGTTTTTCTCTGCGATGGCTCTTCAGACTGAATAGCCATGATGTTTTGTCGGACCACAGAGATGAGTTGCATTTTCTCACAGGTGCGCATTGCCGTGACGTAGGCATCCAGAGATTCGTTTGGTTCTTGATCTCTCTTGTTGAATCGGTATCTGTCGTAGATTTCGTTTGTCTCTCCGATACAATATCGCTGTAGCTTTTGGAGAACAATATCAATGTCCTTCTCATCGTCTTTACTGTCGAATTCTAAGCCTTCGTACACATCTAGAGCATCTGAGCCAATACAGGTTAGCAGTGTGGCAGTTCTCAGCGATTTGTTTACAGCAGGGTTTTCAGGATCTTTTAGACGTGCAGCTATTTCGTAGTTGTTCCAAGCACGGTGGTATTTCTTCCAGTTCGTCGCCAAATTCCCTGTGAGCTCTAACTTAGAGGGAAATGGGATTTTTATCGGGATTTGTACCAGATTTGGTTGGGCAACGGCCTCTTGTACTTGCACAGATGCGCCGCTACCCTCGGGTTTCGGTGGCATACTTAGAGCGCTTTCCATTTAACAGAACTGGCCAGCCAGACCGGACATTTGGAAGGAATAACTCTACAACACATTCAAATTAACACACTTCGAAGATCATATATACTCCTCCAGTTCTGACAAAAGGAAAGCGCCCTTAGTAATTTGAAGTTACCTAGATTCCTTCAGCAGAGATTTCCTTCCGAAAACACAAGACAATTCCACTCACCGTTGTCTTCCGCTATTCGTTGTGAAGAAAGTTTCGAGTGGCTAGCGGCGAACACAGCAGAGATCGGAGAATATCTTCTATAAATATCAGTTCGCAGATCAGAGTTGTTCGACCACGTGCATGCGAACAAATCTCTCTCCAGAACACTTTCCGGTACGCTGAGCGGTAATTCCTCGACGGCACCAATTGCAGAAACTGGTTTGTACTTCTGAAACCAAAAAACAACTTGCACACAATTCCACGTGCCGACAACGACTAATAAAAGGGCGTGCGAAAAACTGAAACACAACATCCCCTTTAACCGCAAAGAATCAAATGATGTCACGCAAAAACAGTAACGCAACTGCAACAAAAAAACGCGCCAACAAGAATTTCCGATTCCTAAGTCACGACCCCCATTAGCTTCACAACCCGATTTTGTCTACAAAATCCCCTGTGGCAGTTGCTCTTGGAATTACATTGGCGAAACAGGCAACGAGAAAAAAAGGACATACCAGGAATGTGAAGACAGCCGCCAAAGGCTCCAGAGTTGCCAATCTTGCTTGGTCTCACAACCATGTCATTGACTTCAACAATGCGTATCACCTTTTTTATCCCTAATTTCACTCTATTGTTATCATCTCTGTTTCACAATATATTCTCCGAATTTTCACTTCATTCATCTTTTTGCCCATTGAAGCTATTGTAGACCACACCTCTAGTGGTCGAAAGCTTGCAATTTTTATTTTTTAGCCAGAGAACGTCCATTCATTATATCATGACTCAGCCTGGCTGCGTTCCTTCAATTTTTCTAATAACAATAATAATAATAATAATAATAATAATAATAACAATAATAATCATCAATCAGAAGGCGCATGCGCAACTAGTCCCAGTCCTCTGCATTTGTTTCAGTGAAAAACAGGTAAAAGCCCCCAGGAAACGAAAGGAAGAGGCGGTTTTTTAAACGGATGGGAACCGTCCCATCTCTTTTCGTAAACTGTAGCATGGAATTTCTATTTGGACAAAAAATGGAACTGATATTTTGGAAAGTGTGTCAAAGAAGGACCTTATGACGTCATAATGTTTTGTGAAAGAATTTCTTTTAAAATCCATGCTACAGATTTTGTGTTAGAATGTTCTCATACTGTTGCGTTAAAAAAATGAAAACAACAGAGTTAACTCGCTGAGTTTTCAGGCATTTTCTGTTTTGGTCACGTGATTGACCAAATATGGTTGTGAGTCGAATCATACAAAGGTATGCTTCAGTAGAACATATTTGGCAAAAAAGGATTTCTGTAGAGTTATAAAGGAATTCGAGAAATGACTATTTGAAGGAGTCTATGGCAACGGATTGGTAGTTAAGAGCCACCCCCCTTAACTGGCAAGTTTGTCCAGAACTTCAGGAAGGAAGGAGGGATAATTATTAGTAAGGACAAACACTCGTAGCAGTACAGTGATGAACCTTTTGAATAAATAAAACTTCACATAATGCAACACATATACATCACATGAACTACGGCGGTCCATACATTACAACACATAGCCTATGCTCATGCTGTGGTTCCAAGGAGTGTGCAAAGATGTTCTTTTTTGAGGATGGAAAAGGAGGAAGAAAAGATGGCTCTTCTTTTTTGACACAAATCTTCTATCTAAAAACGTCTTTGGTACCATGGCACTGGCTATTCAAAATCAAAACTGTTCATTGTTTGTGGTGTGACTTTATGAAAATGTATTCAGTTAAATGAGAAAAATTGATGCATTAAAGTTGGTCTCCACGATAATTGACGGAACAAGTTTCAGTGAAATGTAGAATTGGAAAGATGGCTTAATTTGTATTCAACTAAAATGCAGTCAAACCAACAGTTAAATCCTATCACCCTCACCTTTTATCATTCTCTTTTTTGTCCTGGAACTTGACCTATAGTTTCCAGTGGTTTCAATAACTCCTGACAACCAACAAAAAGTGTTGGTTACTTTTTTTCTTAAACTGGAAAAACAAAGTCAGATTCTTTTGAACCAAAGATGAAAATTCATTTGGGCAATAGCAACATGTAGTCGTCAAAACATGACCATCAGTTTTGCTTTCGAAATAATTATGTGTGGCATTTGGGTGCGTTCTTTTCAAAATGTCATGCCCCCAGACACCACTAGTTGGTACAGTCAGTTAATTATTAATCAACTCAAACCAGACTCCCAACTCCAACTTCAAATTTTATTGAAAGCCAAAGCGACTGTTGTTTAACTGCATTTATAACAGGATGATGGGTATTGTAATAGGTCATAATAATTAATAACTTGTCTGTATAGGTAATCACATGATTTTGAGTGCTATTTGGAATAAATATGCACGTTGAAAAATTTTGTCCTCTTTGAAAAATCATGTGATTACTTATTAATGATATACATGCAAAAAGCTCACCTTTATTGCAGTTATGTCAACTATCTGCACTGATTTCACTTTTCGGCAGTCTGTTCGGGATTAATTGACATGCGCTCAGCCAATCAAGGCACTGACATTTTTGCATGTATATTTTAAAGGTCTACCGGTAAATGCCTCAAGCATTGAGTTTAATTCATATGTATCCAATACACTGCTCTATAATGGGATAAGTCTAAAGTACAGGTTACCTTTTACAGGTCACTCGTTACAAAACCTGAGTAGGCCTAAAAACGACGTTTTGGCCAAAGGTTATCCAATTTGAAGGTTTTGGGTTGCTTTTAGTATAATGAAACAATCACATGTAATGAGTGACTTGTGAAAAGTGACCTGTACTTGATTCCCACCATCTATAATGCAAAATCATGGTACAGTAGTTTAATGAATTTATGTACGATTTTAAGGACACTTCCTGATATCTACACAGCTGTATTGGATAATACTTATTCTGTTCATTTAACATAAGCTTTTCTCTGGATTCAATAAAACACTACTTTTTTCAATTTAACATGGCTTAATGTTACTAACAAGTTTCAGATCAAATTGATTAACACGATAATTCACCCCTTAATACATGTTACTACTATAGTAACTTCACGGATATCACAATGTTCTCAATGGTACACCAATGTAATTGAGCGATGATATAATTATGATTTACAACTGAGTTACAAGATGTATTTTTTCGATGATGCTCTGAGAAACCTCCAGAGGCAAACCTAACTTTCAGTTTCATAGTCTTAGCATCTAAATTAGTAATATTGGAAAGTCATGGATTGGACTCCTTCTATGGAGTATCTGCGATTCATCAGAGAAGAAATAGATCTGTTCGTAAATTTACTGGGTTTAACATTTAACACATCCTTTACTTCAATAACAACAATTATTTTTTTGATCAAGTAAAATGTCCCTAGGCTTTGATAATATCACCTTCAAAGAATGTGTATTTTCAGTGGCTTTCCTTTTACTTGTTTCACACAGACACAACTAACATACAAAAAATTGCAATTCACAAGGCTCTTGAAAGCAGTCACAAAGCCCATAATTGCCCAGTAGATACGAACTTGCAGTTTGTAGCTTATACGGAAAAATCCCATTGTCCATACGTAATGCAACCAAACCTTTGTTTCTGTAGAGGGATTGTGTAAGAGGTCCCTCAGTAAGTGAAAACAACTGAATTAAAAAGGTAGGGATTGTTCACAGTTTTGACAAGATTGGAAGCTGGGATCCACCTCAAGAAGAACTGTATCATCACACAGATACTTCAAGCTGAAATTCATTGTATTTTCAATAAATAGTATATGTAATATTAAGGTTGTTTTTGCACATCCATTTGCAGCCTTAAAATATTAAGTATAAAGATCATGCAACAATTTCATAAAAATAATTATTTTCTGTTCAGTTGTTTGTTTGTAAACTTAGATATACATACATCATGATCACTTGTTGTGTAATTAGATAAAATTTACCAGTCGTGAAGGGTTCCTTTTTATACTTGTGATTTCTGCAGTAAAGGATATTATTAGCAAAGTTATTAGACACACAGATGCAGCAAGGTATACCTTTAGCACATGTGGATCATTATTTTTCCAAATTGCAGTGGACACACACAGAGATCTTTGACAATTTGGGCAAAAGCTTCTTTGATATGTCTCTTGTTTTTAACATCCCCAGCCATAGACCTTATTCATAAATGGCGGTCAATTTATGATTCTTTTGTCCAAGTGCAAATTAGCCTACCAAGCCTCGATACCATACAGTGAATTGAAAAGAATTCTTGCTCTAAAATGAGGCTTGGTAGGCTAATTTGCACTTGGACAAAAGAATTATAAATGTGACCGCCATTTATGAATAAGGTCTATATTTGTATTGCCTTGGAGATAAAAGTTAAGAGTTTTGTCTGTAAATTGCTCTTACTGGTGATTCTGCCATCTTAGATCATAAGTGAGACTTGCATGAATTTTAACCAAAGCAGGGGATCTCTCCTTCGTGGTGCGTCTTTGTGTTTAACACAGAATAACTCAAGTATAAGAGGGCCAACAACCCCGAAGGAGTTTTACTAACAATCCATGGTAGCTTTCCATTCGTGGGAAAATGCACTAAAATGAAAAATTATTTTTCTTGCTATTGATAGGACAAAATGTACCTGTTTTCTGGAATTTTACTTGGCCTGAGTCATTAGCAAACAAAAGCCTAATATATTCTATTCTTCTACTTTTGTGTAAAGTGTCAATAGTTAAAAGTGCAAACCTCGCTTGAAATCAACTCAGCCCTGGATATCAACTCAAAATCACATCAAAAAACAAGAAAAGGAGAATCTTCAGTTTTTTGTGAAGTTGTAGAGGATGATACAAACAGTCAACAGATAACCAGTACTGTCCAATTGTTGGTTGACTGTTAGCCAACAGACAACAAATGACTGCTGGTCATCTGTTTACCAAATTTCAAATTATGACCTCTTTTCAGTGGGAGAAATAAGGTTGTCGATAAAAGTTATCATGGTCGTTAAAACTTCAGCAAAAAAAATAAACTTTTTACAATATTGGTTAATGGATACATACATCTTTTCATAAGCATTTTCATTGAATGGAAAGCCACCAAGTGTTCTTTGTAATAAACATGCAGTAGACTTGTTAAATGCAATGATATAGTTTCATCACAGTTAACAAAACACTTATTCTTAACCCTAAATCCATTCTAGATCCAGATCTTTCAGAACTTAGAAACTAACTAACTGACCTCACAGTATGCTATTCAAAAATCTAATGGAACTCACCTAACTTTTAAGATTATCTTTGTTTCATTACCTTTAACCTGCGCGTTTTACAGATTTCCATATCAAAGTTAAACCAGCTTAATACAATGGAGTCTTGATTTAACAATACCAAGAGATCAGAGAATTCAGTAAAGGTTTTTCCCAAACACAGTCCTGAGCACAATTTGGCTTGAGAAGATTGTTATACCAAAGACTCCATTGTAAAGAGGTTTGTTACAAACAGATACCACAGTACCCTGTTACAAGCTAAGGAGGTCATTGAACTTGATAGTATTAAGGAACCCAAGCAGTACAAAAGTAGTTTGCGCGTAGCCCAGCCAACAAAATAATTCTTTTTCCTTCAAGTGATCTCAGATGTATACAATAATATTTTCACAGGTAAACTTAAATAAATGGCAGTAAAAATAGAAGTTTATGTGATAAGAAGTTAAATTCTTAATTTCAGATTAATTTTATCAACAATAAATTTATGGTACAGTAAATAGTAATTTACAGATGAGTAGGCGAACCTGAAGGATGTGCACATACGTCCATCCCCAGATAGACTTACAAATGGAAATGTTTACTTCACTCCAGAAAAAATAATAATTATTATTATTATTGAAATACAGATCTGAGGAAGACTTTATAAATGTAAGAGTTAGCAACTAAGGTTCAAGCACTTTGCAGATCATTGCACGAGCAAAGTGAACAGGTTTGGGAAACAAAATTAGTTGAAGCAGTTAATAAGTAGAGCCTTCAGACTAATATAATTAACATTCTTCATTGATTGCCTTCTGAGTCAACTGTTAAATCGTTAGCTAATAAACCAATTAGGCTAACTCTATGTTGTAACGAATTAAAGTCTTTTGGGAATGGAACGTTTTGTTCCACGCATTTCCAAATGAAATACACAAAGAATCTTAACCAGAAGAGATTTGAATTGTGTACAACACTGAGCTAACCAAATTGGTCTTATTACCAGCAATATAATGGAAGCAATTCTACTTATTGCTGCGAAAACTTCGTGGTACTTGTAAAATCACACTAATTTATTAAAAAGCAACACTTACTATACAATCTATAATTTTACCATTTTTGCAGCTAGTCTTACAATCACATCTTGTTTTGTCAAAAATCATGATCAACATGGATTAGATATATATGCCACACTTTTTTACTACATGGCCCAATCAAAAGCTTTCAGAATTTACCTAATTACTAAAAAATGATTATATTTATATGTACCTGCATATATATGTTTTTAAATTACAACTACGTATGCGCTTTGTATTCTTAAATCTTCCCTTGCATGGTTTGATGCCTTGTCTGAAAAGTCAGAGATGTAAAAACGTTTTAGGACATTAAGAGAACGAAGGCAAGCTCAGAACTGCAGGTACAAAACACAGGTCACAGGTCATTGTTTTACCAATACAGAAAGAATCCTAAACATTCAATAAAGCTAACCTAAGGCCTTAAATTAGGCCTATAAACAGAAGTTTTTAGACCTAATGTTAACATTGGTAAAAACGGTTAGGGTTGATTCTGTATTGGTAAAACAATGACCCATGACATGTGTTTTGTACCTACCCAGCTCAGAACACTTTCTCATCTGAGTTCATACTGTAAGTGCATCAAAAGAATTATTGGTGTGCCTTTCTTGGAATACCTTGAATGAATTTCTTGGAATGGATAATAGTCATTCTCATTATAATTTGCGTATTTGTGACAAGGTAATTCTAACAAATACATTACATAACAATAAGGTAGACATCTGTCACAAGGAAGATTTATAAATACCCATTAAGTAACTATGCTCTTTTTTTGCCACAAAAATGTGACAAACCAGCTTACACAAACCTGGATGTTAAAAAATCTCTACACTACCTGTGTATGTGTGATCTAAATACTTTGGAGAGAATTATAGGCACCTTACACTGTAACAGGTAATAGACTTAACATTGATTTCCTTAACATCATTAACTAGGAGCTCACTCCCAAACAGGGCATACTGTTAGAAAAGTAATTCATACCTCCTACTAACCAAGTTTGAGGTCCGTACACTGTAAATTAAATACTAAGTTTATCCCATTGATTTACTGTATGATTTGAGTGAGAAGCCATAATCAGCAGGAAAAAACAACAAAAACAAGCTCAGCAAGATATTTATTATATCTCTGAGGTAATATGCACACGGGGAAGAAAACTAGTCAAAGTTAGGCAGAATGTTTAACTGCCACAAAGGATTAGCCTGTAAAGGCTGGCGTATTGGCAGTTTTTTCTCTCCCCTGAAGATCAACAGTGTCTGCGGCTTTTCATGGGAGAGAAATGAGTGCTGGAAATAATTATGTCTGCCTTCACAGGCAACAAATGATGGTCATGCATAAATCTTTGGGGTTTTTTTAATAGTTGCTTGCAATGATTCAAACAATTTCATTACGTTTATTTCGTATAAAAGAACATGAAAACGTGCTAGAAAATGTTGCATGGAAATTTCAAATTCATTGGGACATACTGTATAATAATTATGGCCTGCTATTAATGACCCAATTACAGCATGTACTGTATAGTACCTGAGAGATATAATACATACTGAGTAACCTTTTTTGCAATGTGATTGATGAATAACACATTTACAGTAGTACTCATTTTCCTTTGGTTTGTGAAAAGATCAGTAGATTGTTTAAACATGCTCTTTCTATCTTGACATGTGGATAATTTAGTACATAACTCATACAAATTATATTAATTTATGACATTAAGACATTGAATGACATGGAAAACTTAACTCTCTATTTTTATCAGTGTTACTGATCAATA
The DNA here is from genome assembly GCF_036669925.1 of Montipora capricornis. Classification (NCBI taxonomy): domain Eukaryota; kingdom Metazoa; phylum Cnidaria; class Anthozoa; order Scleractinia; family Acroporidae; genus Montipora; species Montipora capricornis. Next base: position 3,306,535 of record NC_090883.1, read on the forward strand.
CAACATCTGTTAATGGCTACCACCCACACAATTTAAATCATCATGAATGTATAAAGTTATATAATACATGAATTATGTCAACAATAACCTGATTACCATAGGTGATTATAGCAGACAATCAAATAACCAAACAGAATTTGAGAAATGCATTGACAAATCTACGTTCTGATAGCCAATCTGTGGTTTCAATAATTACCAACAGCTGACAAAAAAAGTTGGTTCTTTCAGTCAGAGTAGTCAGCGACTTTTTTCCCTAATTGAGGAAATTAAAGACAAATTATTTCAAACCTAAGATTAAAATTTACTTTGACAATGACAACAGTCAGTTATGCGTATTCAACACAAACCAGCTGCCAACTTCAGATTTTATTGAAACCCCTGGCCAATCATAACAGACAACCAATAGCCAATCAAAATACGAAACAAAGCACTGACAGTAAACACCGAATAGCATGTGTTTTAAATGTCTATAGAACGCTGATGAGCAAAGAAAACTCATGCTTTGCAGAAAATCCAATGTTAATGTGTGTATAGAGTTATGATACACTTGGAAATTTTGAAGACTTGAAAATGAAAAAGTTGAAATTGCACAAAGGCATTTAGGCATTCTCTTAACTGCTCTTCTTAACTTCGCACATGAATTATAAGTTTATACACACACTGAATCATGAACGAACAAATTGTAATGCAACGGAAATGAAAACCCAAGAAAGCCTTGCTTTTAGTTCTAATTGATTGAGAACATAGTTTGTATGACTTTCTAGACACTAAATAGATAGTCTGACGACAATAAAATTATTATTTTGGCTGTTGAACACAACCTTTAAAGTAGCACTTTACCATACTGCTTCATGATGAAGTACTCAAACGAGTATGTCATCCTCAGTCTTGACCACTGCACAGGCTCAGATGTCATCCATGTCATTGAACATGGTGTGGTTGCCATGCTTGTTGTCAAGTTGGACAAGTGTTTGTTGTTAACCCCTCTGTACATCTGAGACAATATCATAGAAGTCACTGGAGATATCTCTTCTAATTCTCCTGGATCTGTTTTCATCTGCAATCAAACAGTGCACAAAAACGAAAAAGCCAGATGACCTATGACAGCCAATAAACTGAGAATTAAGGGAGTTGAAAGTAACTCATAGCCTCTATTTCATTCTTAAGTGGTTCTTAACCATAAAGGAGCCATTTCTAATATGTCCGCTTTCATGAAGTCCATTATTTTGCTCTCTTTTATACGCCACCAGATTGTAAACTTGCATGTGGATGGGTTGTGGTTATAAGCTGCAGGGTTGCGAGACTCATAGATTTTACTCTGTCTAATGCCAGACAATTTTACTCGTCAAATGGGGGTGCTTTAGGTGTTCACGAATGGGTTAAATAACAACATCTTTAATTTTTCTTTTGCCAACCCCAACCTTCCCCCACCTCATATCAATAATGTAAGACTCATGCTTGCTGTTTAGCAATCTGTACATTTAAACAATGCTAGAAAAGTCACTGAAAATATTTCCTCTACCTCTACAGGATCAGTTTTCAGATCATCTGCAATCAAACATGAAATCATTACCTCCCTTCTGCACTCCTTTTTTATTTTCTCAACTTCTTCTCTGCAAAGTTTGCACACATAGATAATGCTGCGATCTCTCTCCAGTTTCCTGTAAATATCATCTGTAATATTGTCACAACTAGTGTGGATCCACCTAACAAACAAAATGCAATGTATTCACATTGAGTTTCAATTCTCAATTGTCTGGAAAGGAACTTCTTGGGGATTAAAAGGACAATGAGCATGTTTCGTCTGATCCCTCAAACAGTCTTCCATTTTCATAAAAAAGGTTGCTGTTATTCATCGTGGTGAAGTACAACAATAATAAAGTATTCTCGCTTGTCTCACGATGTGGTCACTTGTGATGTAGATCACAACGTTTCAACTGCATACTGCTAGAATTCATCAGGTGATGAGGTCGACTGGTTACACGTCAAGCGTTAACACCTTCGCATATGATTTTATCTGCTTACTTAGCTAACATCTTGACTAATTCAGCTCACTTCGTATCCACCACTAGCAGCGAGACTATCCTAGACAACGAAATCATGGTGTCTTTCGACGTAGAGTCGCTGTTTACCAACGTTCCTATTGATGCCGCTGTACAAACTGCACTACAGAAACTAGAGGACGACCCCAGCTTTGCGGACTACACAACACTAACACCTCAGATTGCTGACCTCCTGAATTTCGTATTGAGATCCACATACTTCCAGTATAACGGATCAATTTACGAACAATAATATTGGAAGGAGAAGCCATGGGAAGCCTGGTTTCCGCTGTTATTGCTAACCTATACACCACCAGCGTATACAGGAAGCCTATGCACACTGATCAGTACTTAGCGTATGATTCCCACCACCCGCAATCAGTAAAATGCGGTATTGTCAAGTGCCTATACGAGCGCGCCAAACGTCTCGTAACAAAACCATCTATTATCTCCAAGGAGAAGAAGCACCTGTCTTCTGCTCTTGTCTCTAATGTTTACCCTTTTTCTTTCTTGCAGAAAATCACCAAGACCAGGAAACCGAGTAGCAGTGCTGAGCCCACAATCAAGTACAAGTCTACTGCAGTTTTACCCAATGTCAAAGGCCTATCCAAACAACTTCGCCGCTGCCTACAGCAACAAGGCATACGCACTGTTTTCAAGTCGGAGACTACATTAAGATCACATCTAGTACGACCGAAAGACGCTGTCGAGCCAACTAAACAAGATGGTGTGGTTTACAGGATTCCCTGTGAATGCGGTAAAGTCCACATCGGCCAGACTGGAAGACCTATGCAAGATACAATCAAAGAACATGAGCGAGACATCCAACTTGCCCGTACTCAGACCTCCCCCGTTTCAGAACACGCTAACAACACCGGCCACAGCCCACTTTGGAACGAAGTAAAGTTTATTGATCGTGATCCTCATTGGTACACATGTAGGGTCAAAGAGGCGATTCACATAAGACTTCGCCCTAACAACATCAACAGGGATAGTGGAATAGAAATTCCAGAAGCATGGATGCCCACAATCAAGAAACAAAATAACAACAGAACCATGCGACAGCGGACCACCGAAGGAACAACACACCGAAACAGCAAGGATCGAAATGCACCAATCACAGCTGCTGAAAACCAACCAATCACAGCGGAGCATCCTAAAAGGTGACACGTAACCAGTCGCCAGATGAAGACTAGCAGTATGCAATCGAAACGTCGCAATCTACATCACAAGTGACCACATCATGAGACAAACGAGAATACTTTATTATTCTTAGTCTTCAATTTTGTTCATCAACAGGAATATCCCCCAACAAGTCTTCCACAAAATATGTTAATGTCACTACAAGTAGGTGTTAGCGGAAATGTCAACGGAAATGTTAGACCTTTGCTCTAGTCATTTAAAAACTTGACAAAAATAACATCCTTAACCCTTTGACGGCTAAACCGGGCTGACGATTTTACTTCTCAATGGGGAACAAGAAACAAAACAATATTAAAGGGTACTGGGCTCTCGATTTGTCTCTTGCAGACTACAAAATTTCCCTAAGAAAGGAGCCAGCATGAGTGTATTTTCTCATTCATAATCCATTTAAATGCAATTTAAAGGAGTTAACAACTAGTAAGAGCACCCCTGTTGCTAGTGGTCAGTGGTTGGTTTGTAGATGCATGTGCAATACATTCACATGAGTAGATGCAATCTACTGTTCATGATCTTCATGTAACAGTAGATCACATCAACTCATCTATATGAAATCAAGTGAAGTACATCATACTCATGGCATTTGTTCTGGCAGTGTGAGGAGTTCTGTTCTCCAGCATGGTTCATGGCAAGTTTGTTATGGCATTCTCCCACTTTTTGGCTTTTTTTGGCTCCTTGGTGACCCTTTCAATTTATACAAGTTTCTTTCGAGTTCTAGCAAGCCTTGCGCTAATCAAAACATCACTACAGCATCTTTGGATATGGAGGACATAGCTTTATCATCAGGTGACGACCATCTCAGTTTCTCAGCCCATGTTTACTGTCTCATGAGAGACACTAATAGGCAATTTGCAGCATGCATGCAAACTGGGTTCCTCCTGGTTGCACCTTTCTGCATCTAATTTGCTCTCTGCTTTTGATGAGAGGACCACCCCATACAGCTCAACAGAGAGTTTCACTTGGATCTCACATGGTAGCATAAATTTTTCCAATCATGGAAACTAAAGGCCATAGTTTTCTTTTGTCTCCTCAGTGGGCTCTGGTTCTGGATCTTCAGGTCTCTTTGGATGCTGCAGGGTCTATTGGATATGGGGTTATTTTTGGCTCTGAATGGTTTGTGGGCAGGTGGTCTTCATCACAGATGTCACTGTCCATTGCCCACAAGGAGCTTTTCCCTGTAGTTTTGGCAGCTTCTCTGTGGGGACATCAGCGGTCGATGAAACAGGTGGAATGGAGTGTCGACAACACAGCAGTGGTTGAGTTATTGCAGTCTGGTACTTCAAGAGATTCAAACACGATGGTGCTGTCATCTGTCTATGTTGGCGGCTCAGCATTCTTTTGCTTTTACTACCCACCACATGGTCAGATGTACCACTTCAGTTGCTGACCCCATCAGCTACCTCCTCAGGCCTCACCAACAGCTATCCAAGTGTCTCCATCGCTCCTGGCCCTGCTTCCAGCAGTTTAACCCACAAGTATCAATTCTACCAGCTGGCAAATGGTTTGGCTTCTTCTACCTGCCATGTCTACATTGTGTAATTCAGCTCAACACCAATTTACAGTGGTTTGCATCCTGTGTGGTTATTCTACTGAAAATGGCTCCCTGTTACCTACAAATGAGCAAACTTTGTTGCATTTCTGTCCTCACCTGGCCAATCATTTGCACCACTCATCAATAAAGGTATACCTGTCACCTGTACACTCTCTACACTTTGATTACGGCTTTGCCAATCCCTTGGTGAACTGCTTACAACTCCAGCATCTTCTCCACGGGATAAAGTGCAACCAAGGCTGAAATCACCCAGTGTCAACCAGTAACAGCTGACATCAGGCATGTTAGTCATCATTCCTCATTCCCACAAGATCTAAATCATATCATGCTTTGGGCTGCCTGTTGTTTGATTTGATTTGTGTTACTTGTTGATTTCAATTTACAGTGTCCCCAATTAGTGCTCCAGTGTTTGAAGACTAGACACTTAAATAAAGTTCCTTTCCTTTTCTTTCCTTTCGCTTTCTGCAGGCTGGTCAGTTAAATGTCAAATCCAGCTTTGTCGTTCCGGTCATCTAATTGTCCAGGACTTACAAATTGATGCAGAAGTAAATCCTTGCAGCCTTCGCATTCACATTAACAGTTCCCGACCCTGACAGGGTTGTTTTCTTTATGTGGTGGCTTCTCTTTGCCCAATCACTGCAATCATGGCTTATGCCCAACTCCAGGGGTCCTCACAGGGTCCTCTCTTCATTGACAGGCCTGGTCAGCCTTTATCCCATTCATGGTTGCCACCATTCCTTCCAGCTGCTCGATGTAGTATTCCTGATCACTTGATCAAAACAATGAGCAGATGGACTTGTGATACTTTATGTCAATAATTATTCTTAATGTGTCCCAAAGCTGCTGCAGTAACAGGTATTTTGTGGCAGACCCCAGCTGTCTTGCTCTTTTGGGTGCCTCTGGGATTTGGTAGTTCAGGGCCTTTGGCTTCCCCAGCCACAAGCCCCTTGGACCTCCAAGCAAAGAGCATAGCTTGGAGGTCCAGGGAGCTTGGTGTGGGGGCTCATGGCTGGGTTGCAGCGTTGTGCCGGCCATGGGACATTATTCAATCTTGGTGCTGGCTGCCAAAAGTGGAAACCCCCGCATATCCCATGCACCCAACCTCCACTAAGCAATGCAGTTGTTCACAAAATGGTAAATGAGGAATACATCTAAAATAATTAAACAAATGTATTCTCTCGAATACTAAAACCAACATACACCAAAGTGTGCAAAATGCGCAAGATGACGTCAGGACTTAAGGCAGTTGACTTGTGTCTAAACATGTATACCAACCTGCTGCAAGAGTCACACTGCACAACTCTTTGACTTCCCTGCTCAGTATTACAAATCGGACATCGGTTGGTTTTATTCTTGTTTTGGTAACATACATCACACAAAGTGTAATCAATATGCCACCGTGATGTTTTCTGTGTACCACACTGCCTACAATGACGACATCTCTATGAAATAGTACAAGAAAAATGTCATTCAGTTACAGGTATTTTCCATTTTAAAATCAGCCCTCAATTAGGAATGAACATCTAAAATGAATAAAATGAAAAAAAAAAAGCCCATCACCAGAACAATTATTGCCCAAGCATCAGCATATTCTCAAATTCAAGTGTGTTTTTTTTTATAAACAATATTTATTTCAACTTCCTAGGACAAGCAAGCGCTTCACTTCCTTGTTGCACAAACCTGACACTTCCATGCAAACTTGTCTGTTGAATCTGTCAGAGAATCCGTACACAGAGGATGGTAACCTTTGTCACAACTGCGGCAAATCAACAGCTTTTCTTTGGATACAGAATGCCTGCAAAGTTAATTTCTTTTCTTTACGACATATTGATAACAGTTAACCCTCCTTACAGTGAGATTTTGGGACTCCATACTCATAATGTACTTGACCTAATTCATTTCACTTGAACAATGACTTCTAAATAACATGATTGACATTTCATTAAGACCACTTCCACTTGATAAAATTTGATGGTGTTCTACATAACCCTTACCACTGAATTTTAAAATTAATTCATCAGTGTTTTGCTGTGTGGCTCACAGTCAGTGTAAGGAAAAGGATCTACCCTGTACCCTTCAAGTTGATAATGGTAATAATTTCATATCTCCTATTTTTAGCCTTGGGAAAACTGGGAAAACTGTCTTTGACCCAAAATAATGCTCAGAATGTTATTGGAAATCTGCTCATATGGTCCTCTTCTATGTGCCTTTAAGTTCAGAATATCAAAATAGTACTGGTACAGACATACAGATACTTGGCAAATAAACCCCTTCAGGCAGTGGGTATGTTGGCTGATAAAAGAGCAGTTTCCATCTAAGGCACCCAATCTCCCCTGGACAGTCTAATTATTAGTATCATTATGTCTGAAATCATCATACATGTATCCCCCCCCCCTTCCGCACGCAATACCACAATTGGTAATAATTATTTGGCCCTCCCTGTGGATATTGCCCTTCAAAGGTTTGAATCAAGATATCATAAGGGATCTGGGGTGCAGGGATGGCACAGTGGTGAGAGCACTCATCTCCCACCAATGTGGCCCAGGTTCAATTCCCAGACTCGGCTTCATATGTGGGTTGATTTTGTTGTTTCTCTACTCTGCACCGAGAGGTTTTTCTCTGGGTACTGCAGTTTTCCCCTCTCCTCAAAAACCAAAATTTGATTTGATTTGCGCTAACTTGTTAATTTCAATTTACAGTGCTCTACAGCCCTAGAAGATTAGACACTTAAACAAAGTTCCTTTCCTTTCCTTTTTTTTATCTTAAGCAAAGGTATTTTGACACTACAATGTACTTGTCTTAAGACAACCACAATACAATGTCAATAATTTTTATTATTGTACCCCTAACTGGTTTCTTAAGGGTCAACTCTTAGAGAGACAATTCAATTCAAAAATTATTTTGGGTGACAGCTATCACCCAGTGAAAGGTAAAAGATACTTGCTTGCCACATGTCGCTCAAAAACTCATTTGCTCCCTCATTTGAAATTGTTGTCAAGTGAACATACCTGCAAAACTGGCAACTTTTGCATTGGGTGCATTCCCAGCCCACCCTAACTGTCTCAGAAGCCCGCACCGGAGGAGAGCAACAGTAGCTGTGATAATGGCAGTTGCAACGAGTGCACAGTAAGAGCTGCGACAGTTCCCCAGCCTGATGACATCTGTCACAAAAGGCTGCAAATATTTAACACAATTAATTGAAAATGGCCTGTGTTCCTGACAATGCGAAATGGTATGATGCAGTACGGGTAATGATGACGATGATGATGGCGGTGGTGGAGACATTAAATAAGATGGTGATGAATAATGATTGATGATGACAAATCAATTATTTTTCAATAAAGTTAGCTTACATTACTGTGCAAAAAGAATGCAAAGTTATTTCTTTTGCGGTGATGTAAGTTAATTAGCCCTTTCCCTTTTAAAATCATCTGGAGTTAGACCATTTATGTCCATAAATGCACCAAATTAGATGCACACCCAATTTTGACATTCCACAAGAAGTGTTCTTTTAAATCTAAAGCTGCATTCACACTCGACGTTGATTATGACCAACTGAAAGTATAATTCAGTCTATCATACTCCATTCAATTTTATTCAATTATGGTTCTTTTCATATCTGTGAAAATTCAAATACAATTGGCCGGGTAACCTCACAGTGAGAGACAAAATGGCGACGTATCGCGTGGCTGCCACCGCACAATTATCATCATCATGCTTGAGGCAAGAAGAGAACAAAGGATAGCTTCCAAGAATAGAAGAAGACAAATCCAAATCGCCATTCTGTTTAATTACGCACTGTAATTACTTCAAACAACCCCCTTGAGGTTGTTTCCAATCATAATCATGTACTGTAATTAGTTGAGGTGAACCCACTCCAAACTTAATTGGATCATAATTTGATCATAATCTTGGCCTAATGTGAACACAGCTTAACCTTTGGCTACCTATTTCCAACAATAAAGTAAGGCTAAACTGCATGCATCATGGTGGTTACCATTATTTTTAGCTTAGGATAAATGCAGCAGTTTATCCTTACCTGAGGGGCAGCATTTGGGGAACAATTTGTGATGCCAATTGTTCGTGTTCCAAGACACGAGTGATGCTCAAGTTGGGGAGAAGAGCAAGGAGACCCTTTCTAATACTTACAAAAATTCGCATGCATCCAATTAGGGGTATTTCTGGACATGTCTGAGTTAGACAGAGTAAAATTTGTAAGGTGAGTATCATGAACTCTTTAAGGAGGGAAAGTGTCAAAACGTTGTAAGAGTTGTGCCGCTTGAGTGCTGTAACACACACTCAGGTTACTTAACCCATTGACCCCGGAGTGTGACACTTAATAGATTTTACTCTATCTAAAGCCAGATGATTTTACTTGTCAATGGGGGGTGCCCTAGGGAATTTGAGGTGTGAATGGGTTTAACTCAGTCTCCATAACCCACAATCAAGAAAACAGGTGTTGACATTTCATTTGGCGCCAGGTTGAACTTTTGCCGCTCACAAGCCAGAGTTTTTCATCACGTGATCAGCATTTTTCAAACCACAGAACGACCTCAACGGTGTGTGGAGCAGGGTGAAAAAAAAGCCACTAGAAAGGACGCCTGAGATCAGTAGTATCATTATTAATTTTTCCCCATCACACAAGTGCCCTTGCCAGCTCATTTGTTCATGTTTTAAAATTGAATGATAACGTTTACTAACTTACCTATTCTTGCAATGATATCATTGTGATTTGCACAGTAAAGTTTCATTGTTTTTATATCCTTTAATATAAAAAAAGGAAATTAGAAGAATATATTTCCAAACATCACAGCATGTTTACCATGACATGTGCACAATGACTACAACAATTATTATCTATCATACTAGAGATGCAATTAGCTATTTCTTACAACCTGAACAATCCTAAGACATAACAAGAGGCTACAGGTAGCCTACACTTTGTTCAGACAATCTTTTAGCCGAATTTCCTTTAAAGTGGTACTATGACCAAAAAACAATTCTTTTTTTTCTTTGGATTTCAAAACTATGTTAACTAAACACTAACTGACGCAAGTTTTAAGTTCTGATTTTAAAAAGACACCTGTTTATTTTAACTGGAATTTTCTTATTTATTGGTCCGCCATTACTAACTTTAAAATCTTGAGAGAGCTGGGTTGAGGAGAAAATGACATCAAAGACTCGCTAGTTTGAGAATGCAATGCGTGTGTACGCTGCTGAATTAATATGCAGCACAGGAGTTTCGGGCTTTCAGACTTTTTAAACCCATGTTTTGCATATATAATAAATTGCGTTTACATGCTGAAATTTTACACTAGTGGGTAAATGACATCATCTTCTCTAGATCCAACCCTCTGAGGTCCAATCAGTCAGTTTTGAACGTGAGTAATGGCGGACCGTGAAATCCAAAACTTACACTCAAAATAAACAGCCTTTGGATAAAACTCAGAGCTCAAAATTTTGCCAGTTAGGTGTTAATGGAACACGCTTTCAAAATTTGAAGAAAAAAAGAAAATGATTTTTTGATCATAGTACCACTTTAAAGGTCACAGTATTTCAGTGTTTATTTTAATGTTAAATTATCTTCATCAGTACATGCTATTGTTGTTTTGCTATTTACTCTGATTTATGCTCAGTCCACTGTCCTTATCTCAAAGCTGTGTTTCAAATCCAGATCAATTCCATAGTCTGAAGTCCAAAGTTCACATAATTTCCGTGACCCAACCACAGGGTCAAGTGAGATCATAGAATAGTTGTTACATTTAAAACTGTAGTTAAGTTTCTATGATGGCATTTAAAAATATTTAATACTTTTCATAACAATGCCTGGAGATTTATAAAATTATGTAATTCGTCCAGTGAGACGAATTACTGAGTCATACAATAACCAGTAGGATACAGTATTGAGTGCAACAAAAACATAATAACCAATACCTCTACCTCTAATAATAATAATAATAATAATAATAATAATAATAATAATAATAATAGTAATAATAAGGAGTAATAATAGTAAGGAGAGGTTCATTGGACAGCAGTTTGGGAGGCACTGCCATCGGAGAAAGGCAGGTCGTACAAAATCTGAAGAAGGGAGAAACTTACAAGTTTTTGGGTGTTTTAGAAAATTCTAAGCAAGAGGACAGCTCTGTTCTGTGCGGAGCTTCAAAGGTTTGCTTGCAGAGACTGTCAATTATATGGTCGAGCCCCCTATCGGACTTCCACAAAGTCTTAGCATCTAATCAATACGCACTACCAGTTGTCACCTACCCTATGTGGACACTAACATGGCCGCTCGCAGATCTACAACAACTCGATCGCGAAGCTCGCAAGATCATCAAAGAGAATGGAGGCTACCATCCACTCGGTTCAACCGAATTGCTATACCTACCAAGGAAGTGTGGAGGCCGGGGACTGAAGTCATTTGAGAGCCTGTATAAGCAGACCAAAGTCAAGACCACAATGAAGCTGTACGCAAACGAAGATCGAACGATGAGTTTAGTGCGCGAGTTTGAAGAGAAGTGCGAACGAGCAGGAAGAAGATCACTCGTAAAGGATGCCAAGAAATTTGCTTTGGAAATGGACATTACTCTGGACCTTGCATACCCAGATCCCAAAGCGTTGCAAACTGACTCAGGTGAGGAATCACATGTTAAAGGAGTAGGGAGAACATTACGAGCGAGAGAAGAAGAGAGAAGCATGAGGGAAGTAAGAGAGCAGAGGTGGCAAGGAAAGCTGTTCGGAGAAAGATGGGATGATAACAAAGTTATTGACTGCTTCACTTGGCTTAGTAAGTGGAAGTCTGCACCTGTGCATACTGTTGCTGGAATCTATGAGTTATACCAGCAATTACTCCCCACTAAGCTGTACCACCAGAGCAAGACGAAGACGCTGACCACCTCGGATACCACGTGTCGTATGTGTGGAAAAGGGTCTGAATCTATGGCCCACGTGATTAGCGGATGTGGTACCTTGGCACAGACTAAGTACATGCAGAGACACAATGCAGCCTTGAAAATCCTTTTCTTCGAGTTCCTGAAAAACTTAGATCTTATCCAGTGTATCCCCCCTTGGTACTCTCCAGTCTCACCTAAACCCGAGTACAAGAATGACCGAGCGTGCGCGTACTGGGATGTCCCAGTATTTGCTGAAAATACGGAAGTCAGGGCTAACAGAATTGATGCGAGAATTGTGGACAGAAAGGAGAAGAAGGTGATCCTTATTGAGATGAGCTGCCCTTGGGTTTCCAACAGAGAACAGAAGGAACAGGAGAAAACTGACAAGTATGCGCCGTTGAGATGGGAGATGCGCCAACAGTTCCCCGGCCACACTATCACACAGTTTAATGTGATAGTTGATGTACTAGGAGGCTACTCTATGGAGACGGCGGAGAAAGTTAGGAAGTTTTTAGGTTTGGATAGAGGGAACCAGGTTTTGTTTAATATGCAGAAGGCAGTTTTATCGTACACCCTAAACATAGCAAGGTCATTCAAGGTTTCGACGAGTTATTAAGGAATATAAACTCTTGTTCCTTTCTCAAATGTTGGTTCGTTAGTTATTACCAATTGGTTTGTAAATAGGTTTAACAGTAGGGATTGTTACACAATAGTGCCTTTTCCTACTTATATTTGTAAGCATACTTACGTACTACATACTGCATAATAATAATAGCAACTCTATTCATTTAACTCAATGAAAGGGAAGGATACCAGAGGTTATCCCTATTGAGGGTATCTGTTCACAGCCGGATGTAATTGACTGAGAGTCGATTTTGATGAGGGAAGAAAACCAGAGTACCCAGAGAAAAACCCTCAGATTGAGATCGACTGAAACTCAGCCCACATGCAACCCGAGGCCAGGGTTGAACCAGGGTCACAGAGGTGAGAGGCGCACTTGATAAGCAATCACTTTTGCTCACATTCTATAACTAGTGTTTTTAACTTTTTGTGCTGTTACGGTGGTGTCTCTACCATCTTTTTCCCTTGTTGCCTTTGTTTAGTTTTTACTCCCTGATATGTATGTGCATAGAAAAGAGTAATATTCGTGGCCCACAAATGCAGTCACATGGGGTGGGGGAATGTGATGTTTTCCAAGAGTTTAGACAAGTGGAGAATGTTTTAAGTTATTTAAGGTCATGTCAGGTTAAAATATTTTTCTTTTCTTTGAGGCAATTGTTTCATCATTCATTCACAGACATGATTTTATAGACTTGCATATGCAGTGTAGGGTAACACCTTTTAATGTATGAAAAATAGTATGCTGAAACTAAAACCTTTATTTAAACATGTGACATTGATAAGCCTAAACAAGGACATTGTATTACGATGTATTTTAGGTAAAATTAAAATGCTATGTTAAAATAATGCCATCAGTTGGGTTGTCAAAAGAAGAATCAACAAATTATTAAATGCATGGTTTACCTTGAAGATTATCCTTTCTAATTTTGTAACTAGTTGTTTGGCAGAGCTGAGGAATTTTGTCATTAATTTTGTTCCTACCTGATATGCTCTGGCAGCCATTGCACATGGATAATGGTAAAGGCGGCCACATTCTGACATCTCACAAACAATGCTAGCACCAAAACGTCCACAAAAACTACACTTCTGCAAAAGCAATAGAGAGTAAGTATCACAGTATTGTAGTATGATCAAAAAGTAAACAGTCAGATCAAATTTGGTTTAGCTGAGAGCTAAACATCAAAGCTAACATAATGTACTGCAAAGTAACAATATTCATACATGTAGCTGATGTGTTTCAGGATAACTGAGCAAGATTTGCATGCTTCAATTTTCTTAGTTATAACTCACTAAGAATGGGTTTGAACATGTTTTCATCTATTCCATAGTTCTACAAGTTTTATTTATTCTTAAATTAAGGGAAGAGCACTATGAAAAATTCAGGAATTTACTGACTGATACTGACTTTTTCCACTCCTCCACAGAGCAATGCCCAAACTAGATTGGCCATATTTTTGTACAATGGCTGCTACATGTACAAACACTAAGAAATGCTACCCCTTGACATTTCCAGTGCAGAAAAAAGTAAGTTGCTTTAACTTGTAGTCTCTAGTGTACACACTTTATTTTTAAATACACTAGAGACTTAAAACAGCTGTAGTTCATGATTTGCCGCAAAAATATAAATAAATAAATTATAATTATATATATATTTACTGCCTGCAGTGAAATAAAATTGATGTCTCGTTTCGTTGAATTTGTTCAGACAGAATGTGCATTTCTAGATGCCAAAATATCACTCACATCGGTCTCTACTCCATATTTTACCACCTTTAAAATCAAGGCAACCACACTAGATTTTCCTTGCACTAATCCTTAGATTAGCACTTTACCAGCATCAAACAATTTAATTAACAAGTGTTTATTAAAGTTTCAAATTTGGGAAATTTTGACCAAGCATCCCCCCAATCCAATTAGTGAAGTTTCAATAAACCTGACATCAAACTTGCTAAAAACACATGCTTACTGTACAGTAGGTTTTACATGTGAGTATAGGAATGTAATTACATGTATGTATAATTATCATGTTGCCAACTTTTTAAACTCTTAGCATCCCTTCACCCTCAACCATTCCTCACTGACTATAAAATCATCAGGCAATCGACAGATTACAGTAAAATCTGTAAGTGCCACTCTTTGGAAGGGGAGGGTTATACTCAAGTAATTTGTCAATATTGGTAAAAGTGTTTTACCTTAGAAAGAATCTGAGTTGTCAAATCAATAGTGAATCCAGCTGTTGATTTAGTAGCAATGGAAGCCAGTGTCCATGCCGCACACTTCTCATGCACCCATATTTGACCAGATGGGTCACATAACTCAACCAAGTCTGGTTCCTCAATAAAACCAACATTTGAAAGATCCTCCTCTGGGGCTGGCGTAAACCTGTTGTTACTAGAATTGTTCATCATACCAGATTTGTCATCAGGGCCTCTTTGCCTGCTATAGTTACAACGTAAAACAGATAAGTAATGTTAACAGATGTATGTGACTATGGTAAAATAGCCAGCAAATGGGCTTATAGCTATAGCCTGTAATTTGATTAAAAAGATGCATTTTTTTAAAAGGCTCAGTAAAATGCTGAAAACAAAGAGTATACAAACTACAAATCAATAATATTACTCTAAGCCCAGCAATATTACTTTCAGAATACACTACTCCATTAATTTTCATAAAATTGTGTCATTGCTGCGTGGCATTTAAGTGAGGAATATTGCACTTGACAGCATTTAAGGAAAAGGAGTTAACAAAGAACTGAGCTCAACATGAAAAACCAGAAACACAAGCAAACAGTCATCTTTATTTACCTAATGTCCCCATGGTTACTAGGATATTTCAAGGAATATCCCGTATGTCTTTGGTATTCATCACCATGAGTATTTCCCTCTGGGTGGTGTGGAGTTCGGTTTGTTAATGTCAGCTGCTGGTGTTGTGGTGTACTTGTTGTCGAGTTTCTTGGTAAGCCACCTAATCTTCCAAAGCATATCAAATCTCCTTGTCCCAACAAACTGTTACTGATGCAGTTGCAAAGGGCACAACGAACTCTGAAAATAGCAAAACACCGATAAGACAGAGTATCTCCTTACAACTTAGTGCATCACTTTCAATTAGTTAATAATACCTGATTGTAATTAAGGTAAAAGTTAAGAATCCGATCCCACCAATAATCAATAACCAATGATAAAATTAATTATTAGTTGTTCTTGTTGTTAATAACTATTAAAATTATAATAATGGCAGTTTATTGATAATTCTTGACTTTCTGTGATCAGAACAACTTTGCAGGCATAAACACTGCTTAACCTTGGCCTCCAGACCTGGGGCTTGCAGACTAAGCGTCTTCTGGAGGATCAGGGTTGTCCAAATGACTGCAGAGGCCTGCATTTCTCCCAACACATCCAGAATACCAAGATCTTTTAAAAAACCCTCCAACAAACCAGACATTACACCCAAACAACCAACCACCAATGGCACAATCTTCAACACCAACACAGCATCCAGCAACTCCATCCCTACAACTGTATGTCCCATAAAAAACCCACACAGCATTGGCCAAACTCTCCAGTTCCTCTTCAAGACCTTCCATACAACTTCAAATTGCCTATGAACAACAAAAATAAACTAATGGTTGATCAACCTCTGATCCTTCCCAAGCTTGTACCCAGTGTTCTCCCTTTTCAACAACATGGTGAAATGGATTATTGCAAAAACAACCTAAAGTGGAGACGAGGACTGCCCCTGGAATATTCTGCGCTTGACCCACACTTCACCTAACACTTGCTCATTTGATGATTGCCCATGCTATCACACAACAAACCATTCACATTGTCAGCTACCCTCACAGTTTCCAACATTCAACAATCAATGAATGGGGCACCATATATTAGGCCTTTCAATAATTTATCCACACCATCACCAAACACCATTTCTTCACCACAGCCTCCCTGAACATCACCGTGTCTATCAATAACTGATCCTTCATACCCCACAACCTCTTCCTACATCCTTGTGCACATCCAGAAACAACCTACTACCCTCCAAACGTCCATACAGCTTGTCCGCCAAGATCCCAGTGAGTACCTTCCACATCAAAGACAAACATTCAACTCCTTGTACAACTGACTCTAGTTATTCTTGAACAAGGAGTTCTGTCTAACCTTTGTACAGTTGTCTACAAACCACCAGATTTTTGTGCTCCCAGAGTGGATCTTCCTCTTTGACAATGAACTCACCACAACCGTCCCCTTCA
>NC_090883.1:3328088-3345588 GCF_036669925.1 Montipora capricornis
TCATTTTCCAAGCTTCCCATTTTACTTGTTGGTTTATAAGCAATACCATTGGCAAAGGGCATCTGAACAATGGTGCAAATATTGACAGAGTTCAGCTTTTGTTTTTTCTTCCACTTAAACAACCGCATCACATTTCTTTTTTTGGAAGTGGGATTCCATTGCTCATATGAGTGGTTGATTCCCATGATGCCTTTGCGTTATGTTGCAAAAAATGCAACTATAACACACTGGGACACATGAATTATATTATATTCCCAGACTGGAAGTCTACCTGAGCTACATTTCCTGAAGAAGCGGGGATGACTAAGAAGCTTTTAAAATCCATAATTTACTTACCCCACCAAGCTTGTGGCTGATGTCAGCTTCTGTTAAATGATCAATGAAGAGGACAAATTAGGTCACTAATAGTGTGGAAGAACATAATTTACACATTCAAGTCAAAAAGTAACACTGAAGCAACCTATCATCCCTCAGCAACCTGCAGCCCTAATTATAACCAGTTTTGCAAAGTCAGAATCACTACTGTTACAAGTCATGTAGAACCTCTCAAGAACAAGGAGCAAGGATGGCACAGTCAGTTAGTGCTTGGCCTTGGTGCAAGAGGTCCTGAGTTTGATTCCCAGATATCGCATACTTGTTTCGACTTCTTTCCTTTCCATGTAGCTATAGGTAGCTTTAAATATATGTACCTGTAAAAAGAAGCACTGATGGAGAGGGGGGAGTAAAATGAGCGCACGGTCGACCTCAGGTTTGTCAGTTGAATTACTGTTACGAGTTATCGACGTTAAGTATGGTTACTTTACTTTACTTTACTTTACTTTAACACCCTCAGGTAGCTCACTACCTAGACCACTAAGTAAGAGTGGTCTTAGTAAGAGTAAGAGTGGTCTAGGTAAGAGTGGCCACTAGGTAAAACCATCTTGCATCTCATTTGAACCTTGTTAAAAAAACAAAAGAGCACATTGTATCGTGCCTCGTTCCTTTAAAAACTGAAGAAATGTTCCGCAATCCCGCACATCACTATAGACTTGACACCTTGGGTGGTCACTCGCTGCTGAGGCTACAATCTACACATATTTCAGGCCACTCATTTGCAAAGGCTTTAGTGTTGCGCTAATCCTTGATAACCCTCAGCACAATGTAGATGTGCCATTAGGTCGCTTTGCTCCGCCCATGCGTATACTAGCTCCTAGATGTGCAAGGGCCATTTACATGGGCCTTTAAAGTGTGTATGAACTAATGATAGAAAGATTTAAATAGCATCTCGGTTACATGAAACAGCAAATAACAGCTAGGTTACTGCTTTTATATAATTTGATAGAGAAGTTGCTAATTATCTGTGGATAAACAGGCAAGAGACGAGCCTTAATCAAACAAACCTCTCTGATTTTAGACATGAAAGAAACAGAATTCTGCCTGGCATTTGCATTTTCAATAACTGCGATGCTAATTAAATCTGTTTTTTATATCTTCCAAACATCCCTGAGACTTGGAAGAAAGGATTTATCATAAAACTAGCAAAGAAAGGTAATCTGAAGGAATTCAAGACTCAAACAGTATTTACGTTGCACTGTCCATGGTCGAGAAGATACTAAGGAGAATTATCAGAGAACAAGGGAGGAATGGAGTGGACAGAAGATTGAAGAAGAAACAAGCTACAGTACTTAATAGTTCTAGAAAAGGCAAGGGGTCAGCAGAGGAAGTCTTCTTTCTGCAAATAATTATTTAGCAGGTGAATGAGTGACTCACTTTTCCTGCTTTAACAACTTTCAACTAAAGTTGAAAAGAAGGTTAATGGAACATAGTTTTTCAGTAAGTGATTAATTTAACCCATTGACTCCTAGGGGTTCCCCATTGACGAGTAAAATCGTCTGGCATTAGACCGAGTAAAATACTAAGACCATGTATGTTCGGCTTAGGCTGGTTTAGGGGTGAATGGATTAAAGGAACAATAATTTGTAGCACTCCTCAAAATCGGCATGCATCTAATAATATACAAATATTTACTTATAATAAAACAAACCTGATATCATTCCATGTGACTTGTGAGAGTGAGACCCATAGAGTGATGCTCGAAACCAGTCTAGCACAAAAAGAAATAGTACCCAATATGAAATTCAAAATAATAAAATGTGCCCTTTGAAGAATAAGGAGTCATGAATCAAAAGCATAATTTAAATTACCTGACTAAAATAACAATAACAAAATCATTACAAAATAAAACCAATTTACTGCAGGTGCTCCTGCTTGTCAACTTTCTCAAATGGCAATAATGAAACTGCACAACTTTAATTCTGCTATCAGGAAATATCTGTTTTCAATTTTTGCCTCGTTAACTGGCTAGCATAACTCTCTTATTCTTCATAGATCATCAAGAAAATACTGCTAAAAATTCACAGTTGATTCCATGATGTTTTTGGACCTTTTCTCTGAAAATTTGACCCTTTCAATATGTACCAGATATATGTAACCTCTATGCTTTAAAAAAAATTGAAATTTAAAATTTGCTGGGTGACTGGCAAAATCATCTGATACATACAAATTTGAAAACTAATGTTTTGCTCATAATGATTAACAATAAGGTTTAGTACTGTAGGATCTTTCCACATCTAAAAATTAATAATAAATATTATTTGTCTATATGTGGCATGCATATGATTCTTTCTATAGGCAAATTCCTATGTTGACAAGGAGAAGACATCTTCCATCTGCCAATAACCTTTATCTTGCAACAGTTCCAAGTCAGAGAATAAGTATTCTAGAGATACATGTATTTAGCAAAACATACCAGGAGGTTGAACTCTTTCATAGTGGTATGGATTTACACAGACTTTTTCATGTTTTGTATCATAACCATTCTGACAAAACTCTTTATGTCTCATCTCCATTTTGTGTACATCAGGCCATCTCCAAAGCCGAGCATATATGACATGAGGAAAGTCCTTCTTGTCTCCAACCTGTAATCGGCCATCCATCGTTCTTTGCACTGTAACACATTTCGAGGGTTGCCGTCCTTTTGATGTGATAGCTACAATTAACGAGTCCAGCTCGTAAAACTTTTTCTTGAGCTTTTTAACCAAGGATTCAATAGCCCTACGACTAAAACTCTCAGCATCCACACCCTGGTGTCTGAGAACAGCATGCCAAAGTAAATTCCTAACTATGATAGGACAGGGATCTGCTGAACAAGGAATGTTGCTAGGTCCTGGCAAAGAATTGCTGGGTCCTGCTTCTAGATATTTCGGCTGCTCATACGTTGAGGTTGGATGTGGAGGGCTCTCTTTCAACACAGACAATGCACATTTGTCACAGTTCGATGATGTAGCTTTGACTGAAAGAGTTGCAGCTGTAAAGGGAGATTAGGAAATGTTACAACTTTGCTGTGAAAAAAGTTCACCTGACTATTAACCCATTCAATCCTCAAACGCACTATAGGCCGCCCCCATTTGACAAGTAAACCTGTCTGGCATTAGACATACATCTACGTGTAGTAAAATCTGTTATACCTCACTCACAGGAGTCAACAGGTTAAACAACAACAAATCTCAAATCTCTTTTCTACAGACAATGATTAAATTTGAATATACTGTAGCGTGACATTTATGACAGACCTAACACAGGTTTCATTGTGCAATTTGAGACAGTGATATTATATTAACACCACAAATTGCCCTGAGATTCACTCTTTCATACCATATCATTGTGGATCATTTTCCATGAAAGGGTAGGATTTGTCATTTTTTGTTATTCCAATATTATTCTTACTAAATTAGTAATAAAACATGTACCAATCTACCAACAATAAAACTTTGATCCACACAAAGTCTACCCTTAAGTATCTGCAATTAGGAGGTGATGACCTCACATTCATTAATCTGAACAGGTAAGACAAGTGATCATGATAACCCAGGCAATAGAGCAAGACTCATGATCTTAATTGGACAATCAGAAGTTCCTGTACAGTCAAACAGACCAGTCAAACGCTGGCTGACTCCAACACAAGCGAAACTAAATCCACATTCAAGATAATGAATAAAATAGCCTAAATGTATACAGCTGTATCTTGGGATTTTTTGCCCTTCAATTTCCTGATCCAGGTACATTTGGCTGATTGGAGTTCAATGATAACTCAGTTGGCATAATGAATTGAATTTGGGTAAGCATTACCCACATTGCATTGTATGACCTTAAGTTACCTTTGTTTACATCATTAATTTCATTGCTCATGCGCAGTTAATTGTAATATGACCAAACCTTGTGCTATCAGGTGTTTTGACATTATTCACATCTTGCTCTCTTTTTTGGATTTTTACTGTGAATTATTTGATTGTTGTTAACTCAGAATTGAAGACAGAGGTATGTTTGTCCTTGTACTCCAAATTATACTATAATTTTATTATGGTTACAATGTTTTTACTTTAATTAAACTCATCTCATGTACTACTTTTCATATCTTTTGCGATTTCGTCTAGCCAGCCTTAATATGCATTTGTTTTCAAGTTTGAATGTGTTGCAAGTAAATGAAGAAGTTCTCATAATGTTCATTTGTTGATGAACCCTCTGATTCAGTGAGACGAAATGTTTAAAGGTGCCTGTTTGTTCACAGGAAGTTATCCTACGCAAACAGCAGTGCGGTGATACTAGATCGTATTACAACACAATGCTCGAAGGATTTAGAACACCATGATTTTAAGCTGACAGTAGTTTTAAGACTTCAGACAAACATGCACCCAGCTCGACCTTGGCAGTGACATTCAAATGGACAGTCGGTCAAGTGAACATTATGCACAAAACTTGAATAAAATAAAATATTTTGTCTATCTATAAATGAGGCCAAGACAGTTCACTTTCCACTGCATCTCAATATTATATTTACATTAAAAATATGTACATTTACATACATGTACATACAGCAGGTTGTAAAAAAAATCAACATAGCAGACATAACAAACCCAAACATGACAGAAAAATGTCAAATATCAGGTATCCAGCTGAGCAACTACGAACAATAGATATGAGTGATATTGTCAGTAGCGCAATTAATAGCGGGTGACATAACTGAAGGATATCATGTTTCCTGCTGAAAATTCTTAACATTTCATGAGCAAAATAAATGACAGATTGGAGTGGGTTTTTTAAACTGCTTATTATTCAATGTCTAGACAGGAAATTCTAGTATTTGCAGAGATCCAGCTTGTACAAAATCGTTTTAATCAAACTATTGTTGGGCGTCTGAACAATAATTTTCTATCACACCTTAAGAAATAATGGCAGTTGTTCTGTCAGCATTACATTCAATAGTATAAAAAGTAAGTTGCTACCTCTTAAGGGAAAACAGACAGACAGACAATACTACTGTCACGCACTGATAGCGTTAATTAAATATTTCAAGAACATCAATGCAATATCACTTCCCATGAGGTTTTTATAAGACAGCCTTATATGAACAGTTGTATGAAGTTGTAAGGTTACAAATAATAAAATTATTATGACTGAAAATCATGAACACACATTGCAAAAGAATCCTTGTTGTACCATAATGTCTTATCAGAAGCTGATATCTTTAAAAGCCTTGACAGACAATAGATGGTCACAGACAACTCTGCAGACCCCCAACTGAATCAACTGTGGTCAACCACAAGTCCTCAAAATAAGTGAGGCACCCTTAAGAGAATAATTACATATACCTGATAAATTTTAATGACACAAACAAGGAAAAAGAGGAAAAAATCGCTCGACCACTGCCAAGACATTGAAAGATCGATGTATGGAAATTCAAAAAACAAAGAAAATGCAGAATTACAGTAACTGCTATCCAGCAAATCTTATCAATCTGGCAGGCATAATCCTTAAACGTTTCTTCCTTTGATATGTAGCAATCCAGATATACACGTATCAGGATCAAAGCTCTAGAAAGGTTGCTTCTGATATATTCAGTCAGAGTAAAGCACATTAAACTAAATAAATCTTTAACAATTAGAAGCAATTAAAACTTTCTTACTTATTTTCAAGGGAGGCACAGTCATTGATCACTGACCAAGAACTGTAGTTTTCAATGGGAGCCTTTGCATACATGTACAGGAATCGATCATTATGTTACAATTTGCAATGGGTCCGCCTTGTTATGAAGCGCTGCAGCGCAAACTTCAAAAGAGGGTGGTCATTTTATGTTTCACTATTTGTGGCATTTACAGTTTTCCTTATCTGTGAAGGCCATGCATGAATCTTTTTCTAAAAAGGGTGTTATGTTTATGGAAAACCTGACATGGTTTCTTTTTTATTGCCCATTTTCCATATCAATCAATGAAATCATAGCAGAAACCCTTAAGGGTTGAAACGTGTAACGGCCCCTTGTGTGCTGGGAAACAAGCTTCTGAATATTCAATTTGCTAAGTACCATACTTGGAACAACAAGAGCGAGGGGTTTTCAAATATGGTACTTAGCACTGAAACATTCAACCAATCAGTTCACACTGAATATTCGGAAGCTGTGAACGCGCGTTACACATTTCAACCCTTATGGGTTTCTGATCAGACATTAATTGTTCACTCAATACTAAATATGATAATAAATTTGATGATTCTATCCTTTGAAGGGCTCAGGGTAGCCACGCATAAAGTGCCAGTGTGAAATTTTTAGCCTTTTTTTAAAGTGGCCTAAAATTGAACTTAAGTACACTAATTGCCCTGGGCCTGGTTGTTTGAAAGCCGATTAACTTAATCCAGTATTAGCATAAACTTTTGCTTCACGTTTTCAACTTTTTGGTGGAAGTTTCTTTTGCTTATTTTTGCTTTTCAAGATTGACGTCTTCTCATGTAAAGTTCTGCCGAAAATCTGCGTTGAACAGCATTTGGGAGAAGAGAAATAAACTGCTTGGTTAATTTTTAATCTTAGATTAGCGTTAATCGGCTTTTGAGGAACGTGGCCCTGTATTTTTTCTAGTCACTTCCAAGAAATAAGCGTCTTCATGTGAAATCACTCCCAGCTTCCATCTTTGAAACAAAAAAAGGAAAGCTTTTGTTTCCTTGAAACAATAATTGTTAACACTCAGAATATAAATCTGATTATCTGCTGAAGCTAAAGGAGGTGAATTCAAGCAATGCTATATAGAACTTAACAGCAAGCCAGTTAGATAAAAAGACAGAAACGTAAGTGTTTCTTCTTCCCTTCAAACTAATGACCTGACCCTACCAAGATTACAATGGATTTACTTTCTCTAAAAAGAGATGCTGATTTACGCAAACGTTTGGCCAAAACAACCGCTTAAGGGTTCTAAAAATAATCATCTCTTAGTTTCCTTCTATTCCTAAAAGACAACTCCATTTGACTGCAGCTGCCTGTGATCCAACCATAATGTCATATAATTTCTGCATTAAAGTTTTACCGTTTCACATTTCTTGTGTAGCAGTATTCGACACGTACATAACTTAGACAAAACTTGACAAGGAGTGAAATAATCATATTTCACAGACTCTGTGCAAAATATATGAGAAAACAAATGGTAGGAATTTCCCAGTTAGTGCTTCAAATATTTCTCATTTCATCTGTTCATATAATTTGAATAATTATAACTTCAGGCCGCTTCACGGCCCTAGTATAATTCTCATTATTAGAAATAAAACACATTGAAGAGTTGTCTGTTTTCACATGAAACGAGACAGTGAAAATTTATCAACATAGTAACACCCAACATGAAAGTTTTATCTATAGAAGACATCTTGTGACAAGAATTGTCTGAACAAGAAAGTGGAGGAAAAGGCCATAAAATGCAATTATTTAACGTTTAAGTCACTTTTTGCACATCCAAGCAGTAATAACAACAATCATTCTCTGTGACTTGTCTGTAATATAACACAACAACCCAGCTGCAATTTCATGTGATACATGAAAAAAGTTGGCGTGAAAATAAAAGGTCAGGCCAAGAAAAAAATCTATTGCATGTGACATCCATTCATAGTAAAACTCTAAAAACAAAAAATCAAGGATGCTAGGTTCTCCAACTATCAAGAATAGACAAAATTGGATGTGTGTGGCCAAAAGTAAAATAACCCTAGCTGGCATCAACAAAACGTTTGGAAACAGTTGTTATTATAGCTGTGCCAAAACATTATCCTACATTTAAACACATTTTTTTAGATCTCTTGCATATTTGAAAATCAGTACTCTTGCTAGTTCCTAAGATTTCAAAACAACAAAGAAGTCACCCCAAAAGGAAAACATTCTACTTATTTAAACATTCACTTGTAAACCTGTATATAATAGAAGCCCAAAGAAGATCAACGCTATGCATGATCAACTCTATTTTTCTTGTCTAAAAAAATACCTTCAATTTTGTAAAGAAGATTTGGAATGCGTTTTTTTTTTTTTTTTTTTAATGAAAGTGGCACAAAATTGTCAGACATTGTAAAAGTGAAAAACCTCAAAACAAGAAAACAATAAATTAAAAACTTGTACTTCAGGTGTTGTATGTGGCACCAGTCCCCTGGGGTTTAAAAATTCCAACAACAATAACAAAAGAGACCGCCAAATCTTTTTTGGCTGAAATGACCGACTACAAGTGAAAAAAAACCTTTGCAAATGCGCAAGAAAACAATATCCGACAAGGTGAAGCGGTGAACGTTTCAAACCGCACGACCCAAAGCGAAATTCAAATTACGTGACAAGACCAGAGCGAGCAAAATTTAAATCAGCACCTACGTGGCTTTTGTGGTTTTGTTTGTAAAGGGATAAGAAATATTAATGGCGCAAGGTTGTGAAAAACGTCTACAGGTGACATATTCGACGGTTTTCACCGTTCGAAATACAATTTCTGTCAAAAAGTCGGATGTTCGTTTTGTCTGAGACATGAAAAAAATTGAATTCGTGACTCGATGCGCTGCTGCTAAAATTGACATCTGATTAGGACAATAAGCGATGTCAGAAATGGCATTGACAATTTCAAAGACATTCCACGGAACGAAACCTGCTTCACGAAGAACAACGATAGCATGCGATTGCAGTGGAAAAAACCGTGTTAACGTAATCTTTTACTCATCTGATCATGTAGCGGGCCAACTATTCACGCTATCGTCTAGACAGCGAAGCAGACTGAAATAAAAATATATTCAAATGATGGATTTTTGAATACTAATGAAGCATTGTGTTTACTTTTAATCTGCTCAATATAAACTGTTCCAGCAGTGAGTTTTAGCCCGAAATTCACTTCAAAATGGCCGCCGCGCGTGCTGAACGCTGCGACAAAAATAAATTGACGTCTTAAAATAAATTAGAATCGAAGCAGACGACGTTTCAGACGTTTTCAGACAAGAAACGCTCCAGCCAGACAATGACCACTAACCAACAATAATACTTAAACAAAACCCAGACAAAATAATTCTCTTGCCCCACACGAAATGATCGCCGGTCATCTGACGTGATTTGAAGCTCAACACGTCTGAATATCAGTCTGAAGAGTTGTTTGCGATGAATCACGCTAAGAAGTGCGCCAAAAAACGAAGCGACTTTCAACTCGAAATTAAAAATGCAAAATAGCCGCTGGCTCGTTATCCAAACAAAGAAGAAGCTTACAGAAAAACACCACCGCGCCAACTCCCAAGGTGAAAATTAGCATTTCGTTCTTAAACATTGTGTTCAGCAGTAATGAATTTGTAAAGGGGAGAATATACGGACCAAGAATTAGAACGAAAAACAAATTGAGTAAAAGCACAAAATCACACGCGCATTTTGCCTGCAGCAAGCTTTTCAAAAAATGACATAACCCCGAAAGTTCTGAACGAGTAGACCGTATGTCGATAGGAAACAATGCTTTGAATGAATTATAATAATATTATCCCCCGATCACGACGTTGTAGTAAGCTTGAAAAAACTCTTGTTTATAACACGAACTCGTAACAAATTACAGATAATGGAATAAGTTTTTGATAGATAATTTTAGTCCAGATTTAATAGCTGGATTAAACAAACCACAAGGAGAAGGGACTGTGGCATATTATTACACTAGTGTAAAATTTGTCATCACGTAGCTCGTGTGAGCACGTACACAAAAAAGCCGTTCAATTTCCCCTTTCAGTGTACAACATAACATCACCTAAACTGTTGACACAAAGAGCTATAACCTCCAACAAAACGAAAAATAGCCTTACCGGATGGACTGCCAATTCTTTCATAATGGTAGGGATTGACGCAAACACTTTCGTACTTAAGATCATAGCCAAAGCGGCAAAAGTCCAAGTGTTTCATCTCCATTTTCTGAATATCTGGCCATCGCCAGAGCCGAGCGTAAATCACATGTGGGAATCCCTTGCGCTCGCAGACTTGAAGTCTGCCATCTAAAGTTCTCTGAATCGTGACACATTTGGATGATTTCGATCCTTGGCTCGTCACAGCCGTGATCAATGAGTCCAGCTCTTCAGATTTCTTCCGGAGTTTTTTCACCAAGGATTCAATGGCCCTCTTTGCAAATTTCTCAGTTTCGCCTCCCTGGCGATGGCAAGTTGTATGACACATTAGATTCAAAACGATGCTTAGGTTTGCATCGGCAGAACTTGGTCCTCGTTTTGGGGAAGCCGATGGCACTAAGCTTTTTTCCATTCCAGACCCCTTCTTTAGTCCTCATTTCATTATCAGTAGTTCAAAATGTTAAGAGAAATCGGTCCGCCAAACACCCATGAACCTTCCCTACCAAACAAACTCTCTCGTATGCGCAGAACATGGTTCAGATTGAGTCAGCACGGTCATGTAATGGCAAACATTTCGTCCAATCACATCACTCAAATATTGATAGCAATTATTTCCTACACGCGTTCTTGTCAATCGCCTTGATTGACAGGCCATTGTAGACGATGAATTTTCAATTGTTGACAATGTTTAGGCCAAAGACACGATTTATCTCCAAAAGAGAAAATACTAGTAAATCGAGGTGACATCTTCCTCTAGATTTTTATTCAAGCAAAATAGCCTTTAGGATGGAGTCCAGATCAGTTGGGTTGAGTTCGAACATGTTTTCACGTATGCATTCGCGTGAGTGTTGTAGGTTCCGGTTTACGTGCGATTGTTGCCTATTTACCTTTGTTCAGTTGTCGTGAAATTAATGTTCACCTGAATGACAACCCAACTCAAACGGAATTTGTCGTGTACAAAAATTGTTAAGGTCAACATTGCATCTTTTCTGCTTTTGGGAAAACTAGAATAAACATACTTTTCTCTCGAATGACAGTATGCTGTCGGCCTTTGCAATAGAAAAAAACATGTTGGTGATCACATAAGAAGGATGTACAAACACCTTCGCGGTATCTTTTAGTATTAATCAACAAAAATAAAAGGGTCTGAAATCTCAATGAAAATCTGTAGCAGGGAGAAAAAAAACTGACATAAATTCCAATATTTTAGTAAAAAGTTGTTCATCGAGATATTCATATTTGGAAATCAACTTTTTCCTTTTTGCTGTCCATAAAAGCTCATAAACGACCTTTGTCACCTACATCATGTGATTTACGTGTACACCAACTTTCTTTGTTTGGGCTCAGACCTGACATTGCGACCCTTGTTATTGTGTAAAAATGAGATGTAGGTCATTCAGTCAGCCCCGTTGGAGGCGAAATGCTATCAGGGACCGGTGTTTTGTTGGGATAGCTTTTCTGGGAGGTTTTATGGTGCTACTAAAATTGTGACGTCTGGTCGTCTTGTTTGTCTGTCTGGAATTTGAAAATGTCTGCGATCGCCCATGTTTTCGTCTCCCCGTGAAATGTTTAGGATTCCTCTCCAATAACGAAGACTTCTCAATTTTCCAGTCTCTATATTGAGTGCGCGTTTATCGATCCCACGCGCTCGAGTTACCATATATTGACAAAAGCGGACAACAGGAGGACACTTCAATATTTGAAAAGCGGTTTGACAGCTAAATACCTACCACATGGGATTTACATGCCAACGATTCAAAGAGCAACACGTTTTATGTGATGATTCTTGCCAGATAATGCGACAAGCAGTTTATTTGCAAGGTCTTATTTACAACCGCGTACCCCGGAAATCGTCATTTCTACGCCTCCACAGCGTCTCTTTTTCCAGTGAAACTTGCTGCCTTTACAATGACAATGCATATTTTTGCTAAAATTTTTACAAAAGGCCATTTTTCAGCTGTAGGTGACTATCAAGATTGCAAACTTTCAGCGTGTCATTTTAAAATAGATTTATAGGTTTCTGCTTCATTAAACCTTTGTACGACTTTCCGCCCTGAAACGAGGAATTATACAATTTTCGTTTCGTTAAACGGGGCTCTTAATTTTTTAACTTTTTCAAGTGCTCCTGACGGAAAAATGAGGAATTTTCAAAATGATGATATCGCAGATATATTTCATCTTGTGGTTTGAAAGCATTTTGCCATTTCTTTGACATTACTTTCAGTTAAAAACCCAATAAAATATATCATTATTCATTGTACTATAAAGTAAACAGCACCGATTCGAACGTGTTCGAAAAACCGATCACGTTACATACAGAAAATTCCCGTCCTTTATAGTCAATTCAAAGTCAATTTATTCACGTACAAGAGCTGACATGTCATGAGGTTTGCGCAAAGATAATGTTATGTAACTGCACGTTGATTTGGCTTTCACATTAGCAAAGGAAGCGATGTACATACAATGTCATCGACTACTGTAAAAAACAAAGAAAAGGTATTCACTTTTCAACAGTTGGCGCATTCTGTATTCTTGGACAGAATAAATGAAAAAGAACCTCCCTCCTTGGATCGATATATAAAATAACCAATTCAGACCGATCGGGTGATCCGGTGCTTAAAACCAAAGAGGCACCGTTTATTTGAGCAAAGACAATCCCTATCGCTGGTATTCAGAATACACCAGGAGCTGAAAAAAACATAGAGAAGGGATTCACGATGTTTCCATTCTTGGACAAAAAAAAAAAAAAAATTCCTTCAATCATTGATGGAAATTATGACATCCATCTTGAAATATGAAAATACCTGTGTTGTTCAATAAAAATTGACCGCCAGCCTTTTTAAATAGTTTATATGAAATACTGCTACTTTTAACAAGAGTCGCAACAATAAATGACTTTCCTTGCAAACCCTAACTGCCGGGCAGTTATGTTACTAACTCCTACTTAAGCACCGGGAAAAAATGGCAGAGGGCGAATCCAAATATATTAACTATGATTCGGTTTTTTAAAACCGAATTTCGAAACTTTCGTAAAGACTATCAGAAACGTGACTCGAAAGCATTAGTGTAGTATATCGGAATCAAAAAAATCAAATTTTCACACTGTAAGCCTTACAGTGTGAAAAAAAAATGCAACAAGGGCTATCGCTGTGTTTTTGCGATTGATATTTTCACTTCCATTTCGAATTCAGCAATTCGGAAGTCTTTGAGGGATCCCTAATATTTTCTTTATTTTAAACCCGCTCCTGCAGGTGGCGACACAGAAAAATTCAAAGACTCTTCAATAAGCAAAATGAAAAGTTTATAGCGTTCGGCCGAGATAAACACATTTGGTAAAGTTGTAAGTCGAAGAAAGTTCAGCGCTGAAGAAATATAACGGTTTACAGTTTAAGTGAAACGAAAGTTCCGGTTTTTGTTCCCATAGAATGTCAGTGGATCGAGGCCTAATCATCAACTCAAAAGAGGCGATTTAAATATGCAACCACCTGCTTTTGAGAAAACGTGTTAATGTACAACGAGTTTCTTGAATGTTTTGATGACTTTCGATTCTCGCCCAAAAAGGATTTCAAAAACTATCATGAAAGGTATTGTGTGTCTTAAGGGCTTTTTTATATGAACGTTAGATACGCCTTATTAGGTCCGAAAACTAGGTCGCGGCAATGCACTTTTTTGTTTGCTTGTGTTTAAAAGCTAATCGAGATTGGCGGCAAACTGTCTTTCTCAAATGGAAGCCTCTTCGTAACTGTGGCGCCAGGATTATGAAATGCCAAATATTGTTCGATCATTTTAGCGAACACCTGCCAACCTGCCAACTCTGATGTGTTTATTCTTACATGTCCTCTTCATCTTAGCTCTCCGGGTCTTCGAAAGTTCTTCAATTCCTTCGCAAGATGTACTGAGCCATGATTAGTTACACAAAGCTGGTTTCTTCAAACAATTTAATGAGTACCACGCCCCGGGCAATTTATTTATTAACATAGCAAAGTGAAACCGGCTGTACGAGTTTCGACTTGTATCCTAGCTCTTAACTAAGTTCTAACATGACATCGAAACACAAACATCTGCTCACAGAAAATGCATCGACGGGTTGTTTCCTGTCCAGTAAGACATTCCCCCCTAAGAAATTGCACGGAAGTATGTATTAAGCCGACGAATCAGTTTTCATGGAAAACGCATGTACAGAGGTCGTGGCTGGCCTCTTCTCTGCCAGTACATTCCATCTTACGTTTATATGAACGAGCAAGTACCACAGCTGCGGAAAATAACGTGTGCGAGGGATACATCCTCAAATTGAGATCCAAAAAATCATGAAGTGGATTAGAATAGATTTTGAGAACGGCTTTTCTGTCGAGGTACCTTCAATTTCTGATATAAAATCACGAGTGGCTTATCTTCGTTGAATCCGTGGCGCGTAAAATCGTAAAATACGTAAAGTTATGGAGGCCCCGTATGAAGCAGGTTAAACAAGCTGTTCATTCCCGTTCAACTGCACTGGAATTCGGAATATTTCCTACATGTAGTTGGTTGCCAAAAAAATTTTCACGTTTTTTTTTTTGTACTTTCGATATTGAAGTACTTAATTTTGTCCAAATCACAGCCCACTGTTTGAGTATTAATGAGCCAATTTGGAGTGCGCAAACAAAACGCATTACAAACAATAATATTCTGAGAGTACGAATGATTTCATATGCAGAAATCCTTGCAATTAATTCCCATTTTGAAAGAACTCAAGATTATTGCTTTCATCCTAAAGCCTGGTTTCAGTGGTAAAAAAAAAAATTGAGAGAATCGGGATGATTGGGAGCACGCGGTCGTCCACCGTGTTCCTGGGTCCGACAAGGGAATTTTGGCGAGAGACGCGGATGCCAATGAAGGTCTCCCAGGAGGGGTGGGTGGGGCGGGGGGTGCATGTTCCCTTGTTCCCTATAAAAAATTACAGTTATTCCCTTGTTCCTAAAAACTAAATTAACGTGTTCCCCGAAATTCACTCTTACTGAGTTCCCCTGTTGCCAGAAATGCTGCTCCATGTTCCTTCATCCCCAAAAATATTCCTCATTGTTCCCCACAAATTCTCTCATATTTCATTTTTTCATGGTTAGTTATTTTCACAGGTTTAACCTCGTTAGTCATCGTACAGATACTCCTCGGCAAAACGCCTCTTTTCCTCCTTGATGACCTTGACAGTTGTCGTGTTTGCTCTGGTTCAACATTTGCAACTTCCGCTGCTTCAGTAAGAGTGAGTGCATCATTTGTATGACTTGAATTTCATCCTGAAGAATCGAAGAATGAGGCCTTCCTCCTTAAGTTGCAAAAACGTATTGATGATCTTTGTAGGGTGTCAAGATACAAATGATGCGCTTCACTTCTACAAATTTCTCGGAATCTTCCAAAATCCGTGTCGGGTTAAAAGGATCTTGCACCAGTGATCTTGGCCATCACTTTTTTCCTGTTAACTTCGACAGTCTCCAGCTGTAGACAGGCTAGTACCAAGGATATCTCAGAGTCACCTTTGTTAACTTTAACACAGACTATCTGGTTTGACTCGTATAAAAGCTCTGTAGCCTCCTTCTGTGGCAAGTGTTGAAATGGATGGTCTCCTAATTAATATTTGGTCAAATCAAGTGGCTGGACTTGAGGTGGGTACACTGCATTTATATTTACTGGGCGAGGTCCAGTTCCTCCTCTCACGAACTTGTTGATCAGTGAGCTTGTTTGTATTCGGAGGACATAATTTGTGAAGGTTTCACTCAGAGTAGTTTGCAGAGACAAACGTGAGAGGGTAATAAAAACTGGTGCAACTGGTGATAGATCTACTAAATCTATAGTCAAAATCAAGTTGTAAAGGCATGTGCCTCCCACCCGCTCTCATTTTAGAAAACGTGTTTTCCACAACCAATGTCAAAATGCTTTTTATGTTAAATCTGGCACTCAACCCAGGGTTAAAACACGTCCAAAAGAACCTTCATTTTACGCAGTGACTTGAGTAATCATCCGTCATCTTCAATCGGACAACTGAGGAGACAGTTCCTTGAGGGCTCTATGTTCATTTACGCTTATACACGTTGCATAGCACAAACAGAGCATAAGTTACCTACCGTCTCCCTTCTATGACTAATCATAATCTGTGGTAAAGCAGTCTCCCATTGCTCTTGCGTGTCAGTTTGAAAAATTCTTCCTTTCGGCCACTTCGGTAATTTTGGCTGAAGTCTTTTGAAGACAGCTGAATTTTAAACTTGACGATGTTAAGCATTGCACATTTCTCCTTAATACGAAATCTCTTCTTCAAGCGGTTTAACACTGAAGTGAAATCTTCATCTGCAGCCACCTTCACGCCGAGTTCAAAACACCACCTCTTCGTGGTCTTCCCATTGCCATAATGGCAGCAGGGCTGTCAACCCTCCCAGATAATCCGGGAGTGTCCAGATTTTACACCGTATCTCCCGATCTCAAGATCTACCAGATCTGAAGATTTAGAATTCCATTCACACTTTGTGTGGCAAATAAACGAGAAAAAAAGAACGAAGACTTCTGAACCGAGGAGAGAGTTTCTACACTTGTGACAATTGATGACAAATTGAAGGCCACGCGCATGGCTCAAGTCACGAAACGTGGTGGACGGCTTTTTGGACAAGGACATTATTTTATCGGCTATTTTTATCCTTTCCTTTGACGACAAAAAGAAAACGAAGCGAGAGGAAACGATCAACGAAGGAGAGAAGAACGAGGATTTTATCATCAACTTATAAGCGAAATTTAGGTCGAGGATACCGCGGCGTTTCACGAGCTATAATTGCGTGTGACGAAGACGCCATTTCATGTCTTAGTAGACACTTTGTTCCCAAGGATAGCAAAAAGAGACACGGTGATGGATCGCAAGCACGGGGAAAAAGTTGCAGGGTGGCTTCACGCGCAACTATCTCTGCGATTTGTCACGAAAGTTTCAACTCTGGCGACTTTTTCTTGCGATTTTTTCACCTGTCGCGTCGCCAGTTCAAGGGTGGCTACACTTGCGATTTTCATCGCGCGCTGGCGACGCGAAAAATTGAAAAAATCGCATCACCGGCGAGAGCAAAAAATCGCTCGTGTAGCCGCGGCTTTACTAAAACGTAGCGTCAATACGCTAGCCCACAGGTGCCCCAAGCTCACAGTTAAGTTAAGTTGAAAAACTGAACGTCTTTCTCTCGCAATAAACTTTCCCTACCTCAAATATGTTGTTCACTTTTGTTTTGTGTCGTTCCATTAGCCATTGCTGACATAGTGAAATCAGTACTCGTTTATGCACTCTCAAGCGAAGCGAAGGCTGCACACATGTCACCTCCGG
>NC_090883.1:3350588-3373088 GCF_036669925.1 Montipora capricornis
TAGGCGATCATGCACGCTTGGAAAACTTTTTCAAAAACATGGCGTCAAAAACTCCTTTTGTGTGTGTATTCGTGTTTAAGGGCGTTGACAAAGTGGCGAGAGCAAGCGCCCTTCATCAACGAGGCCTGGGTTGGCTTCCCGGGCTCAACTTTACATGTAGGTTGAGTTTGATGGTTCTCTACTCTGCTCCCACAAGAGGTATTTCTCTGGGTAAAAAGGTTTTCCCCTCTCCTCAAAAACCAACACTTGATATGATGTGATTTACAGTTTCCACTTGTGCCCAGCCAGATAAGCTTGAGACTTGAAAATAAAGGCGTGGTCGTCGTCATCATCATCATCAGACATTAGGGAGTTTAAGCACGCGCGTTTTCGAGACGCGGACGGCAACCGGAAGTGGCCTGTTTTCCCTTTTAACTTACCTACACACAACCACATTTACATTATCAAGTATCTTTACTCCATTAGAGATGATTAGTATAAAAATCTGGGAGACACCACTGTCCTGGCACGCGAAATTTTCTTTTCCGGTTGCCGTCCCTTTTAAGATCTACGACGCGGTGGTCAACGAGAACGTCGAAAACAATATCATTGGTTAAAGAGGAAGAAATTCGTGCTGCACGTATTTCAGCGCATATTTTTGCGGTACTCTTCACAACAACGATATAAAATCACCAAATTTGCGGTTTTGACAACAACGCGAGATTACAAACGTGAATCTTTCATTCCCGCTCGTACCGTTTTATTTTTAGGATACTTCGTCCACATTGCACGACGTGAACGACATGGAATTGCATGCAGAGTTATATTTTGGTGACACTTTCGTCGACGTCGCCGTCTTAGACAGTTAAAGTCCCTATCACCCACATCACCACCACCAATAACATTATGACCCCTATACCTCTAAAGACGCTGCTAGGAACAGAGATCTCAAACAGAACAGAGATCAACTTACACTGCAAGAGTGATTGATGTAACGCGCAGGACCACCCGCCATGGTAGCATCAATTACAGCATCAGAATCGATTCTGAACATGTACACACCACGATTCTGAAAAGAGACACAGCATTTTTAAAACCAGATTACGACTAGTCAATTCCCCACGTAAGCAGAAAATGGTTCCTTGGAGCCTCAGGCAGGTCATGAAATATTGGCCGGGAAAGACCCTATAGTGCTACTGTGACCAAAAAAATTATTTTTTTATTTTTCTTTGGATTTCAAAACTATGTTAACTAAACAGTAAGTGACCCAAGTTTTAGGCATTGATTTAAAAAAGACAACTGTTTATTTTACCTGGAATCTTCCTATTTTACGGAAGGCCATTACTAACTTATAAAGCCTTGAGAGAGAGAGAGAGAGAGAGAGAGAGAGAGAGAGAGCTGGATCGAGGAAAAAATGACGTCAAAGACTCAATGGTTTAAGAATACAACGCGTGTGTACGCGGCTAAATTAATATGCAGCAAGGGAGTTTCAGACTTTTAAACATACAATAAGCTGCGTTTGACCCTGAAATTTTCAGCCATTGGGTCAATGACGTCACTTTTCCCTAGATCCAACCTTTTGATGTTTGGAAGGTGAGTAATGGCGGATCACGCATGAAGTCCAAAATTCACGCTCAAAGTAAGCATTTCGAAGCAATGATGGCAGTCTAACCTAACGCCGCGGGGAATCTCCGTTTACAGTTCTTGCCTTTAACATATGTGGATCATATTTCCAACTGACAAGCTAAAAATCAGAGGAAATTTCTTTGCATACCAAGTTAACTCCAAATTAGTAAATATCTCAACCCGATATCCCAGATAATCTGTAAGAAAAGTTGCTTTCGAAACTCTAAAATTAACAAAGAATGAAAGGGTCATTACTGCTTTTGTACTAAAGTAATTTGTCAGTTTTTGACAACTAAAATATGTTGCTGACTTTACTCCGACCAAAAGACTAGGAATTTCGAGAGATGACCAAATCTAAGAAGTTCTTTGAATTTTGAAGCATTTGTCAAGACAAACGGTTAACAATGACTTCAGCAAAGGCTCCCGTTCAGTGATAACGACGTTCCGAAAAACACGGTCCTTGGATAGCTAGAAACGCTCCCAGTTAGAAATTCTAAAAAAGCCGGGTTATTCTCCTACGAATTCCATGGAAAGAAACGTCAGTCGACGACAGCTTCACACGCGAGGCGATCACTGTCATGTTCATAGATTTCGCCTTAAAGGAGGTATTCTCACTTCTTGATACACGCAAAACGAAAATTAAATAAACAAGTAAAGTAAGTAACCTGTTTCTCGTAGATCTGTTCTCTTCTGTTGGCCACTTCATTTCGAATGATTGAACCAATGTATTCGATCACCATACTTCCCTGCAGACATAATAAAACAACCAACATTTGCAATTTCTTATGACAATTTTCTCAGCGTTTTGACACGGGCAGTCGAAAAACAAGGAAACTGCGAAACCACTTACCCCTTCCATGTCCTTGTTGGCAAACAGACCTAGGCCCTGAATTAAAGAAAACGTACAAGGAAGTTTATCTCTGCTTTCAGAGAAAAAGTGTCGTGGATCAATCTGAGGCATGAAAATACGTCGTCAAAATGATACTTCTGTCGCGTCGGTTGGGAGTGAAACACAAAAACCTCGTTTTGTCAGATAAAATTAACCACCGTAATAATTCGCCCTTGTCACACGGCGGCCATATTGTCTCAGGAGACCAAAAAAGCTTTGTTTTACCACGCCAAGCCTCACCCCCATGGTTTCCACTGCGAGGCTTGGCGTCGTAAAACAAAGCTTTTTTGGTCTCCCGGGACAATATGGCCGCCGTGTGATAAGGGCGAATGATCTCCGAGCTGACGCTTCCAGCGTTAGCCCTTCGTCAGAACGAATTGAGCAATCCTAGGTTGTAAGTGGTTTATGGAGGAGGAGACGATGCTTCCCCATTGGCGAACCATGGTCTCCATGGTTTCACCAAAGGCATTGTTTCAGGGAGGAACAAAAGTTCACCAGTTAAAGATTAAAGGGGCTATTTCAAGCAAAATGATGCAATTTCATAACCAAAATTCCTTAAAAGTAGAATGAAACATTTTTGCATAAAACAATTAAACAACATAAGAGAAATACAGCAAAAGGAAGGACAAGCATGGATGAACACATATGGACAGGATTGAAACGGATTGCATTTGGGTAAGTTACCTTGAAAAGAAAAAAAAAATCGGACTTTATGGCAAATCGCCTGGATAAAGGTCGTTTTGCTTTGAATCATCTTGTTTGTGATGTAACGTTCATTTCATCAGTAAAGGAATTCCACATTACCGTCTTCCGAGTTTTAAACTCGTGATTAACTTAAGATTTCTCCTAAACACCCTGAAATAACGTGACATAGCCCCTTTAACAAGCCAAACTAATTCCCCGCTTTATCCAATAATAAGCAAAAGCCCGCGCTTAGCATCGGCTGCATGTGTTTCATTTGCGTTTTTGATTGGCTCTTTTATTTTCGGTCTGTTGTGACTGAAATTGGCCAAAGAAAGAACCAATTACACCCCCATTCTCCGGCCAGAACCTACCTGAATGTTGGATCTTCCTAAGAAAACGTTCGATTTCCACTCTGTTTTAAGTTTGCGGTACTGTGCAGCCTTGGAATAAACAAACTGTTTGAGGTACAGACTCGAAGACTCATCGGCGTTTCCTGCACCAACCGAAACAGCAGGGGACAACGCAGGTCCAGAACTCGTGGCAGAACGAAGAGCGCGTGCTCTGTGGAAGTAATAAAGCATTCATTACATGTAATGTTCAAAAGCTAAGTGGAGATAAATTTGTTTGAGCCGCCGTGCAGTATCTGGCTCTACGAAGGAGAGTCCAAAAACGGCTAATGCACAACAAGACACTCTTAATGGCGTTCATGTGGGATACTCTTTTGGGAACATTATGCAGATAGGAAATGATACTAAAAGCTTGCAGAAAAATGACGTCAAATCCCAAAACGCAGGGGTAGATTATCACACGAAATCACCTACCTTGCACTTCTAAAATGCGTCCTCAGAAGAGGTTCAGATCTGGCGCTGCCTGTAGGATTTACCGCTAGCGGTAGCTCCATGATGGGCGAGGGTCCATACCGCATGTTGTATCCCTGCATTTGATCCACGCCAGGCATCTAACGAAACACAAATGCAATACACATGCACATCAATCTTGTATGTGGCAGTTTGTTGCCGGAATCGTCACGCAGCAAATAAGAGTGGGCAAATAGAACTTTTCTTTCCATTCCACATCCCATGAGCGTGCGATTGCGCCATCTCAGCTATCAAGTCACCTGGGAGTTGATAAGTTGCGAGTTCGGACTACATTCCGCGCGAGGTGAATTAATGAATATGAAAACTGAAAGATACTCTGAACTGCGGTTGTAATGACCTTTAAGCGACAATGGTCGCGGCAGCCGCGAACAACTTTGAAACCTCAACGATCATTCTCGCTTAGAGTCATTACATCTTGTCGCTTAGGATTATCTCTTGGGTTATGGAGCTGCTCTCGAAATCTGGCCTTTACTAGCAACTTTAGCAGCTTCTACTGTCATTGCTTCAGTTGCTGCGTCTTTGTTGTTGGTTTGGGTAGCAAGTCAATCACATCGAAGCTGGTGAGAGCAGCTCTATCACCCTTCTCCTGGAAATTGATCATCCTGTGACCGACAAAACGCACCACACAATACATACTAAAGTACTTACCGACTCGATTACCCGTAAAACAAATTGCTCAGACAATCCAAACAAATCCTAAGAAGTAAAAAGAGTTGGAAAAGATGAGCAAAAAAATATTTATTCAAATTTTAAATAAGAATCGTGTTAGTAACAAACATTGGTTTTCCCAAATACCCTGCCCGCGTTTAAAAAGACTACAACCAGTTAAGAGATCAACCGATGCGGCCAGTTTAGTAGCATTTAATTGTCCTGCTCAACGCGTTTTTAATCCAACACAATCGATGCATTTCTATTTCAGTCGCCGAGCACGTAGCTGGGATGAGGTTCCCAAGCGGAACGGGACGAACGAAAATAAATAGCGGAAGCGAAGCAAGGCGAGCGGGGGTTGGAAAAGGAAGGGGGCACTCCCCAATCTTATACTCGGTGAAAGAAAATCTTTTTTGTCCCGTTTAATCAAGCGGTGCAACAGCACTAGATACCAGATGGTTTCTGGTTTATTTTGTTTTTATTACTATCCAAAGGAAACGTTTTCTTCAAGGAAAACGTCGAAGAAGAAAAAGTCGAAAATCAAACTTTTCTTTGAGGTCCCTCAGACGTTTTTCGACGCGCTACTAAATTAACTGCTGGCTCACTCGCATGATCAGGAGCTCTTTGTGGGAGCAAACGGACAAAAGTAGTGCTTAACTGGTCGTTTGACCCAACAAAGGACTAGAAGTACCCTAGAATCACTAACAACTTGCCAACTTGCCATTTTAAAAAAGACCCTTGAACTCAATTCCCAGCGGGAGTAATTTGGGGCACAAACATAAAGGCGACTTTACCACGTGAAAGTCGAGAATGAGGACGTCGACGAAAACGCGACGAGACGACAGGGAAAATTTACGAAAAAATTTCGAAAACGTAAGCTTGCAGTTTTAAACACAGTAATGAGTATTCTATTTGTTGGCACCGTCGTCGTCGAGCGCAAGTTCTCTGATACAGGATTGCACTGATCTGCGATTGGGAGATACGCAATGTACCTTATCGTCACCTACCAGAAAAAAAAAACACCTTATACCCGCTTCAGCTGCAGACCCCCTGATATCCGAAAAATGTAATATTTATCCATGTTGCATTTCTTATAAAGGTTCCAGTGTTATTGCTCACCTCTCCAGTGATGTATTGTGGAAACAATTTGATGAGTCCCGCCTCTTTCCTCTTGTTCAAAATAGGAATGAGAATTTGTTGCCAGGCATCTACCGAAAAGACAAAAGCCAAGCTTTGTTCAGTTATGCCATGTTAAGGAATGCGCACACTGTTAACTTCTAATATTTGTAATCCCTCTGTATTGGTAGTTGTCAATAAAGGAAACGCCTATTTCCAACTCCGGTTTAGGTTGATACAGTAAAGTGAAAAACGTTCTCGAATAAGAAAACAACCAGACATGACGTGCGTACATCCCTGGTTAACAATAACGAGTAACCTTTCAATCAAGCAAAACACTGACAGTCATTGCAACGAAGACCTAACAAGGATAGAATCGTTCCTCTCGACATTGAACAGTCAGAGGATAACAATCAAGTGGCAGTGATAAGCAAGGAGAAGGCACCCTTTCTTTTAATGAAGTGCAAAAAGGCAGGAGCGTCGACACAATGAGTCGTTAATCAAAACTTTGCGAGTTGCAATCATTGACTTAGACTAAAGTGGCACCAAACCATGTCTGATCGTCCATCTGGTTGCATGTGAACCTAAGCCAACACCAGAGCAGATGGGCTTTATTTTAAAACGATGAGTATTAAAGCTACATGAGCTTGTGGGGTCCTTTACAATAACTCATCACTAACTAGGAATATATACAAAAAGAACATTGAACTTAAATCAGCGGTGTTGACAGATATGAATATAAAGATAAATTTAAATATATACAAAGTCATCTTTTCTAAAATTACAAGTGGATACAGACGTTATCTTAAAACTAAATACAGTAAAATTAACTAAGGATTGAGCTTTAGTCTGAGGTCACGATACGGAGTGTTTTTTGTCAAGGAACCGCAAATATTGGTCACTGCATTTCATATGGCTGAGCCTCTAAACGCGACAGAGTCTTTCATATAACGCGTATTGAAGCGTGGTACAATTTAAAGAGGCGCAAGTTTATGCATGTCTTTGCATGCGAAAAAAAAAACAAAAGCTCCGAGTTACCTCGAGGAGTTTTTCCTCTAAATACAAGCTGATCCTTTTGCTCCACATCATCTACTCTGATGGTGAAACTCGGAATCCCCTCAGCATCTTCCACAGTACAATGATATTTACAGCGTCGATTCACAGAGTGCATGCTCCAGTACAACCGTACAGTCTTGAAGCCCACCTATCGGAGAGATACAGAACAAGAGCAGACATCAGCAAACACATAAGCTGACGAAAGAGCCGAGAACATCTTAAGGAAGTCACAATAGTGTCAGAAGTCTCTTTCGTCTTGTTTTCTCGGGCAAGGAAGAAAAACCATTGGCCCGAGTCACATCAGTTACTTGAGAGGCAACACTGAAGGTCGCCAAAATTGCGCGGCAGTTGGAGGATACTTCAGCAATGCTCTAAAAACTCAAAAACTTCATTTTACCACTGGACCACCTCCCTAAAATAGTTCACAATTACTCCACGAGAGGGCGTTGGATACAAGATGGTGAATGGTCAACGAGCCACGAAACGCCGAGTTAGCTCTGACAAATCTCCTATCCGAAAAGCGCGAATGGAATAGCTGTCGTATTAAATAATATTAGCTTGTGTACGTTTGGATACTCAAGAAATTATTGAGACTATAAAGAACAAGTCCAACTTTAAATAAGTAACTTTTCCCATTTTGACTTGTTACCCAGTTTTGACCAGTTTTTAATCGTGGAAATGAACTTTTCAAAACTGCTGTTGGGCCTCCTAGCAAGCAAGCAATTCCAAAAAGGCTTTCATTTACTATGCACCAACTGACCGGGTAAACTGCATCTCTTGTGTGAAATGACTGCAACTGGTGAGGCAGAAGCTGTCCCAAAGATTTTACTACCAGGCTCCCCAACCGTAACGTCTGAGGCTTGTCACCGGTTTCTTGATTATGACGTAACATGCTGGCGGGAAAAAAAGTAAACCAATCGGGAGTTTTAGCATGCGCGGTTTTTGAACAACGGACGGAAACCGGAAGTGGACATTTCAAATGACAGGACAGCAGCACTCCCAGATTTTTTAAACTAATCGTCTCTAATAGTCAAAAGATACCAGACAAAATAAATGTATTAGAGTCAAGACAAGTCCAAAAGGAAAAGACCATAACACGTCCTCTTGCCGCCGGTGGCTCAAAAACGTCTTAAATACCCTAATGCTCACTCAAAGTCATCGCTGCGGTTCTTTAAGGTAAAACGAGTGAACTGGTTGGCTGTGCGTTAGTGGTTTCGTGTAAGATGAAATTCGAGATGGGCGACTACAGTGCATGCGCAAGGAATTTTGGGAGACCATGGGCCCACAAAAAGGCAAAACAAAGAGCAACTGAGAGGAAAGAAAATTAATAGCTGGTTTTTGCCAAGGGATGGAGTCGAATCAAAAGATAACTCACCACCAGGTGAAAACCAAACAAAGAAGGCTTCAATGGAGTCTTAGCTAGACCGAATCGGAATCGCAAC
The DNA here is from genome assembly GCF_036669925.1 of Montipora capricornis. Taxonomy (NCBI): domain Eukaryota; kingdom Metazoa; phylum Cnidaria; class Anthozoa; order Scleractinia; family Acroporidae; genus Montipora; species Montipora capricornis. The sequence goes on from NC_090883.1 coordinate 3,358,907, forward strand.
GATTATGAACCTTCCAATTTCTTTCAAATCCGTTTTTCTCCCAGGAAAGACCAGACGATTGACCAATCACGAGTCTCATTTCCGTGTATTACTCCTCATTATTCTAATGCTTGCGACACCCAACGATTTGGTTTATATTGAAAGGTCCGCTTTAGACGAACTAAAGTGAAAGTTCGTCTCGTCTGAACACCAAAACCCCGTCTTGTGCCGGTCTACGTACCAGAACGAATTACACGTCTCTAATATTAAGATGGGTAATATTTGAGGCCTTCGGTCGATGTTATAACAAGTGGAAAACAAATAGCGGTTTAAAAGCGGCATCATGTCGTTCCACGAATATACTTATGACTGAAAGTCAAATGCATGGCCTTTTGCGCATTCTCCTCGTTACCTGGCTATCTGCTTGATCTCGTTTCTGTTGACAAACACCTTCCGATATACCGCATACGAGGAAAGCACAAGCTCCGTCATGGGGGAGGACGAATCCGGCCGGTGCTCATGGCACAGCATCGTCTAATAATTGACAAAACACAAACAAAGAAACAAACAACTGAGTGAACAAACAAGCCAATATCGGAAGTTCAAAAGCCAAATTCCAAAGCGCATTACTCTCTCAAATCTATTAAAAAAAATGTCATGTATAAGCCGAGTTCTTCACTTCATTTTATTCACTTTATTAAGTATAGCCAAACAAATCTAGACCCCAGAGCTCTTCTCTGAAGAGCTCTGGGGAACCCTGAAACAAAGTGTCTCCTCATTGGTTTTCATGAAGAACAATCAAAAGCGTCTCTAATTGGTGCATTCATGTTAGCACAAGGAGTGAGCAGGCGCCGTAAGGTTCAAATAGCCAATTTTCAGCTATAAGAATAAGAACCCTATGGCGCATGTTCTTTTACACAGAGTTTCCCCAAGGCTCTGGTGACGAGAATGAGTGAAAACACGCATATATAAAAACTTACATTTTTCGAATCCACACTAAACCGGTTCTAATTTTTCGGGGCTTTTTATTGTCAATTCAGCCTCATTAGGTTCTTCTTTTCTCAAAGGGATATTTCAGTTATTAGGGACCATTACACAGGAGGACGAGGATGACTACGAGTACGAGTTTTCCGTTCTGAGCACGCGCAATTCGAAAAATGTCAGCCTCCAAACCCTTATGCGCATGCTCAGTACGAAAGCCCTCTGGTCCCTATTATCGTCGACCATAAATCAACAGCAAACAACATCGTTATCGCTTATCACAACCACGTGTTTAAAACTTCTCATCCTCCTAATTATTTTAACCTTCAGGCCCAGCATAAAAGCTGATTCATCATAATTCTAGAGCTTTAGGAGAGGTGACCGGTAATGACCAGCCTACCATAAACGTTGCCTATTATTTGTTCCACGTTTTGACATGTAATTCACTCGACCCTCTTCACACATGAACCGGTTTATCCCTGGAAGGTTGAATAGGTTCTTGTATTTTGGGTATTAAAATGGCAAATTTAGAGGCTGCAGGTTCTTTATCGACGTATTTCTTATATGCACATTTTCACTGCACTCTGGTTTTCCCTTCTCATCAATAGGGAACTTAAATAGGACATTGGTCAGAACTACCGATGTTGTCTCCAGAATAGCACCATGAACGTCAAAAACTGCTTCCGTTTTTCGTCAATATTTGCCGGGCGGTTTATGACGTCATCCCTACGATCCACTTGAAGTCAAGCACACCTAAACATGCAATTTCTTGTATTAGTAGGTATTGGTAACGATCAGCTTACCTTGTCTTTGAAAAACATACATCCACGAGAGATCGCACAAGTGAAATGGAAATTGTTTGGGCAGCCAACCTTGGTCAAGCCAATCTTCTGGTTACACGACACCGTAGCACCTTTTTTAAGACACACCACACAATTCTGCAAAAGAGGAACGATTACGTCAGTGATCCCCGCACTTATCTGGACAATCTAAGCAAGTGTCTCATATAGACATCTGAAAACTTCAGGAAGCTTCCACGGGATGCGAACCCATTGACCTTTGTGATGCCGGTGCAATGCTCTACCAACTGGGCTATACATGAAGCCACTCAGTTGGGGGGCAGGTCAATTTGTTGGGCTCATTCGTTCCCGTGAAAGGACTCAATGAATGAAATAAATGTATGTATTTGAAGCGCGCTGATTAACGAAAGTACCAGCATGACTACTTCCCTTTCGTCTGTTACCTGCACGTATATACACGTACTTCAGTCAATTACGTCAGTGTCTCGTATCCCCCAAAGCACCTCTTTTGAGTCTACAAACATTAGTTTTACAGAGAAGGACTGGTTTTTCTGCATTGATTTTCGCCAAAATATCGAGTCTCACATAACCCCAGCCTTACCACTGGCTGCATACATTTGTTTAGCTTTAGCATCGGCTAAATTCATTGCCTGCCTGCCTGCGTCTGTTATAAATTGACTCCTTCGCCCCCTTATAGCAAATTACTCCAACCAAGGGTATTATATCTTGTTGTTCTTAGTGTTCGTCGTAAAAGGCAGAAAGCTTTAATTATGTATAAAACATTGAATGAACTTGCCCCAGACTATCTTCAATGTCTCTTCACTGAACGCCACGTTAATGTTTATAACCTAAGAAATCTTAAAGGAGAGCTTTCGCTGCCCAAGCCAAATACTAATTACTTAAAAAGAAGTTTTTGCTACAGCGGGGCCTGTTTGTGGAACAACTTGCCCCAAGATTTAAAAAGCGATTGTTCTATTGGGCAGTTTAAACGGGGTATTAAGAAAGTATCTGAGATATCGGATTCCCACACGGCAATCATGTAAAGCAGTTGTACAAGTTTTAATTTTTAATTATTAACTTAACTGATGATTCTCCGTGTCTAAATAAAGATTTACATTACATTACATTACTAACGAAATACAGCTTTCGGAGCAACACCTCAGAGAAAAGCAGGGACTCATGCTATTTTTCCAGTCAAACTTTTAATCCATTCCTTGTGACATACAACGGAATAGGAAACACAGAATCTCCAAACTTACTGTTGTTGTTCCTCGCTTCACAGCGACATCTACGTTCATGAGGGCGCCGTTCAATGTTTCGTATACTTCAAGAGACCAGAGCGCGCAGTTCAGGTGAACCCAAACATCTACGTCTAGATTCAAGAGTCTGCAAAATGAAGCACAATTTTATACGTTAAAAGTTGGTTAGCAAGTTGAACGTGCTTGGCGTTCCTAACCAACAGGCTTTTCGACCGTTTGTTGTTGTTATGGAAATTCGCATTGCTTATCGTAGCGATCTGACTGGATGAATTTCAGCTTTGGCGGTGTTCCACGGCACGCAATGCTTGCAGGGTGAAAGTTGGCCTTTAAAGCGACGATAAGGATCTAGACGGTACTTAGTCAGTGGGACTGTGGGGGAATATTGCCTCTTCCACCAGTCAAGCATTTTTCAGATCAAAGTTAGCTACAACACGAAACGATCGAACAAACATTTTCACATTCACGCGAAATTTAAGGTTCAATTCCCCTCGAGAAATTCTTTTAGTTTTTTTCACTTCACTTTATATATAAACCAATCACGTGCACTAAACAAGACCTAGGGAGCCCACATGCTAGCCCACCTTTCTTTATGTTTATTAAAGTTTCACAATTAACCGAAGTAAACAAATACTAATACCATTGACAAGGGAACCAAGGTAAAGCAGACGCGTAAACGTCACTTGCTCTAAAAAAAAATTCTTGGGATAAAAAAAAGTTGCGTGACAAGACAGTGATGACACCTGTGTACTAACCGTGCTGATACGTTGTTGTCTCCATCTCCAATCTCACCGCAAAGAGTACATAACCTCTTATCATGCGGTATATCAAAGCCAGCTTTAAGTGCAGCATGTTTCTCTAAAAGCTGCCAATAGATAAAACCCACGCGATGAGAGAACACAGTTAAAGCACACGTTTAAAAAAAAATTCGTTTTCCAACCTACAATAATACACGGGGTAAGCTATTTAAAAGACACAAACTATATTTGCAGATGGTTCATCGACCACATTTATATTGGGTAATGTATGTGGCGCCCAAGATGAATACAGTGTGCGAGACAGCACACAAAAGAACTGTTTTAAACCTCGTGATTCATTGTGATACTGAAATTATGAGGACGACGAGATGACGACATTGTTGCTGTCGTTCGGGGCGCGATAACTGAAAATAATGACATTCTGGACAGAACTGCCGAGACATTCTTAAGTTTAAGTTTAAGTTCAAGTTTTAAGTTTTTGAGACGCGGACGGCAACCTGAAGTGAGCTGTTTTCCCTTTTAACTTTTCTTCACACAACATTTACATTGCTAAGTACCTTTTCTCCATTAGAGATGATTAGTATTAAAAATCTGAGAGACACTACTGTCCTGGAAAGCGAAATGCTCTCTTCCGGTTGACGTCCGCATCTCAAAAACGCGCGTGCTTAAGTTTCCTATTAACAATGTCGAAACAACGCGGGGATATTTGCGCTACTTTCTGAACAACTTTGTGTAGGGTGGCGAGCGAGACGGCGGTATTCGTGGCCCTCTCTTCAAGTAGTGACCCAAAAATGGGAGATAAGTCTTCTTTCCCCTTTATATTTCACAACTCTTTTCATGGTATACATTTTGTGCAGTACACTGAATGACCGACATAAAAAAAAAAATTGGTCGTTTGATTACCTCGGAGATCTCCTCAGACGTGAGTTCTAGCCGCTGTTTGCTGTCGCCCATAGCTGCTTCACTCTGTTGCCACCTCTTCCAACGCAAACGACGCTGGCGTTTGCAGTTCTTTGTCTGCGGATAAAACGGCAATGGAAATGACGAGATTTAGTACCCGAGGCCCAAATTGTCCGAAAGGTGCAAACATCTGACCTAGTTGATCAGTACAAGAAGAGATTACGTTTTTGCAAACGTTGGCCGTGTAGCACTTATATTTGAACAGACTTAACTGCTTAGAGTGTAATGTGAAGTGCTAAGTATCTAACCCATATGAACCATGGGCTAACGCTCACATGGTTCATATGGGGTAGATACTTAGCACTTCACATTACACTCTAATCAGTTAAGTCTGGTTGATCAGTAGCCTAGCTTCCTTGAAGTATCCAGCAACTCAGGGCCCGGTTGTTCGAAAGCCGATTAACTTAATCCAGGATTAGCGTAAGCTTTTGTTTCAAGTTTTAACTTTTTGGTGAAAGCTTCTTTGCTTATTTTTGTTTCTCAAGATTGGCTTCTTCCAATGTACAGTTTGCTGAATATCAGCGTTGAACAGCACTTGGGAGCAGAGAAATAAATTCCTTGGTTAATTTTTAATCTGAGCTTAGCGTTAATCGGCTTTTGAACAAGTGGGCCCAGGGGAACAGGGTCCGAAGTAGTAACAGAAAGTCATAGTTTCCAATAGGAATGTCCTAGAATCTCTCAAACGAGCTTCTTTCAAAAATTTCGTCTCCCCACCCACCCCCAACCCGATTTTTTTCCTCACAGGGGGAGGGCAGCCGTGACAAAGGCCCGCGCTGAGGAACTGCTAGAGAAAGGAAGGGTCGCCATCATGTGCTTCTGCTGTCCACAAAACATTAATTTAAGTCAATTCACGTTGTTGTAGAGACAAAGCAAGAAATGTATAAAAATGTAAAACTCTAGTGGTTCTACTAACGTGGCTCTATTTGGTACATGAAACCTTTCTCGTCCTTGATGTGGCAAGAGAAATACAAAAAGAATGCGAGCTAAGTGTCGAAAGGGAAGGTCGCTTTAAAGCCGCCATAATGTTAAAATAAAGCAGTCACACACCTCATCATGTTGGTCTTCACTCTTCCAGCTTGGACTCCGAATTTTGCGCAAAGACGTTGCAGGTAATCCGTCGGCCATGACACCCCCACGAGCATCACTTTCACTGAGTGACGTTACATTACCCACTCCAAGACTCGTTTGACCTTCTGATGATAACAAACCATCCACACCGGGTTGTAAACCATTGACTTCCGGTTTAAGATCCTGTGTCAGTGACAAACACCCTGATCCAACATGCGCAAAGTACTGCTTCAAGCAAGCCTCCGAACAAAATATATCCCCCGTACAGTCTCCTGCCTCCACGTTGACTCTGTAGATTTTATAATCCTCGCTACTCGTTTCCGCTTCATTAAATTCCATTGATAGTGTTTTTTCGATACTTTCTTCGTTCTCGAGTTTCCGTTTCACTCCAATACCTATAATTAAAACATCGCAATGCCGACAGTACGGACCTTCTGGCTTTGTCCTTGAAGTGTTTTCTTCACTGGGTGAAGGGCCTATCTGAGAACATGGAAAAGGAGATTTTTGGTAGATATCCGTTGACGTATGTGCCATAGGGGCTATCGAGCCACTTAGTTTTTTACCCGTTAGACCTGCCATTGGCACTGGGTAACCTGTGGATACCACAGGCTTACAAGTTGGTTCAATTATAATGTCTGATCGTCTGGGAGGAGGGCACCCAATGAGATCAGCTACTGATGCGACAGTATCTGTTACCCTTTTCTGCGACGTTGGAGAAAGAGTCAGCGTTACGTGAATGCTATCGAAATCATCCGAATCGTTTCCTACACCAGGCACATGGTATCCTTCAAGCTTGCAGTTGGTCTGCAGCAATTGCGTGTTCGAAACACTATTACAAGATTCCGCACAAGATAGAGATACTCCATTCTCCAAATGGTGTTCCACTTTCTCACGTTTTATTGTTACCATTGGGAACGTTGGCGAGTCTGTGACGTCACGATGCAACAAAGCAGAGAACTTTGGCGTGTGCAATCTGTTGACTGCATCAGACTCTGGCGACGAAGACGGAATGTACTGAAAGGTTTCAGGCGAAGAAGATGAAGAATTATCAGTGGACTGCTTGTCGTTGGTATCAGGTCGACGTTCTGAAGGTTGTTTTGCAACAATGCGGTCGTTTCCCGAGGTTAAAGAATCAGACAACGGCGGAGTCGGTATGGATGGTGGAACACTAACATTCCCTCTGGAAGAGTCCAAACCAGCCATGTAACGAGCTCGTTTGGCTGGAAACTCACTGTCATGGCTGTGCGCCTTGGTCAACGCCAGAGGTTCAGTAGGTTTACGCTCAGCGAGTGAAACATCGCCATTCACAAGAGGCTTCCCAGACGAATCGGTTTTTCGGTGAGGTACCCCGGGAGAGGGCGGAAGAGACGAGGGAGGGGTTGGTGGGTGTACTGAAACAATGTCCTCGTCAGACATTAGAAACTGAGAATAATAGTCCACGATTCCGTCCACTTTAGCAGAACCAAAGTTTCCCTTTAAGAGACACTGTCCACTGAAGGGCCTGCTTCCATAAGGATGAGTCAAAGCAAGAGTCAAAAGCAACTTGGGTTCACAGAGGGACAGAGGAGCAGAAGGCTTGACTTCCTTATGAGTTATACTGGGTGTGGAAATCTTTAAGGATGACGCACTGTTCCTGACCTCTGTTTTCTGTTTGTTCCGGTTGTTAGCATTCATATAAATTCTTTGCCGTTTTCTCTGTTCCCTGATCAACTGTTTCTCATGGCGAAGTTTCACCTGAAGTGCACGCTTTTTCTTCTGCTGTTCTTCGTATTCTCGTTTCTTTCGCTCGTATTCTTGCCTTCGCAGCTCCTGCATATGCTTCTTCAGAGGGTCCTCTTCCTTTGTGGCTACCTTTTTCTTTGGTGTTTCTGTTAACGAGTGTTGGTTCTTGCTTCTATTTGGCTGTTTGGGCGTCTTAACAGGCTTTTCAGGGTGCCCCGGAGAAGACGCAATTGTTGTAGTCGTTTCCTGTACCTGAGCAGGTTGATGATTGGATAAAGGTTCTGGTAGATGGTTACTCTTCTCGTAAACAGATCCTACCACGATAGAGCCTGCCAAAGTTGGTACAGCTTCATTTGGAAAGCCTTGAGAGCCTTCTCTGCCGGCACTTCTAAAATTATGCACATCAGGTGCATAGGGAGCATTTCCAACATTTTGAGCTAAAGAAATACTGTCATTCCCATTTTGCAAAGCACACCCAACAGTCGGATCTATTAATGGTGTTTCCGCAGTTCTTAAAGGCCCTTCTTTAGGCCCTTCTTTAGGCTCATTGCTCTCAAAAATATGACCAGAAAATGGCTCGACTTTTTCTTTTTCAATCCCCCCTTGTTGTTCTTTGGAAGTGATCTGAGCGCTTGTCGAACCTTCAGGTTCATTCCCAACAACGTCTTCTGCCTCCTGCCTTTCATGTTGTATGCCATCAACAAGGATTTCGCCTTGAGAAACCTTATGCGGCATGTTAAGACCAGTTTCTGCACTGTAACCGTTGCTCACGGATGTAACAGGCTCTCCACCATTTGTATTTCCAACATCGTAAAGGCTCAGGGTTGATGCCGGGTCAACAGTACTTGAGGTTGTTGCCGAAGGGTGCTCTTTACCTTGCGGTTCGCTTGCAGGTGGTTTCCCACGTTTATCCAAGGTATTTCTTTCGAGAGATGATGAATCACTGCGCATAGTTTCTGCAAAAAACGTCTGACGATCTTTTTTCTTCTCTGTTTCCTCAAGTAGCGGTGAGATAAGGCTCTCTTCATGACATTCAAGAGAAACAACCGAGTTGGCTTGAGATTGATTGCCCACAGCCTTGTTAGGTGAAAACAAACTGCGATCGAAGGTTGTATCTTCCATGAAATTCTCTCCATACATCTCTGGGTCGAATTCGTCCTCATCAAGTTGCAGCTGTAACCTTTCCAATTCATTCTGCTTTTCCAACTCCTTACAAGCTTCTTCTTCATTTGCCATGTCTGCCACCATAGACTCAAGCTTCTGCAGGGCTTCTAAGCCAGTTCCATTACACGATCCTTTGTCTTTCTCATGGGACTCGTTGGACTCCTGTTCTACCGGAGCAGGGGAGACGATTGCATTCTCCTTCTCTGCCAAATCACTTTTCAGTTCCTCCGAAGACATCTCATCAAACTTACTCTTTTCATTGGAAGAATTAAAAGAGCACACCTCAATCTGTGCTTCTGATGACATTCCATTCCTAGGTGTTGCCTCTTGCTCCAAAAGGTTGTTGCTTTCTTTACTACCTTCCCTAATATCACCAGTCACAACGTTACTTAGATCGGAGGAGTTTCTTGCATGGTTCTGTACTTGTGGTGGTTCAGGAACAACTTCTTCAGCTTTTACCTGCTCCTGCTGGGTACTCTGCACAAATGGTGATGGAGTTTGGGCAGGCCATGGAGAAGCTGCTTCTTGCAAAACAGTATTCACTGGCGACTGTAGTGGGTCATCTGAAGTGGCTCCGTCCACTGCTTTCTTTCCAGGTGGCCGTCCTTGTTTCTTCGAACCTTGTTTCTTCCTCCCTCCTCCTCTACCTCTTCCTTTGTTTTGCAGACCCTGGAACTGGTCACTGAAGGGGTTGTTGGCTTCTGCCACATATTGCACAGTTGGCTGCCTCGGTTGCATCGGATAGTGACCAAACTGTTGGAGGTAATGCTCAGGTGTCGGGAACCTCTGACAAAACGACCCTTGTTCATTGGTTTTTGGATACCCTGGCGGTATCTGCGCACTAGAGGGAAGTGATACCTGAGGACCTGAAGTCCCAGGTGGCAAGCTAATTTGGGAATCTGGTCTTGACGGCGGCCCTTGTGACAATTCTGGAGCGTGTGTAAGTGGTCCGCCTGGCTGTGGTACATCCAGTGGTGGTTGTGGTAACATGCCTGGGTTATCTGCCACGTGTTGGTTCAGTGGTACTGGAAGTTGTTGAATAGGCTGCTGTCCCTGTTCGACAAAGACACCCTGTTTCTGTTGAAACAAACGATGTGTTTGTTCCATCTGGCGGTAAATCTGCTGCTTAAACATCTGCTGTTTGACTTCAAGATCAGGGTCAACATTAGCCTCTGACTTCTTATTCTTTCTCTGTCGTGGTTTGGTTTGCTTTCCTTTGGTAGTCTGTCCCTGGTTTTGCTGCCCAACAGGTGGGGTCTCTTTGCTCTTGGTCCTTGATTTACGTTGTTTTGGCTTCTCCTCCTAATCGAAACAAAACGCAATGAATGGAAAATTAACCCAAACATTTCAACAACAAATAATAGCTACCAAATGGTACTCTATGTCCCCATGGTCGGAACACTACAATAATGCTTATTTTTTTGCCTCTTGCACAATGTGATCAGAACTGCTCGTAGGTTCACGACAAAATTAACTGAAAAAATTCTTGGTAAGGAATTGATTGGAACAGAAATTATCCGGAGTTAACAATTGAAAATCTGGGTGTCGCCTGACATTCTGAATATTAAAACAATCAGAACATTGATTGATCTTCGAGTCCAGTTTCTGCTTCATTTATTGCCAAAATTGTCTTGGAGCAGCCAAGAGGAAGTTTCTGCTCCATTCTTCACTTTCAGAGTTTTAAAACTGAGATTTTGATTGAATGAAACGTTCCCAGAATGATTCCGCAAAACAACAAATAAATTTGGCGATGGTGTCAAAGCAGAACTACTATACCTTGTCTGAAATTGGCAAAGGATGTTGTATTCCCATTAAACCAGGTCGAGCAGGAAGACCACCAGGTTGCACACCCAATGGATGATTCTGCATGCTCAGTGGCCACTGCTGAGCCTGTGGCTGTTGTTGCTGCATGGGGAACTGTTGCTGAAGCAGTTGCATCTGTTGATGGACCTGAACCATTTGTTGCTGCAATACTTGACCTTGAGACTGCACAGCCATAACCTGTGATGCCAACACTGGGTCCTGCCCTCCTGCCTGTTGCAGCCGCTGTTGAAGTTGTTGGTACTGCTGAACAAGAACCTGTCTTTGCTGCTCCATTTGCAGAAACTGCTGCTGTAGACCCAATAACTGCTGCTGCTGCAGCACCAGAAACTGCTGGGGCTGAGGAGCCACCGAAGGTACTTGGTTGGGTGCGTGGAGTGCTTGAGCTGGGACTTGACCCATTCCCTGATATGATTCTTGCTTTGGAGTAACATTTATATCTTGGTGAAAATGTTGTACTTGAGCACCTGGCTGTACTTGGATGGTTGTTAGCTGAGACTGAACAGGGACCTGGTTGATTTGATTATCTTCTTCTACTTTACAATGTACTTCTTGATTGTTTAATGATGGAAGTTCTCTCTCTTCGTTTGAATTACTGATGACGTCTTCAGTCTTCAGTTTCAGTGAAGGCAAGTCAGGCCCTACCTTAATGTCATTTGCACAGGAAATGTCACTAGATGCTGCTTCTTTGCAACCAGCATCTTCTGCACCACGTGAAGAAGAATCGTTCGTCCTTGTCAAAACTTCAGCATCCTCCATCCCATTATCCAAACCACCAACCGCATTCACCTCCGTTTGAGAAATTGATTCCTGATCTTTCCTATCCCTCACATCCGTAGTTTCAACCTGTCCTTCATCACAAACCTTTCCATTAGCATCAATTGTTTGAGTACTCCAGGCATCTCGTGCCCTGTTATTACCCTTGCTTTCAAAAACTTCCCCACTCTTTTCTCCACTTATGTGAAGGTCGTCCTTGTCATCAGATTGTTCACTGAACTCTTCATCCTCAAAGTGAACCAAGGTAGTTTTTTCCGTTGGAAACTCACTGAACCTTTCACCCTTGATGTTTGGTTGCTGTGTCACACTTTCGCCCTCAAGCTTTCTGTATGGCTGTGCTGATTCGCCCATCAAAGTGTTTGACACACATTGACTTTTGCGCGTAGCAGCACCTTGTACTGGAGAAATACTCTTGTGTACAGACTCGCTATCTGAGTTAACACTGGCTTCACTGTTCACTTTAGTTGCATCCTTTCCAAGAGCAGGACTCGCCTGAGAAGTGTTCTTTTGAGGTGGTTCACTTTTCTGCTGTAGCATCATCATCTGTTGCTGCAACTGCATATTATAAAGTTGTTGTTGCTGTTGTTGACCCACTAACTGTCCATCAAGTCCATAGGGTACGATAGGTTTCAAACCAGGTTGGACTAAAGGGGTGGGCTGCCTTATGGCAAACCTTTGCTGAGGAACCTCTACAAAAGAACCAGTAGTATGAGTGCCAACTCCCCCTGATGTTCCTTGTTGTTGTTGGAATTCTTGCAGGACTTTGTTGTACTGTGCTGTTTGTTGTCCCAAATCCTGACGCTGCTGCATTCTCCTTTGGTACTCGGCAAGGAGTTGCTGCTGAGCCAACTCTGGCATCTGAGGACGAAGCTGCTGTGTAGCAAATTGCACCTGAGGGTTGGAAGGATCCACTGGCAGCATGGCTTGAGGTAACACTCCCTGCCCACTCCCATTAGCAAGTTGCTGTTGAATCCACATTTGCTGCACAAGCTGAGCATGCATCTGTTGCTGTTTCTGTGCTTGTCGTTGTCGGTAAAGGAACCGCAGCCTTTCTTGATGCTCTTCCTCAGTGTCTATCTCAGGCAAATCTTTGGTGCTAATAACCGGATTAAATCTAGGACGGGCAAACCCTGGCTGGATGGCAGCGGCAGCAGCAGCACTTTGTTGTTGCTGCTGCTGATGTTGCAATACATGTTGCTGTTGAAGTATTTGGTAAAACTGCTGTTGCTGAGCTAGTATAAGCTGTTCCCTTTGTTGCTGCTGAGCCAAATCTTGCTGTTGTGGTTGAATCATTTGATTTTCCTGTGACTGAGTTGACATAGGTAGCAGAGGATGCTGATTGGGGGGCATTGGGCTCGAAGATTGCTGTATTGGCTGGAATGAAACTTGTGGTACAGCTGACTTTTGGGGTTGTTGGGGGAATGGTACCATTGGCTGCGCTTGAACAAGTGGTGGTGGTGGTGCTGGAACCTGACCATGTTGAGACCATCCGGTGCTGACATTATAAGCTTGCAGCGAGGCAGGTGGCTGTTGCTGGGAAGATGGCAAGGGTGGTAGTGGTGGTGGTGGTGGTGGAGGAGGAGGAGGAGCAGGAGCAGGTGCTGTTGGAGGGGCGATTGACTGAGGCGGATGAATATCATTGGCAGCAGCTACTTGTGCACGAACTTGAGTCAGCTCCTCTTGCCAATGCATAACTGGAATTTGTTGAGATGCTTGTTGGAACTCTTGTTGATGTTTATCTGAAGAGTTTAATGCAATTTGCTGCTGAGACGAAAAAGGAACATGCTGCATGGAATCTGAAATAGTGGGTTGTATTGTCCCACTCTCTATACTAGCTTGCTGGCCTTTCACTACAGGCTGCGGTGTTTGTATACCAGAGGGTTGGGAATGCTGCCTTCGCAACCAAGACTGTTGTCTATCATCGTGGAACATCTGCTCATGAGTAGCCATGCCACTATGAGAGACCTGTTCAGTTTGAGGGTGTTCTTGATTAGGCCTAAGGTGTTTATCAAGCAATGGGGTAGTATCCTGTATGCTCTCAGGAGTCAAGCAATTTTGCATCTTCTCAGGTTGCAGGTCTTCCGGGCCCCATAAATTTTGTCTGCTAGGTCCAAGTGCCTGTAAGGTATGGTCATTGGACTCGTTATGGAGTTCCAGTTGATTGTGAACTTGGACGTGTTCCCAAGTTCCTTCTCCTGAAGGGTGTGTCACCTTTTCCATTGGCTCTTCTTGCCAAACCGTGGTTGTTTGATATTGATGGCTGGTTTCTCCTGGTACAGAATGGAAATTATCCGGGTTTAAATTATGCATTTCATGACTGGAGTTGACTGCAATTCCATCACCTTCTCTAACGTCCGTTAATATGTTTCTTTGTCCATCGCACCGAGGCAAAAATTCTAGTGAAGATTCATTATGAAAGTGTGCATGAGATGATGCAAGTACGTTAGCATTAGCTATGGGGGCTTCAGAAAGAGAAGCCCCCACTGGTAGCACTGGCTCCTGTACTCTGGTTTCAGCACCATTAAGTGGTGCGTTAGAGTTCTCTCCCTGTACACTGGGGCATGAAACTTCTGCTTGTTCAGCACATTGACCGTGATCTTTTGACACTTGTGAGGATGCTCTCTTGTTGCACTTTGACGGCCGTTTTTTCTTTTGTTCTTCCACTCCTTTAGTTCCTTTTGCCAGCTGTTGGTTTTTTAGTTCTTTTCTCAGTAGGATATTTTCCTGCTGTTGTTGCTGCTGCTGACGCTGCTGCTCCAATGCTCTTTTTTGCTGGAGAATTTTCCATTGACGTTCCTGTTCCTGTTGAATCCGTAGACGTTGCTTCCGGAGTTCTTTCTCCCTTTCCTTCTCTTCCTTGGTTTTTTTACCTTTGGAACTCACACTCTTTCCAGAT